>NC_081796.1:19014033-19355283 GCF_963082965.1 Carassius carassius
TTGGCAGTGTATTTGGGTATCGGGTTTATGCGCCTCACATTTGTTGCACAGGATCACATACATTTTGTAGGCAATGTATGTGAATCAGAGTGGCGTGAAAGTGGCTTTGTGCAAACTTGGTGACAAGAACGTGCCTGTGATTTTTAGTCTAAATTAAAGATGAATATGGCAGCTACATGTCAACATTCCGGCTCCACAAGCATCTGGATGTTTAATATTAGATTCTTGCTGATGTCTAAAGTTGTAATGGCATTTTAAATATGTACATAATTTACAAATTAACATTACATTTTATTCCTACAATTGTTGCTTCCTTACAAATTTTACTGTAAAACAGCTCCTAAAAATAGTATTCACCATAGAAAATCATCAAGCTTTGATACTTGTGCACAAATTATTAATAACATATCTGTTTCTTCTTTATGGTAGATATTTAGACATGTAATGAATAAAATAAATAAATAAATAAAACTGTGTGAATATTAAAAACAACTGACTTAAAGGATTAAACATTAAACTTCTATTAAAACAACTATAATAAATTTAAAAATTTTGTCAAAAAGTTAAATATTATTAATCTGTATACAAAAACAAGCAAAAAATAAATAAAACGTAAATAGTATGTGATATAACTGGTTCAGACCATCTTAATAATAATGTGAAAACTTCATAACAGATTTCTAGACCTTTCTACACAAATGAACAATCATTGTACTATTTGCATAATCAAAGAGCTTATTTGTCCATGTTATTTATCATTAACAGATGAACAGCAGACAAAACAACATGCTACATGTTGAAATTTCCTTGGAATATGAATTACAAAAACAACAAAAATATGAATTTCAAATTTGGAGAACAGGATTGCATTATGAGTACTTATATGACTACTCTTTCAGCCAAACTAATAAAGGCTCTGGCCTCTTTCTCTATAACTGAAAACAAGTCACTGCTTACTTCTGTGACAGCGCCCTCCTCTGATTTTAACGGGAAATACATACAAGAGCACAGCTTCATTCGCATGAAAGATGATACACCTTTAAAAGTGTATTATCAGATGAATGTGAGAAATTGAAAAACCAAATGCATCTTGACAAAAGGAGTAAACTAAATCTTTTGGAGCAATAAATAAGCGTTATTCCATTACTCTGCTTTCAAAGCAGATTAAGTTGTTGTTTGTAATCTCTTTACAAGATTACATGCAAATGAAAGACATTGGCAAGAATTTAATACATCTATCTGAAAGTATTTTCTATGACCTGGAAATTCAAAAACATAAATATGTACTGTCAGGACCAATGCTTTCCTTTTTATAAAAAACAGATATAGTAAACCGATATAGTCTTTGATAAATATGATCAAAATGACCTGGAGTGGATTGCAGACAATCTGTGAGGTACATGTTCACAGCATGTCATCACAGCCGAAGAGGGGAGACTGTTGTGCAAAATGCTCAACTGCTTGAGTTCATTTGAGCCAGCCTATTTTACAAGATAAAAACATAATGTCGCTACTGCATGCATCTCTCACAGCAGTGGGTGTCAAGTAACCTCAGCATCAAAAATTAACACTAACCTCTGGGCCACATCTCAGCTTTATTACAGAGCTTGGACAAAGTATTTAATGCTAATATCCACTTCCGTCTTCATTACAAAGTGCAATTCAGTATCTAGACATATTTCTTGAAAAGCTTTATATACTCATTTAAAGGAATAGCTCACCCCAAAATGAAAATTTGCTGAAAATTTACCCTCAGGGCATTCAAGCAGTAGATGAGTTTGTTTCTTCAACAAATTTGGAAAAATTTAGTATTCCCTCAGTTCCAAACAGCTGATAAAAACATCACACAAAATGTCTCCAGTTCAGTTAAAGTCTAATGAAGTGAAAAGCTGCATGTTTGTTAGAAACAAATCCATTGTAAGGGTGTTTTAACAAACTATCACTTCTGTCCAAAATAATATATTATAATGCTTCCTCCAATTATAAAGGTCATGCCCTTTCATCTTCTCACATCAAAATCCATATTTGTTCTGGACAAAAACTCGTAAACAATGCTGGATCTCTGCATATTTCTCTCCTGATTCAGACAAGAAGTGAAACTTTTCATTGGAAACCAGCAAAATTATGAATAGAGGACTATTTAGCCTGAAGCAAAGGTTTAAAGCAAAGCATGATGTCTTCTGCGATTCTCGGATATGCATTCATCCGACGAAGTGAACGGAATTGTTCATGACACCACAATACCACTACTGAATCTACAGTATAAAAGTTAAAAACGTACACATGCAGCTTTTTAATTCACATAATGTTATTTGATGGACTGGAGTCGTGTGGATTATTGTGATGTTTTAATCAGCTGTTTGAACTCTCATTCTGACGGCAGCCATTCACTGCAGAGGATCCATTGGTGAGCAAGTGATGTAATGCTACATTTCTCCAAATCTGTTCCAATGAACAAACAAACTCATCTACATCTTGGATGGCCTGAGGGTGAGTAAATTTTCAGCTAATTTTCATTTTTAGGTGAACTATTCCTTTATGTGTAAAACCTAAAAACCTAAAACCCTTTTTTTTTTTTTTATTGACGATTCAAGTCATTTGGCTGTTACTATATTTAGTTACGTATTCCATCCAGATTTCTATTATCCAGATCAGTTCATGCGTTATTTGAGCAATTACAATTTCATTTCATTTCCATGCAGCATTTATTCTATGATCACCCTCGTACTACCCTATTCAGGGTTGGATATATGTGAGCGGTCACTTTGATTTCATACACATCCACTGAACTTTCACCTTCCATCAGAATATTCCCATGTGTGACTAATAAACACCTCCCAAACCATGACCCCCACAGCCCGAACCGGACCTCACAATCTCATCTGTTTACCCAGCCCAGTACACAGCAATCGATTTCTCACCTGCATTGCCACAAGGACAAACTCCCATGATTCCCTCCCACCTGAGCTCCAAGTCTGTTTATATCTGTTATATTATAAATCCATGCATTTCTTTCTTTCTGGAAAAGAAATAGAGCATTTAAATGGTAATATAGCATTTAAAATCAGGGTTAACAGGGTCAATAACTGCAAATAAAACTGGAGCACTTCTCCAATGTATGCTAATGGGAGGAGACAAACTAAAATGTGCTGTGGCACAAACGCACCGTCATGGATCAGCGTTAGGGGTGTAACGATTCACTCGTTTTCTCGATGCATCGATTACAAACCCTGACGATTCATATGCATCGATCTTGAAACATGATTTTTTAATCGTGAATCACGGATCTATGGAAGGCATTTTCTGCCAAATTTAAATAAATAAATGAAATGATTAAAATTAAAACCAGATTAACTATTTCATTACAGAAAACTGTACGCAAAATATGTGACAAAATTGAGAATGAAATTAAATGATTTCATTTTCACGGTGACATACCTGTCAAATTGAAAAATAAAATGCAATTGCTGATTTCACATTTCATTTTCAATACAGTCTCGAGGCAAGACTGCCAATATTAAAATGAAAAGCAAACGTGAAAAAGAAACTACACATACAGTTTTTACAAAGCTCTTTATTAACGCTCACGCAATAATAGTGACACAATTCTAATTTAAATGTAAATTTTACTTGTCATTTTAATTCCTCTTTTATTTCACTGTTTTCATTTTCGTTTTCATTTTCAAAGACAACCTGCATGCAAATTATATGTTAATGAGTGGGTGTGGCTTATTCAAGTTACGGCGCTAGAGACAATCGTCGAAGTCTCGTGTGCATGAGTTGAATGGTGGTTGAAACAATGTGTGAAACGACATTAAAATGTGAATATATTGTAATCGAGACATGGCGAATCTGTTAGTGAGCTTTTGCGGGAAGCTGCTGCAGCATTAGAACGTGGAAGAAACAACCAGCCTGACCAGCATGCGTCAAACCCTCGACCCACTGCAGTTCCTCGGCCTGAGCCTCCACGAGACTCCCCGGAAAATCTGCTGTCTGCTGAGTTTGTGACGGCTGCAAAGGGGTGCTCCGATCACGATCGGCCGATCGTTAATGCGCATCTCATCAGTAAAGCCGGTCCTCTAATCAGCGGTTAATTCCATCAGGTGCGTGATTTCACATAGAGCAGCTGTTACTACACAGAGCCGTTGTTAACTAAGAAGATGCGCCAATAAACGCTGAAAATGAACGTGGATTTGCGCATCTTCTCAGTTAACAATGGCTCTGTGTAGTAACAGCTGCTCTATGTGAAATCACGCACCTGATGGAATTAACCGCTGATTAGAGAACCGGCTTTACTGACGAGATGCGCATTAACGATCGGCTGATCGTGATCGGAGCACCCCTATCCAAGATAGATTCAACTCGTAGCAAAATGAAGTCATTAGGCCTATCATCCGAAATGTTTGCTAGCTGGTTTAATTCTGCTGCTATACTGGCCATAACCGCCATTATAGCTCCTCCACGTAACAACGTAATTGAGCCACACCCACTCATTAACATATAATTTGCATGCAGGTTGTCTTTGAAAATGAAAATGAAAACGAAAACAGTGAAATAAAAGAGGAATTAAAATGACAAGTAAAATTTACATTTAAATTTGAATTGTGTCACTATTATTGCGTGAGCGTTAATAAAGAGCTTTGTTAAAACTGTATGTGTAGTTTCTTTTTCACGTTTGGCTTTTCATTTTAATATTGGCAGTCTTGCCTCGAGACTCTATTGAAAATGAAATGTGAAATCACCAATTGCATTTTATTTTTCAATTTGACAGGTATGTCACCGTGAAAATGAAATCATTTAATTTCATTCTCAATTTTGTCACATATTTTGCGTACAGTTTTCTGTAATTAAATCGTTAATCTGGTTTTAATTTTAATTTTAATCATTTCATTTATTTATTTAAATTTGGCAGAAAATGCCTCCCATACGGATCTTGGACAGCAATCGATTCAAAATGCTAACAATCGAATGAATCCCGATTTCTATAGCGATTCAATGCTTTCAAAATGTATACACATTAAATTACTACACGCACGAATTAATGGAGACCTTGAAGAGTGTTCGTGAATCGTGCCTCTTATCTGACCTTCACGCGCTCCACTGTTTACCGACTGAGACTGTCACAGGATTGCGCTCGCGCTCCGTTCGTCTCTGAGGCAGCTGACGTGTGATCTATAGGACTCGTTGCCAGTAATGCTAACGTGAAGTAGCTTTACTTTTCTGTAGTTTGTTAATGGCTTTCTGCATCTTACCGACGGAGTTACCGGAGCCGTCGACAGCTGTAGTCTATTTATTGCATGGACGGAGCAGAAATGTAAGTATCTAAATCATACGCACAGATCCATTGAATGATAAATGTTTTTAATCAATGCGGATGAACCGAATATACGAAGGAAACTTTTAAAATTAACCACAGCATTAACAACGACCTTGAAATAAGAGCGCGAGATTTATCTGATAATATGCATGAAAGTAGCGTTTGTTTCATTAGCAAACAGACATCTGGCACGTTTTCTCTCAGAATCATTCGCTGATGGAGAGGAAAAGTTAAATAGAGATGAAGACGTTTTCACACTGAAAGAGAAGCGATCTCGCTCTCATAGACGTGTCAGGCTATATCTGCAGCTAAACTGAATAAAAGCAGAATGAACTGATGAAACTAAAAAAAAAACACAAACAATTTATGAATGATGCAGTGCTAATTGACATTTATTACAGTACAGAAACTATAAAGTATATTTTCTACCTTATTCTGTGCAGAAAATTTAAATAATTGCTAATTAAATGTAGCCTAGTATATAAAACAATCATAAAATTGCCATTAGGAAAAAAATATCGATTACAAATGATTGATTATTGTCCAGCAGTGTATTTGATTTATTACAGCTAATTAAAAGTAATTAAAAAAGAAGATAATTCCTTGTAAAAAAAAAAAATAATAATAATAATAATAATTATTATTATTATTATATAGGCTACATACATAAAATTTTTGTATTTGACATTTCTGTCACTTCTGAAATTATGGCTACGCCCCTGGTGTGACAAAATGTTAGCTTATACATAATACTCTTTAAGCTCTTTTTTAAAAACTTGGCTTACATACATTTTTACGTATGCCATGTCGCATCATTAAACTAGCATTTAACAATGGAAAAAAGTTTTTTTTTTCTTTTTTCTAACCTATGGTTCCCTAAACATAAATGCTACTGTAATTTGCCCCCTGACTAAGCATTTAAAGAATTTAGTAGAAGCATTTAAATAATTCCCGTGAATGCACTTAAAGAATGCAGAATCGAATCGTTATAATCGAATCGAATCGAATTTAGTTGTGAATCGAATCGAATTGAATCGTTCTAAATTGGCAAAAATCGTTCTTGATTCGAATCGAAAACCTATGAATCGTAATTGAATCGAATCGCTGCCTTGCCAAAGATTCACAGCCCTAATCAGCATACTACTATTCTACAGCTGTAAGAACCTTTACTTTCTTACTTAACTCTGATTAATGGGGCGCTTTTAGCTTGAAGGAAACCAAGAGAGCCACATGTGCCCAGGCGGACAGAGGCTGGAGACATTAACAGGGCCTTGCGTGCACAGTTACCAAATGGCTGCTGCTTGGTTAGCTGTAAGCTTCATTTTGGGACCTTTTCCTCCCCTATTTAATTAAAACATCATTATCACCTCTCTGTGTACTGAGCTGTGTTACAGCAGATACAATTCAGACTGGTTTTCTTAATTGGTCTTAATGGGTAGATTGCATATCACATGCTCTGCCTTGAATAGTGAAGCAAAGTTGGAGAGCTATTATTCGGTCACATGCTTTTTATGAACATATAGTACTGTCATGTTTTTAGAAGAAACTACGATTTATTTAAATTTTAGTTTATTTGACTTTAATTTTAGCATTAAAGGATTAGTTTGCTTAAAATTAAAATTGTAATAATTTGACAGAAATTTACAGAAATTGTGAAAATTTGTAATTTTCTTCTTAATGTAAATACAGTGAGCAAGAAAAAAAAATAAAAAAAAAAATAAAATAATCCAAATGGTATATATTTCATGTAAAGGAGAGAAGTGTAATCCGTGAATGAATCATTCTAATGAACTATTTGATTTGGTTGACAAAGATACCTGAATTATACTGACAGGGCTACTACTTTTACTATATCTGCCATTTAAAGATCTGTCAGAAGTAGTAAGAGTAGAACAGTACTATACTTTTCTAAATTCAGAAATCAATTTAAGAAGCAACATGATTTGTTTCTTGAGTTCAACACAAAATCAATGATTCAGTCACAGCTGTTTACAGCTCACTGGAGGTGAATATTACCAGAACAACTTAGTTTACTACTTTTATGGTGTTTTGTGTGCTAATATGAAGCTTTAGAGCTTCATAACGCCATTAAAAGAAAGAATTTAGTTTTTGCATTCCACGTAAGTTGACTTGGTGTGTATATGTTGACAGTTTTCACGCAATTTCAGGTCAAAAGTTGATACCTTTAATTACATAAGTCACCTCACATCTCAAACAGGGACCAAGCTCTTTTAACAGATGTGTTGACATTTTCTCGGCGCCAACAAAAATGCCTCCAGTCCAAGGAGAGTCGCAAATCCATACACATGCGGCGATAGAGCTTATTGCCTGTGGTCTGATTATATTCAGCGACTGCATGTTTACCTGTCATGCGTGCCACACACGCCCTGAAAAACTTGAACAGACCTTGGAGCAGACCTGGCAGATAAACCTTTGTTTAGAGGCATTAATATTCAGCAGGCACCGCTGCCAACACCTTGAACAGATGCACATGGCACATCGTTGATGGCCTGATGGAGCCACACAGAGCATGTGAGGCTGCAGTCACATCACCCGTTCTCCTCTCTCACCTCTTCATTGTTGCTGAGACGAGCACTAGCCTGGCTCCCCTGGCATAAACTAAGTGGCTGGCTGGCATATGGTGTAACCTCCATTTGAGTGCTAAAAGCTGGAGATTGTTTTTGTGGAGCAGATGTTGGTGGGCGCAGTAGTGGCACAGCTGACTCTTTCAAACAGCTGGGAACTGTGTGTGACCCACATAAAGGGAAATGGCCATCTGCATTTTCCCGCCAAGCAGGGGCACGAAATCGTGCTTGTCCGACTTTTGCACATTTGATTTTTGGGGTTGCAAATTCAACCTTCAGTGTATAGTTCACGTGTTACTCTGTTTGGATTTTTGACTATACAATTATTTAAAGCTGAAGTTATTTTTTTTCAGGATATTTAATAACTTTTTTGTTTTTGGTCATTAGTTACTTACACTCACATCATAGCCATGAAGTCAAAACACGAAAGGCTAATTCGCCATGGGTTCCCTTTCAAGATTGTTTTTTTTTTATTTGAAAAACCTCACAATAAAAACCCTTCGGAAAATCTTGAAGAAATCCATGGCAAATTAGTCTTCTGGGTTTTAAAGTCATGGTGGCAGCACTTCATCCCAAACCTATATGATTGACTTTCTTCTGCAGAACATAGAGGAAGACATTTTAAAGTATGTTGGTTCCTATTGACTTGTAATTGTAATTATCACACCACCACTTAAAGAAGTTTGAATAAAATAAAAACAGTTGAGTTTAATTAGTCCAAATATTGTACATAGTTAGTTGTGGGTATAAAGTGTGTGTGGAACCACAACTATTACAGTTAAATAAGATACAATACAAATCAAATCAAATATATCCAATTTACATGTATTTTATGTTAACTGATATCCCATGCTCAAGGAATAGGGAGCAGTAAACACTGCGTCTGGACCTTGTAAATCAGAACACTACTACAACGATGAAGCTAGTGGTGCAAAAATAAACACATCAGCATGAACAGCAAATGTATATGAAGCATTTTTTGTGTTTTTCATTATGCCACAAACCAATGGAAAACAATAAGATATTAAGATATGTGTGTATCCAACACCATACCCTTCTCATTGTCATGGCCGTGTACAAATGAAGATTACTCTGTGCTCGTAATGAGGATGCCAAGGCCATTATCATCTGTGCTTTGATAAATGTTGTGGCGTTCTCTTAGCAGATGGGGCCTTGTGTTTGGGGTGGGATGGTGGGAGGGCACCTTTGATGAGAGCAATTTGCTAGCATGCCTACACAAAAGGTGACTAAATATTCTCACTCATGCCCAAATGAACAAACACAGGACTGGCTATGGAATTTAGTGTACTTAAAGTGACAGTTTGTCTACAATGAAGACACTTTCATCATTTTCTCATTTCATTCAAAACAGGCTATATACTGTATAGCTGCAGAAGACTCAAAATGTACTTTATGAATCATGTGGGCTTTTTATGGTGCTTTTTATTAGATTTTTTTAGAGATTTGCAGCCATTGGTCACCTTTTACTTTATATTGTACCATCCCTTTAAGAAACCTTGTTTTCAGCACCTCTTATTTATAGGGTTTGATGTGTACTCTTTTACAAATATTTATATATATTTTTGTTGTTGTTTTTTTACTTTTTAAGTACCTGCAAGGACTTTCATACATTTTTAAATACATTTTAAAGTTTGCACACATATATTTTAAGACCAAATGCAGTGCTCACACTGTCAAGTCCTGAAATAAATACTGTTCTGTTTTTTATACAGGTGCATCTCAATGAATTAGAATGTCATGGAAAAATTCATTTATTTCAGTAATTCAACTCATCAATTGTGAATCTTGTGTGTTATAAATTCAATGCACACAGACTGAAGTAGTTTAAGTCTTCGGTTCTTTTAATTGTGATGATTTTGGCTCACATTTAACAAAACAAATCAAACTATAAAGGTTGATCTGCTAAAAAAAGGTTTAGATTTATTTGGTTCTTTGTCTCATTTATTATGAACAGACATTAAAAGGATCATATCACTCTAAGTTATGGTTTATAAACAAAATACACACTTCCGAATGCATAACACTCACAAAAAGTGGTAGCCTGCTTCTCAGCAGGTACAGTAGGTGATATGAAGAAATGGTAATTAAAAAGTAATTAGGGTACACCTCCTGCAGAGTGCCAGTAGAATTTAACCACATAAAATTCAAACACACAAACATGTGCATTCAAAGACAGCCTTGCAGCAACCTCTTTGTCACCTATCATCAGGAATCCAGCAGTAACTTTTAGTGTTGTGGGACTAGAGGCAAGGACCAGTCAACATTGTTTAAAAGCTCTACCTTATGGTGCAACCATTAATTAGCTGAGCTGTTTGTTAATTCTAGATTGATGTGTGCCACTCTCTAGAGAGAGACGTGGGACACCAGCGATGCCTTGATGCAAATATCATCAACAGGGCCTAGACTCCCAGGGCACGCTTTAGTGCTCTACATGGAGGATGCACAAGCAAATGCATTTTAATGTGACAATGAAAATCATAATATTTAAAATGCAGATCCAATTATTTGATGTTCACCCCTCGACACCTGGGGACAGAAATCACCTGCAGCAACGAATCACTGATACACAGCCTTTAAACAGCCAACAGATAGATGAAAACACATTTCCTGCAGAGCGACACGAGGAATGGGGGGGGGGGTATTTTAAGTAATTCATTAAGAATTTACATCATATTTTTGTAATGTAAAATTGTGATTTTAAAGAATTGTTGATGCTACACTAAATCTCAGCTTGAAAAGTTAAGTACGCCCATAAATATACATTATTGAGACTGAGCCAATTTCACTTTGAATGTTTTTGCCATATTTAGGGCTGTAGAGTGGGAACCGTTTTAGGTCGGTTACATTTTTTTAAACATCTTGCTTTACCCGACATGACACCACAACACTGCTACTGAATCTACAGCATAAAACAGACACAAAAGTCTATATAATCTGGTGAATGTTTGGAGATGATTATTCTAAGTGAATCACGAACATAAAGAGCAACCACTGTTGGATGATTCTTCAACGAATTAAGTCAATCCATTAACAAAGTTAATGTAATGACCTGTTTTTGATGATACTTACAGATTTATGGAGTAATTTGGATTTCTTAACCATACATTACAAAAATATGATGTCTGAGAGAGATTTGTGTGTCTGAAGCAAGAATCTTTTGCCTTTCCCATCAGTTCTGGTGTAGCAACGTCTAGTCATTTTTTTATTTTCAAATATTGCTCTCTTACGTCGCTTTACTTTAATTAGCCATAGATAAAATTTGTTAGCTTGTGTATCTAACAAAAAGTTATAAAATTTTAGCTTGACAGTAGTTTAATTACTTTTAATTATATATAGATTGTAGTTTGTATGGAAGCCCATACAACATAAGACAACATAAAACACCCTCATGCTTAGGTAAATCTAATATATATAATTGATCTCATAATTTGGACTTTTTACATTATAATTTTAGATTTTTTTAAAACACACAATTATTACTTAGTATGTCATAATTTTACATTTCATCATAATTATCACCTTTTATTCCATAATCATAGTTTTAATTTACATTCCCATCAGTTCTGGGATTAATGACGAAATAGTTGTAATGCAACATTTAAATCTGCTGCTGCTGTCTGGGAGGACAGAAGCCGGCGAGTTGAAGCAGAAAGATGTCAGAGCAGATTTGGCCTAATTATGGTGCCTCCTCACTATAGTTTATGATAATGAATGTGATGTACTTCACATTTAGTTAAATCTCAAGCACTACTAGTTCTAACCTTAGACAGTCTTATTCAATTTGTGCTAATTTTCTGAATATACCTTCACATTTTGAACACTGTTTAAATGAGGACATCTTATAGTATTTAAACAACATTTGGAAAGGAACCCTTGAGTGTCTGAGGATGAGAATTTACAATAAGTGAAGTTTTATTTAGAGGTGAGAATATAAAGGGCTGTAACCACCATAGATATTGAGGTGACATATCACCTCCCCATAATTCAAATTAGCAGTCAGTTAATATGGTTTTTATGCACTATATCCAGAATATTTTGTTACATCCATGACAAACAGAAAGAAACAGGAAGAAAAACCACAAATTCAAACAGAAACTTTTAAACCCAAACCTTGCCATAATTAAATGACACCATTTCTACGCAGAACCAGGCCTGATACCGGTTTCAAAATATTTATATAAGAAAAATGTGAAGTAACATTAAACTTAGTCTACAAATTAATGCAATATCTGACATTAAACAACCTTGCATTATATGTTTTTATTAGGTTTTATATGTGTGCATAAAAGTATTATAAATTACTCTTGTTCATGTAACTACAGTGAATAAGGATTAAAGCTTTCAAACTTGAAGATGCTAAAGCACCATAAAATTATAGCCATGAATAATTGTATTCTTTTTTCTTATGAATCCAGCTAACAAAACTATGTTCAAAGAATGTTTTCCTCACGTTCACCTTAAATTATAAAAACATTATTTCTGAATGTTTTCTGAAAGTTCAGAATGTCTAGTTTTTTAAATGCTTTAGATTTTTTTTTCTTGTTTATGCAAATGTTCCATTTTATTATTTTTGCAAACATTATGGGAACATTACTTTTGAATGTTCTCTAAACATTCAGAAACAAGTAACATTTAAAAAAAAAAACAGTAGATGAATATCCAACTAAAACATTTCAGAAAAAAATGTTCCATGCACAAATATATAAATAACGTTTTCATACTCACGTTTTAAGAACATTATTAAAGACCAGATAACTTTAAACAAACGTTTAATTAAGATTACTGTTTGCTTTTGGGAATAACCTTGCCAGAACGTTAGTTCTGAGAACATTTCCCGTGTAAGGATTTTTATCTTTTCACTAAAACTGGTTTGTAATGACATGAGGGTGATTAAAAAATGACAGAACTTTAATTTTTGGTTGAACCCCATTAAATCTGAACATTGGCCATTTCTGTTTGCTGACTGCACAATATCACAAATAACACATTGACTGACACCAGACAAACAGAGACCTACTTGATGTCAAAATCAGATCACGTCGCTTTAGCCGGCCTGTTGCCGCTGCTCTTAGATGTGCAGCAGACTACACCTGAGATGACAGGTGAGTGTCCTGAAGCGGGCCAGGCTCAACAGAGAGGGCCTGACCTGCCAAACACCTGTCACTCAGACAAGCCCGCTGCGGCAGCTCAATCATGCCAACTTATTCCCGCATGCATCAGTGTGACAGATCACGTTCACATCAGAAAATAGTCAAAAGAAAACCTGAAAGCTATTTAAATCAACCACAATTGGCATTAAAATAATTATGAGTAGCGAAAAAAGTGTGAAGATTGAAGAAAAGTTTTGGGGGTGGTTTATGACATTATCACTATAATGTATACAATTAAAAAGCTACTTTCCCCAACATGTAGTGGTATAGCCACGTCTAGTCATTTTTACTATCAAAAACAAGTTTTTCTTTTTAATTTTAAAATAGTGCTCTTTTACGTCGCTTTACTTTAGTTAGCTATAGATAAAATTTGTTAGCTTATGTATCTAACAAAAAGTTTCAAAACGTTAGCTTGACAGTAGTTTAATTACTTTTAATTATAAATAGATTGTAGTTTGTATGAAAGCCCATACAACATAAGACAACATAAAACAAACTCATGCTTAGGTAAATCTAATATAATTATGACTTTTTATCTCATAATACATTATAATTTAGATTTTTTAAACTCTTTTTTAAACTTAGTATGTCATAATTTTACATTTCAGCATAATTATTATATCTCATTTTGAATTTTATCTCATAATCAAATTTTTAACTTACCATTCATAAACATAAACTTATTTTTTGGTCATAAACATAAACATTTAACTTAGGGAGCTACAGCTTCCTCAGCACTGATTAGACTGACAGAAATCACATTTTGTTTTTAGATGTTTCTAAGCATTTCATGAGGGGTTTAAAGAGCTGTAAACATCAGAGGCCCACATTGTCAACAGATAAATGTATTTGCATAATTTCTTGGCCTCTTTAGTTTCTCCAAGCAGACTGAGATTAATTTTATGCTGAAGTGTGGAAGGTTATGACCTCATCTTATAATCTCTTCTTATTTGACTATAAGTACGGGGAACGCATTTGTGCCATATGGCAAATGATTACAACAATAAATCAGGTTCCAATCTCCCATCATAATATATGACAAAATTATGCACTATTTAACTGAAAGAGAGAACCGTTGTGATGACATTTCAGGACTTCATTTCCTGTTCCCTTCTTCAATCAGAGTTTTATTTTACTGTAGGGATTGGCTATAACGCTAGTTGCTAACTGATTAAAGGGCCGCAATTATTGGTGAAGCATTTACTGTATGTAAATTAGTAACCTTTAGGAGTCCAGCACACGGCTACAGTGCCAGATGGACGCTAAAGGCAATGGGGTGGAGACTGGCTGGAATAAATCTCAAATGGTCTGGACTCTAGTGGTCTCCATCCAGACTCTCATGTGTGAGTTCTGTTTGAGAAAGACATTTGTTGATATAATATGTTCATATAGTCCAAATGTAGACTATTTTGGGGACATGTTCACATCCCGGTCCAATTAGCAACTAAATGTGCTCAGTGATTCACAGTAACCTTGTGCTCATTAGCAAGGGAATCCAATTGGTGAAGCAATTTGGTGTTTTTAATCTAAGTATGCGATCAGGTGCTTTGTGCATGAAAAACAAAGGGATTCACAAAAAAACAATACAAATCAGAAGTGTCTAACTTAAATCCTCATGAGGAATGCATCTCCTGCATATGAATATAGAGCACAGAGACAAAAAACCTGCTATGTGGCAGGAGATGAGACGTCCGTCCCCCATGGCACTAAATTACCATGACAGCAAGTAGCTTTCCTATATTGCAAAGTGAGTGATCAGTATCATCATTTAAATAGCAATTTGGTAGTTAATTAAAGTGACCTTGGTTGTTCTGTATGCATCAAAAAAGCAGACACGACCACCTTTCTCGTGCCGTCTGTGCGCGTGCTGGACTGCTGCTCAATTAAGTCGCCCCAGTGGCACAAGTAAATTAGGCAGCTGTCAGGCCATGCTTTTCTTTATTTCTAGGAAATAATATCATACAGACAGAGTGGTAACAAACTAAGAGTATGTTGCAATTTGAAAATGTCATTTTATTCTAGACAATCATAAATACTAAAGGGAATCGTAAAGAATTGAATGATTCTGGTTCCTCTTAATGATACTAGTTTTATGATTCTTTTAGTACTGTTTAAGTATGAAATACTTGGAAATGCAGTTTCATTGCGGAACAACCTGTTAGTGAGCTTTACACAGTAAGTTGTAAGCCAATGCTGAATGTGACTGATTAAGTAAAAAGAACCGGCTCATAACAGTAAACGAGAATCGTAATATACTTTTTGGTCAATATGCATACTTTCCTACTATAATAGCAGTGTGTGAAAAAGATTATAGTGTGTATGAATTCAAAGTATTCTTACAAGATTCTATAGTGTGCATCCAATAGACACTTTACTATCCCATAAGGCCATTGGAGAGGATTCGTGAATGACAGTGATGAAAAAGCAGTTGACAATGGCATAGGTCACATGACAATGATCTCAACATGGTGAATGTAGTATGACACGATTTCATTCACAGAGCACATTTTTCTTTACTAATTGTTACTTATTAAAAAGAAGTGCCTACACTTAGATAGCATTTTTCATGGGTTGAACTCAAAGATCTAAGACTATTTCTATGTACACAAAAGGCCTATTTGAGTGAGAACTGGTACTCAGAGTCTAACCCTAATATGTCACTAAATAACAATGAGGTCTATATTAGAGACCTGATTAAAAACCCAGACTTTTTGGTCTGGCAGTTTGTTGTTTCTTAATATATTGTAGCCATTAAAAAGTTTTGTAACTTGGGAGGGCTGGATGAAATTCAGGTTTGATTTCTAGATTCTTCTGTCACCTAATGTCAAGGTGTAATTAATTAGGGCTGGAATCAAGACTTTCTGCACCTCTCAACATAGATCAACTTGTGACAGGTTAGAAATAAGATTTTTCCTCACCATCATTATTACTAAGCAATTTATGATGAGCTTAATGCTTTTCAGAGTCTGCCATTAAAAGGGAGATATAAAAATTGGATGGCATGAAATGACTGAGATTGCACATTAATGTTTAATGAAAAGTCTGTGACAACATCTTTAAAACCCAATGGAGTGTATTTAACAATTAGTTGTATGAGGATTGTTGTCTGCAATATTTAAACTAACTCAGGGGCATCAGAACACCATGAATTATTTAACAGCAGTGCTAATGTTATCATTTTATGTGCCTAATATCATCTGCACATTCCAAATCACGAAGGACATTAAATCTGACGAAAGGAGTCAAAATAACCTTCATGAGGTGGAAATTGTTCATTCAACATTTATGTAAATACTTGGTTGGACCGTTGCACAGTTGGAAATGCATATTTCGCCGTCTGATTATTGAAACAGTCACAAGTGAAAATGGTGCCAACCAACGAGCAAGTAAATGAATGATGCTGAGAGTCTCAAGAGATCTGAAGAATATAACACATCTTAATGCTTGTTCCTGCAGCACAAAAAACTGACCTTAAAATATAAAAGATTATCAATTGCAATGGGAGCCAGTTCTGTGAACAATTCTTCTTCTCTAGAAACTTACATGAAAAAATAAGTAATATTTAACACTTAAAATAATAATATATAATAATAGTGATAAAAAAGAGGTAATATCACACCTATCGACCTAAATTTATATACTGTAAAAACGGATTTAGATTTACTCGTCTACTTTCTAAAAAATTATTTTCGAAGTTTAAAAAAAAAAAAAGATTATTGGATACTATTTCAGCCTCGCTACTTAAAAATGTCATGTTTAATTCAGTTACTAGCTGTTTTTTTTATTATTATTTGTGAATTATTAATTTCTGAGTAAAAATAATTGTTTCTAAGTAAATAAACAAATTTCTCTTTCAGTGCACCACAATAATATAATGTGGGAATTTTCTCTTCCCAGCTAATATATACAATTAATCTGACTAATTAGTCCACATATTATGCAACTACGTTTATGATCGTTCTGACGTGGTATGAGAAAAATTATGCAATAATTATTTTTATGATGGCTATGCAAAAACAATTTCTCTTTTAATTAAACACGGTTTAATTGAGTATCCGTCCTTCAATTAATGTCATCAGAGTCATCCTAAGCAATCTACGATCCCACAGACTGCTTATGACTCCATGCTGCATCCCAGACTTTTTGACCACCTAATGTGTCACCCTTTATTCTCTTCTTTTTTCCATGCCCAGCCTCAGAAGGACCCGTCACGACAGGTAGCCCACGACAGGTAGCCCAAAATCCTAATGACAGGAGGTAAATTGCATGTCAGAAGATTGTGTGATGCAGCCAGTGAATTTTGAGAATATGCTTGAATACAAAGGCCTCCCACAAGCAAGTGATTCCTCGCTAACTGTTTTTGAT
This sequence comes from Carassius carassius, assembly GCF_963082965.1. Taxonomy (NCBI): domain Eukaryota; kingdom Metazoa; phylum Chordata; class Actinopteri; order Cypriniformes; family Cyprinidae; genus Carassius; species Carassius carassius. Next base: position 19,031,472 of record NC_081796.1, read on the forward strand.
TAAAATGTCAATGTAGCTGCAGGCCCTTTCATTTTTTGGGTCCAGAGCTGTCCATCTACCCCAGACGGGCCTGGCACTCTAAGCACCGTTTATCCATGATGAAGAGCATGTCATGTAATAATGATTGTCTCTGGGGAGCATTTAGAATGAAGGAAAAGGCTGGTTGGGACAATAGGCTGCTGAATCTTATTTGGGCTCTGCTGTGACAGGTGACTGCTGGTATAAACATGCATTTCTCTAAGGAATAGATCTCCGTTTTCCCTCTCTGCCTCTCTCTCGCTCTCTTTTAATCATGTTCACAGCTGCATCAGAAATTTAGTTTTTTTCGAGGAGAAAAAAAGAAAATATCCAGAGGTGCTGTTTGTAGGCATCATTATTGTGCATTCATAAACTTTAATCTTTTCTACAGGTTTTCAATGTCTCAGCGTCCTATATATATCAGCGGAAAACTATTACAAAAAGAATAAATAGATGCATCTTGGGACATTTCTACTAAGAACAAATCTAAGAAAGGTGGTGAGAATCTGCTTACAGTCGTAAAATGGAAAAATGTGCTGTCAGTTTCACTTAAGAGCATGTATTGTAACTCATGTCTAAACTGCAAACAAATGGTGCTAAAAACTAGTTTGCTCGCATTGTAATCAACAAAGTTGTCTACAAGGCATGCTTGCAGGCAGACAGCTAACTTTAATATAATAAAGGGTGTTTACAATAAAATAAATTTCACAATTAGAAAAGTAAACATTTTAAATTGCTGTGGATTTGAGGCAATATGAGCGACAATGGCTAACTTTATGCAAATAAGTGAAGACAGTGAAGCTCAAGTGAGTTTGTTTGAATCTTTTAAAGATAATAAGAAATCAAAATATAATAGGTACATAAGTATACATTTAAAAAGTATAATATAATGTAATATAATATAAAAATTGGATGTTCTTTTCTTTAATGTTGCAAAAGTGTCTTTGAAAAAAAAGCAGAAGTGTCAGTATATGGGACAGGGCCTTGGTTGCATAATACAGTCAACTAAAATTTATCAACAAAACTAAATCATTCTCATTATTTCCCATCAAGATTGCTGCTGTACTGTAGACAGCTTTGTTGATTATAATTCCAGCGACCTAGTTTTGTAACATCACATCACGCTGCTCGCAGTTTAGATGCGGGTATAAGGCCTCACTGCCATTCTCCATCTTGAAGGAGCAGAAGAGGCCAGATCGCACACCAGCTGCATTTGCAGATGCTCGTGTAAAACCAGCTTCCTTCACGCAATTTTTTTCCACTCGTTTATTTGCTAGTAATTTAGCCCTTGAAGCAAAAAAGTACAGCTTTGTTTTCATACTAACAAGCCAATTAGCAATCATTACCAGTACTTTTTCTCTTTTTTTCTCCCTGATCAGATGTGCTTGATGCCAAAAGCGGGAGTTTGAGACTATTTAATCATTTGCTGAGCGCCAGCATCAGACAGTTTGTATAAATCCAATAATGAATGACTATGTAGACACCAGGGTTTGTGTGTAAGTGTATTTTTGTGCATGCATAACACGTTGAGCAGTAGATCACAGAAAGGCAGGGTTCTATTTGCATAAGAACAAAGCAAGTCTGTGTGGCTCTGAAATCACTATCTGCAGAGTGGTCTCAGATTCCCCAGTGACCCTCTGAAGCTGTGCAGCAGCAGGGTCCTTGATTATGACAATGATGTGTAATCATATAAGAACAGGCAAGTAGATCTATCTCTCGATGAGTCCATATGTTCATTAGTGTGTCAATCTAGATAGCTAGATGGATAGACAGATGGTCAGACAGACAAATAGAATGAAAGACATATAGAAGATAGACACAGACAGACAGAAAGACACACGACAGATAGTCAGAGCGACAGACAGACAGACAGATCAAAAATTTGCTACAACATCTCAAATCTTTACATAAAAAAGGGTAAACTTTTTTTTTTACTGAAAAAAGAAGAAAGTTTTATATTTATTAGCATCAGTTTATCAATTTTGTTTCCACCACACCATCTCCATCTTATAGACATAACAAGTCATAGATGTCCCAGAAAATTCAGGAAATTTGGAAAGATCAATTAACTAGTATTTTTAGCATGACCAAAGATCATCTGTTAATCTGCTCCAGCCCACAGGGTGAGGTGAGGTGAGTTTTTCTGCCTGGCCTCATTGTCAATGCAGGTTCATCTGGCTAGGGACTGAATGCTGTTCACAGCAGACCCCAGCCGAGTCCCCAGAGCCGCATGTTATGCTCTGGGACCCCCACCGCCCGGCCTACCTGCCTCATCTCATATGAGCAACAATCACAGCCATATGTGAAGCTGCAGGAAAACAGATGCTGTTTTTCCATTTGTGAAATCATGCTGTTGGAATGGAGTCAGGTTTATGGGCACCATCAACAAAAGGGCAAATATTAAAGTGACAGTGCTGTTTATGCTGAGCACCTCGATTTTTGGCGGGCGCACTGAGTTTGGAAAAAGGAGGGTCCTCCATGATTCCAAGTCTAGGAATGATACACCATTTTGATCTAGCATGACTAGCCTACTGCTACCCAGGGCTGACTATTAGCTCCTGCACAACTCCTGTTTATAACGTACAATATTATTTATCCATATTACAAGTGGATATTTATTCTTTTTTAGATATAATTAAAACTACTTTTTTTTTTCAAAAATGACATCAAATCAATAATGCTACCAATTAAAAATGAGTTATGGAGTCATTTTAGAGTGTAAAAATGGACTCCATGTTGCATTCGCCTCCATTATTCAGATAAAAACTGTATATTTATTATTTTATCAGGTTTAAACAAATTATTTTACAAAAATCTGTAATCATTATTTTACAAAATCAGTAAATTGACCATATTCCTCACATGTTGAACATGGCATTGCACAACTCTTGCAAGCAGACTCCATGTCACCCTCCCCTCCACAGACGGTGGTGGATCTGTCTACAGTGGAGAGGCTCTTTTGTCAGTCATCTGCTGATGCCAGCTGACAAAACGTGGCAGCGCTGTCAGTTGAAGCAAAGCAAAATGTAGTGGAAGAACTCCTCTGCATACACTGTTCCACCTAACCGGTCTCTCTCATGCATACAGGTCACAGTCACTGAGGTGACACCTGTCACTCATGTACAGCGCTGTCTGAGGGACGCTCAAGACAAGCCGCCACATGCTTAAATTTCACAAAGGACTCCAGACATGTAGTGGAGCCTGTCATATTCTGCAATACGGCATTGAAAGTTTGAAATGCCAAGCTTTTAGTTTAAAGCATCAGTCTAGCACGCGTCACAACTGGCACCATAGATTCAACCATGAACTTTCTTTAAAAATAGAAGGTCTTGATGTAACATTATATGTTCTTCAGATGGGCATATTGCATTCTGAGTTCTTCATAAGTAATATTTCACCCAAAAAAGAACATTTGCAGAAAACTGACTCATCCTCAGGCCATCTAAGATTTAAATGGGTTTGTTTCTTCAACAGATTTGGAGAAATGTAGCATTACATCACTTGCTCAACAATGGATCATCTGCAGTGAATGGGTGCCGTCAGAATGAGAGTCCAAACAGCTGATAAAAACATCACAAAAGTAAGCCACAAGACTCCAATCCATTGATTAACATCTTGAAGTGAAACGCTGAGAGTTTGTAAAAAAACAAATTCATTATTAAGGTGTTTGAACTTTAAATTGTTGCTGGTTTCTCTATCTGTAAAGTTGCTTTCTCCAGTGAAAAAGTTGTCTTGTCGATCAGGAGAGAAATACACACACACAACGCACTGTTCACCAGTCAAAACAGTCCAGAAAAGTTCTAAACAAATATGTTAGTGTATTTTGATGTGAGAGGACAACAGGGCATAGACTCTTTCACTGGCGGAAGCATTGTTATGGATTATGGACTTGTATTTTGGCCAGAAGAGACAATTCAAAATTACACCTTAACGATGGATTTGTTTATTACAAACATGCAGCTTTTCACTTCTCAACACATTAATTTTTCAGAGTCGTGCTGATTTTTGTGATGCTTTTATCAGCTGTTTAGACTCTCATTCTGACGGCACCCATTCACTGCAGAGGATCCATTGGTGAGCAATTGCAGTGATGCTAAATTTCTCCAAATCTATTCTGATGAAGAATCAAACTCATCTACTTACTGGATGGTCTGAGAATGAAAACATTTTCAGCAAATGTTCTTTTTTTTGGGTGAGCTATTCGTTTAAAGCAGTAGAGCCTCTATTGTTCTAGAAGGTGAAAAAGGCAAAAAATCATCATAGAATACAGACATCAATCAGAATGGGCTCAAATTAAACACTTCATTTGACAATGCAATGTAGCCTGTGTGAGATTACTTATGAATCAAGATGATTTAACCCAATCGTTAAGCCCTAAAGCCAACATTAGCATCAAGATCATCTGCTTCTCCCCTCCTCTTTTAATATCTATCTGGCATAATTCTGGAATGGGGGACAACATCGGTTGTGTAGTAACTCCTCTGAACTATATCTGTGTGGCACTATATCTCCCCTCAGCTGACAGGAAGGGAGCGAAATGTCACAGTCTACACTCACTGCTGTCTCTGTCATGTTGAATAAGAGGATGTGGAAATGCAATATGACAGCCAAAACAAACAGGTGACCCCTTCAGTCACCATTCAGAATGATTATCATGAAAAGACTCGTTAGCTTTAACAAGCTCTCTTTTCATTCGCTCATGCCAGATAAATAATCAAATAACCAGGAAACAGAACCGTGAGAGGTGAGAAAGGGACTTTTGATACAGCAAAAAGTCCTCAAGACAATATCTTGCCAAGGCTGAAGTGGCAACTGAATGTCATAAATATCTCTCTTGATTTTAATGGAGCTTAAGGTTTCAATTAACTTAATTGATCTAATTACTGACTCAAGTGCACATATTTAACATTTGTAAAAATGTTTAAAAGTGGATGATTGAGAATGTGGAGGGACACCCCCATAAAACAAGGCGCTGTGGAGAGTACAATGAAATTTTTCCAATTAATCAAACAAGAGCACCAATTAACTAAGTGAATACTCAGTGAGAGCTGGGTGAAAGGACAAAGGAACCTTTCATAAGTGGCTAACTCTTCATATGAGTTAAAGAGGACAGGCTTTATAACATAGAATATGATATGAAACAGGATTTGCAGAGCTTGATCTTCTTTGTTATTCAAAGTATAGTTTAAAAATATTCTATAAGTGATGGTTTGTACCTTCTATAGCCCAAAAAGTATCTGGACACTTTGGATGTATTTGATGTATGATGTAAAATGTATGAATGTCTCTGCATCAGGTAACAAAATAAAACCAAGTGGTGTTGATTAAAATAAACAACACAAACACACTTTATCAAGTAAAACATTTCATAAAAGTTAGGATTAAATGATAAAGCAAAAAATGAATATATTATATATACAGTATTTTTCCTTTTTTAATTTTCTGAGAATTTCAGTATAGACATGTATAGAACACACTGTAAATCTAAAGTTATGCATATATATTTATTATTTCAGTATTATAGTATGTATAATTTTAATATTATTACCATCTAATATTTAAAATAATTATTTAAACTATATAATATTAATGTTTTTTTTTTTATTTATACTATATTTTATAGTTAATGCAATGAAATTCATCAATTTTAAGTATGGCTAAAGTGCCTAAATATTATTAGTGTTACTGTACATTTGCACATTTATTAGTATAATGTTAATTATGTTTAGATAAAATATGCATTTCCTTATTCATTTATATAGCATTTTGTGAATGTTACAGTCAAACCAAAGATCAGATATAACATATCCAGTCAAGAAAACATTTGATTGGCTTTTTCCTGGATTTAACAGATGGTGTTTCCATTTTGAACTTTTTGCAGTAGAGCAGAAAAAAGAGCCTGGAAAGTCAGGCTGTTTTTCTCACATCACTGACACGAGCTGTGGTTTAGATGAAGAAGACGTGTGAAATAATTCTCCCTCGCAAATTTGCTCACCAAGCTCACTAAGAGATGCTGAGCCAAAGCAGGGCTAGAGACCATGCTGCATAATTATTCACCAGTCTCCCAAACCGAGCGCTGAAATCAGATGCATTAGCTGTTGATTATTGCCCTACATTTTCAAAATTAATTTATGTGAGCAGACCATCAATGTAAAGACTAAACAGACATGGTAAGGTTTGTATGTGGCTATTTTCACTGTAATATATCACGTTTATTAACAATCAAATCTTATTTATGCAGCGTGTACTTTGTATTGTATGCAAATATTCTAATGAACTTCCATTTTCCATACATATACATACTGTATGCACACACACACACACACACACACACACACACACACACACACACATACATACATACTTTCATACATAATTTCATCATTTATAAATGGATGCCACTTACTGAATTCAATAATCAAGGTAGTAGGTCATGTGACAACAATGCAGCATATAATTAATAGTAGGTAGAACACAGTGTATACTCTGGGTAGTAGGTTAGTATTCCAACTAAAATTGTATTAGGTGACCATTCACCACCAGCCCTTATCTGTGACATCATGTACCTAATTTCCTCCCCAAAAGCGACAGACCTGGCTCGCCCACGTCGCCACGAACAGCGAGGACAACTAGAGAAAGATCACAGTTCAAAACCAGTCAGACGGAAAATATGGAAAACAGGGGCGGCGGTCAGTGCATCTCACCCCCCGATGCAGCAAGCTGCCACAGTTTGACTGACAAACTGACTTTTGGAGAGGCCTGTGCCCATTCTAGTCAGAGTTTATTGAAGGTGATTTTGATCTCCTCCATGCGGCCACAGCAGTAGCTATGCCATCTGTCACCTTGATTGCATGGCGGTTCTCTGGGGGGAGTGCTATGGCTCCTGATCGTTTACAGATTGCACTGCTTTCTCTTCCATAAGGACCACATGCACAAAGCCAGATGGTGGGTATACACGGTTATTATGAGTCTTTATCTCTGTGCAGGAAGGAGTGGAACCATTAGGCCTCCCTCAGGATCTCCACTCCTCTCTGCAGCCATGCTGTTCCTCACCAAATACAGTCTTCTTCAGCTGTCAGCGTCCTGCACGCGACACAAATAAAAAACAAACAACAATGTGCTCACGCTGTTTAATATGAAGGTAAACACAGGAACGCGCATTTGCAAACTTTGTTTTCGTCTGGAAATAATGAGAGTTGTTGAAGGCTTTGCGAAATCCTGAGGATCAGTGTTGATATCAGTTGCCATGGAAACTGTGACATCAAAGGTTGGCATAACCAACTGGTTGGTTATTATGGGAATTAATGTTTTGTACAGAATACAGCTTACGCTAACTTGCAAAATATAGTTTAATTATCAGTTTAATAAAACCACCAATTGTCATGACCACATTAAACAAGGATTTATATTGGTATGTAAGGGGAAATATTCCTTGCTTGAATATAAATTGATGATGATTTTGCATTATTATTATGATTTTCTATTTTTTTTAATTAAAGTTTTTTTTTTTTTTTCAAAAGTAGGGTAATCTCGCAACACGCTTTGGTTAAATATATATTGATAATATTTTGGAAAAATAAAGTAAAAAATATTTTCAAAAGAAACAAAAGTTTGTTTGGTTGTTTTATTTTATTTTATTTTTTTTTGATGGGTTTGTTTTAAAAATGAGATATAGCTAAATGTTCATTACAAATAAAATCGCAAAATACCAAGATAACATTAAAAATTAAATAAATTTTGTTATGTATATTACATGTTATGTATATGAATTGATTATATTTTGCACAAAAAAAGACATTTTCAAATGGAAAAAAGTTTGTTTGTTAGTTTTTTTCTTCAAAAATGGGATATAGCAAAATGTAGTAAAAACATTTAGCTTTATTAATAATCACAAATGTCAGGAATTTTTTTCTTATTTTATGTACAGTACAGACCAAAAGTTTGGAAACATTACTATTTTTAATGTTTTTGAAAGACGTTTCTTCTGCTCATCAAGCCTGCATTTATTTGATCAAAAATACAGAATTTTTTTTTTTATATTGTGATATATTATTACAATTTAAAATAATTGTTTTTAAATTTATTATACTTTAAATTATCATTTATTTCTGTGATGCAAAGCTGCATTTTTAGGATCATTATCACATGATCCTTTAGAAATCATTCTAATATGATGATTCATTATCAAAGTTGGAAACAGTTCTGCTGCTTAATATTTTTTCAGAACATGTGATACTTTTTAGGATACTTTGATGAATAAAAAGAAAAAAAAAGAAGCTATGTTTTTAAAATATAAATATTTTGTAATAACAATATACACTACTGGTCAGTAATTTGGGGTCAGTAATTTTTTTTTTCTTTTTTTTTTTAATTAAAATTAATACTTTTATTCAGCAAGGATGTGTTAAATTGATAAAAAGTGACAGTAGAGAAGATATATTATTAGATTAAATATTATTAGAATTTTCTTTTATTTTGAATAAATGCAGTTCTTTTTAACCTTTCATTCATCAAATATATTAGACAGCAGAACTGTTTCCAACACTCATAATAAATCAGAATATTAGAATGATTTCTAAATGATCATGTGATAGACTGGATGTTACATGTGACACTGACACTTTTCATCACAGGAATATATATTTTTTAAAAGTATATTCAAATAGAAAACTATTATTTTAAGTTGTAATAATATTTCACAATATTACAGTTTTTTCTGTATATTTGATCAAATAAATGCAGGCTTGATGAGCAGAAGAAACTTCTTTCAAAAACATTAAAAATAGTAATGTTTCCAAACTTTTGGTCTGTACTGTATATATATATATATATATATATATATATATATATATATATATATATATATATATATATGTGTAAAATATTATCAGTATTATATATACACACATTTCAAACAAAAGTTTTTTCTCTTCCAAAAATGGTACTAAAGTCAAATTCTAAGTGTCTCAATGCGTTTCTCCCACACAGATGGTTTATTGTCTGCCTCTTTTAGTAAAAGTCATTGGGCATAAAAGAGCTGCATTCTGCATATTCAAAACAGACTCAGCCTGGTATACGAAATGATGGCAGGCAGTATGTGTTCCAAACCCAGACATATGTAGAAGATGACCAGGAGGGTAAAGGACAGTGTGCAGAAAGAAAATAAGACATGTGTACCATCAATGCATATTTTTCATGCTTCTTTAGAACTTTTAAGTTAAAGTTAATTTGCGATACCATCCAGTGAAGCAAATTAGACAATTTCACACTGAGCAGTCAATTCTCAGAGACGAACACTACACACACATCTAGCATTCCAATGTCATGTCACAACAGACTCTGTGAGAGATCTTGTGTCTTAAAAGAAGATCAGAAAGAAAAGTTGAAACTGGTCAGCAAATATCTACTTAGAAAAGTCAGAAAATTTTATATTTTATGCAGGCAGATCATATGCAAAATATGAGAAACATCACTTCACAACACAAGTACTGGAACTTTTCACAAACAGGATACAAAATGTTTTTTTCTGTCAATATAAAAAAAATAAATCAAATAGAACAGAATAAATAAAAAATACAAAAATAATAAAAAATAAAACAAAATAAATGTGTGAGATTTTATATATATAGTTTATATAAAATATCCTATAGTTTACAACAGCAACAATGAAAAACATCAGATTTATGCTTTTAAAAAAAGTTTTGAGACCCCAAGTATAACAAATTCTTGGAAAGTGCCAACTGTAACTGAAAATCTGTTTAGACAGTAAACAGAGTGGCATCTTGACGGCCTCATAAACTTGAGCTACATTAATTGGTTCATTTCATTTTCAAGTAATGTTATATTTGGCCCAGCTTAGAGGGAATACACAGTGTGCAGACCTTGTTCATGTCATTGTTCTTTGCTGTTCCTGATTCCCTGTCCCAGGGCAATGTGGCAATATGTTGCGTTGTTTAGGACAACAGCCGGCTATCTGTGAGCATGAGAGCCCTTGTCAGGCTTCAGTACAGTGCTCACAGTGACACGAGCCTGTGGTCACAAATGTGCACACATAAAGACATTTCACATTCCTATACTTATCTATGCCCCTAAAACAAAATCTCACCATAGATGAACAGTATCATTCACTATTATACAGTTCACACTACTGTGGAATTAAATGTCATTTTGCACTATTAGTGTGGTTTTATTTAAAATATAAAAAATGTAACTATATTGATATAAAATAAGTCAGAATTTATTATAATATAATTATAATAATTAATATAATTAATTATTATAAGTAATATATTAATGCATTATCATAATAATATACTATATTACATTTAAATTATATATAGAATATAAACATTTTAAAATGTAAAATAATATATTTTTGAACATAACGTGATTCTAGGTTTTACTACCTTTGTGGAGATATTTAGTCCACATAATGAAGGCAAAAACAGACCCACACATAAACATGCCAAATGCGTAGTATGACCAAAAAATAACCACCACAAAAAGAGGGTCAAATGCCCCTTTAGGGCACCATGTTTACCTGAACTGGGACCAGATTCAGATCTGTGGGTGGCCATGGAAACTGCATGAGCACATTGCAGAAACAGAGCCATACTGTACCAGACTGAGGATGTCACCCAGAAAACAGCAATGAAATTAACTTCTGGTGGCTGAGACTGCTCACAAATCTTTTGGCACAAGCCGAATCGGAGTAGGTTTTTAATAGGCAATGAATGTTTGAAAATAAAAATGGAATAAATACTAAAACAGTACTAAGTACTACAACCCGAATTCCGGAAAAGTTGGGACGTTTTTTAAATTTTATTAAAATGAAAACTAAAGGAATTTCATGAGCCAATATTTTATTCACAATAGAACATAGATAACGTAGCAAATGTTTAAACTGAGAAATTTTACACTTTTATCCACTTAATTAGCTCATTTAAAATTGAATGCCTGCTACAGGTCTCAAAAAAGTTGGCACGGGGGCAACAAATGGCTAAAAAAGCAAGCATTTTTGAAAAGATTCAGCTGGGAGAACATCTAGTGATTAATTAAGTTAATTGATATCAGGTCTGTAACATGATTAGCTATAAAAGCTTTGTCTTAGAGAAGCAGAGTCTCTCAGAAGTAAAGATGGGCAGAGGCTCTCCAATCTGTGAAAGACTGCGTAAAAAAATTGTGGAAAACTTTAAAAACAATGTTCCTCAACGTCAAATTGCAAAGGCTTTGCAAATCTCATCATCTACAGTGCATAACATCATCAAAAGATTCAGAGAAACTGGAGAAATCTCTGTGCGTAAGGGACAAGGCCGGAGACCTCTATTGGATGCCCGTGGTCTTCGGGCTCTCAGACGACACTGCATCACTCATCGGCATGATTGTGTCAATGACATTACTAAATGGGCCCAGGAATACTTTCAGAAACCACTGTCGGTAAACACAATCCGCCGTGCCATCAGCAGATGCCAACTAAAGCTCTATCATGCAAAAAGGAAGCCATATGTGAACATGGTCCAGAAGCGCCGTCGTGTCCTGTGAGCCAAGGCTCATTTAAAATGGACTATTTCAAAGTGGAATAGTGTTTTATGGTCAGACGAGTCCAAATTTGACATTCTTGTTGGAAATCACGGACGCCGTGTCCTCCGGGCTAAAGAGGAGGGAGACCTTCCAGCATGTTATCAGCGTTCAGTTCAAAAGCCAGCATCTCTGATGGTATGGGGGTGCATAAGGGCATACAGTATGGGCAGCTTGCATGTTTTGGAAGGCTCTGTGAATGCTGAAAGGTATATAAAGGTTTTAGAGCAACATATGCTTCCCTCCAAACAACGTCTATTTCAGGGAAGGCCTTGTTTATTTCAGCAGGACAATGCAAAACCACATACTGCAGCTATAACAACAGCATGGCTTCATCGTAGAAGAGTCCGGGTGCTAACCTGGCCTGCCTGCAGTCCAGATCTTTCACCTATAGAGAACATTTGGCGCATCATTAAACTAAAAATACGTCAAAGACGACCACGAACTCTTCAGCAGCTGGAAATCTATATAAGGCAAGAATGGGACCAAATTCCAACAGCAAAACTCCAGCAACTCATAGCCTCAATGCCCAGACGTCTTCAAACTGTTTTGAAAAGAAAAGGAGATGCTACACCATGGTAAACATGCCCCGTCCCAACTATTTTGAGACCTGTAGCAGAAATCAAAATTGAAATGAGCTCATTTTGTGCATAAAATTGTAAACTTTCTCAGTTTAAACATTTGCTATGTTATCTATGTTCTATTGTGAATAAAATATTGGCTCATGTGATTTGAAAGTCTTTTAGTTTTCATTTTATTAAAATTTAAAAAACGTCCCAAATTTTCCGGAATTCGGGTTGTACAAGCATGCGCCATTTACATGTGCTATACGTAGCCAATATTTACAAGAAAACCAACCAGCATGTCACAGCTTTTGCAGTTGGTAGTGCACATGCTTGCAGTACATAACTATAACAATAACTGGATTTAAACAATCCCCTAACACTATGTATTAAACTTCAGTGCATAATTTATCAATTTTTTTATGTGCAATGAACATGAATGATACAACAAATCATATATCAGACTTAAGATTGTCATTAGACGAATAATAAAACCAAGCACAATATAGTCTGAATAGGAAAAGAAGTCAAGGTTTGTGGGGGAAACCTGCTAGCAATGGAAGCAGGCCAGCACAACCACTCAAGACCCTTCACACCAGAGAGCATTACAGCCTTGCTCAGAGTTACTTAGGAGAGGCTTTTCCATATATTTGCTCTGGAATGGACTCATGGTGCACACACACAGTCTAAGCCTCTCGTCTCTCTCACCCCTCTGCATCAATCTGTTCCCAAGCTGTTCCCACATTTTGGTGAATTTCCCAGGCTAATTCCTTGGCACAGACAGAGCAGAAAGGCTGATTACTTTATGTGAACCCCACAAGCCTTTCCAAGCCTCTGAAATGTATGCGTTCAGTGGCCGAGCATCTCCTTTTTGTCTGCTTTAGGAAACCTGTGGAATGTGTGGGGCGCAGATTTAGATTTTCCAAATATAATTGCAATCCAATCTGCATTTCTTTGCATTGGCCGTAATTATTTACATTCCTGCTGAACCTAACGTTTTACAAAAACAGCAAAATTTGGAAAAATTTAAATAAAATCTAAATATTAGTCATAGTCAAGGGTACTCCATTCAAAACTCACTAAAACATAACAATTCTAAATCTATTCTCTAACTCGATCCACTGTCAATTATTTTATTTTTCTCATAAATTATATTTCAGGGGCTGTGTGCAGATATTACTAGGCAGCAGGACAGCTGTGTCCCATTAAAATATGTGATGGTTACTGATTTCCTACAGCACATGGTCATCAGGCCAAATCTACAGCCAGTAATTAAGAAGATGAAATGTTTAATTGTGCCTTAATTTTTATAAAATTTAACTGTCACCCATCCTATAATCAGCCATTATGCTCACAAATCAGTGTCAGTAAATTTCAGCAGGGAGGTATTGACCGTTCTGACAGACATCTCTGCATGTCACATCACTGCTCTCAGGGAAGCATTACTGCCTCTTCACAACCTGCTACTGTACACTGGGATCACTTATCATAGATCAACCTTAAGAAATGCAGATGGCTTCTTTAAGTGACAAACTGGATCCCCAGTATTGATTTATTTACTTATTTATTATTGATTATAACTGATTTATGTATGAATTAATTTACATATGTATTTATAATTTATAAAGTTTAATATAAAGTCTTAATATTTTAGCTTTAGGCACAAAAACAGGATAAATAAAAAGTATTTATTTATTTATACAATTATTTATTTTTTATTATTATATTCGTTTTGAAATGGGTCTTAATATCTTTTGCAATTTTGCTTCTTAAAGTAAATTATCTTTTAGTATGTGGTAGGGATGTGCACGGATAGTCGAACATTCGAATATTCGTTCTGCTCTAATTATTCGATAAATAAAAATGATATTCGAATTTCGCAAAAAAAAAATAAATAAATAAAAAGTTCAAAATAAAACCTAATTTGGTCACTTTCTGTGATTCTCCACGGCATATTTGAAGGTGTATGCAAGCAAAAAATAATTAATGAATGATTAAGGGGCCATTCACATATGGCGCCTTATGGCGTGGAAAAGGCTATGCGCGCCGCTTTCTCCTTCTTTCCAAAGCGCTCGGGCAGAAGCGCTCCTGAGGCGACGCGTTCTCTCCATGAAGACGCGGAAATTTCAGCAAAGGATAAATGGATTTGCAGCAACAAAAAAAATCGCTTTCAGTAGCTCTGCTACTAAATTTATTTCAAAATGGCAATCCATATACAGCTATGATCAGCTGTTCCTTCATCTTGGCTGAGCTTTCAACGTTGTTAAGGGAAAGGATGAAGCTGAATGTTTAGTTCTTGTCACATGACCTGCGGTGCGCTTGCGGCATTCTGAAAGTTGAGATGTTTTTAACTCGATGCTGTTCGGACGTGCCTGGAAAAAACGGGACCGCGTCGCACCGCGTGCGCATCGCGACCGCGTCGCTTCCATTATGAGCGTGCATACCGCGCGCCTACATTGGAAATAACGAACTTGAGCATGCAAAAGACGCGATATGTGAACGCCCCCTAAAAGAACTGCGGTCTTCTAGTACTTCAAATATGCCGTGGAGAATCACAGAAAGTGATCCAAGAACATTGTTGCGGCATCTCTCAAGCAACGAATAAACACCGCTAACTTGGAGAATGCAGTGAAAACTCCTCTTCTCGCGTCTGCCCTAGACCCTCGGCACAAACATCTCAGGTTTCTCGATGAAAACATGAGAGAAGTAAGAAAAAAAAACTTTTTTGAACATTATCAGAACATTTTCCTTGATGCGAGTGGTGCGGATGCAGTCGCCACGATGAAGATGCAATGCCCACTCGTTGGAAAAGGCTGAGCCAGTTCTCCAGCGATGATTAGCTACACAGAATCCAGCCGAGACGAGTGGGAACAGTTCTTGCTGGAGCCATGTATTCCTCCAGATGAGGATCCCATTCAGTGGTGAAACGAAAACATGAAGCGCTTCACAAAACTTATTCGCTTAGCACACCGTTATTTGTGAGTCCCGCCAATGTCTGTGCGTCAGAGCGCGTTTTCTCCGTGGCCGGCCTTATTGTTAACAGGAGCCGACTTTCCCCCAATCATGTTTACATGCCCGTATTTCTTAACAAGAACATTTGAAACAATAGAAAAAAAAGCAAAAAAGATTTGCTGACAGTTTAAAAGTTAAGTGTAAGCTACATTCTGTACAATAGCCTAATTGCTGCAGGCTGCTTTACGTTTTTTCTTTGTTCACTTTTTTTTTTTTTTTACTTTTAATCTGTACTTTTGTTTGTTTGCACGCATTGTTAAAGGTTTTCAGCTACAAAACACGATGTGTAATGTTCAAGCTTATTGTAAGCTTGTTCAAAATGACGAAAACAAATGTTGCTGAAAAATAACGTCTGACTCATTAAACTTAATTTAAATAAACGAATATTCGAATATTCGTTTTTTGTGAGCTCAAATATTCGAATGTGATATTTGTGGAAAACGCCCATCCCTAGTATGTGGGACCTTCTTCCAAATTATGGCAAATGGAAAGAATTTGGGTGTTTGAAACGTGTTTGAAAACAGTCATTATTTTTGCGTTTTTTTTAATGCCACTAGGTGGAGTCTGTGGCTCATTTTATATTATTTATCTCTTTTTCTTCTTTCGACAGAAGTTGACAGTAAACAAATTATTGAATTTAAATGAACAATCATAAAATGCGTGCACTGCATTTCAAACCTACGCTAACCAGATCATGGCTTCAACACTTTGTGGCTCTTTTAAAAGTTTTAGATTATATCAATCTGAAACAATGCAGGAAACACCTCTTAAAGTGATGTCATCAACACCCAATCAGATCTACTGAACTAACTCAATTATCCTCCACACATGCTACAGCACAGGAAGTTCTTGTTTCTGAGGGACAGAATTTGTCTATCCTCTGTCAGCTCGACATTATGGACAAATGGACAGATGGATGGAGGAGGCAGAGGAGTGGGAGAAGGTCACTAGGAGAAAAACAAAGCTTTTCATGCCGCATGATGGAGTGTGATATTTCTTAGCAAAAACCACAGCTCTGCCAAGAGCGTCCCAGCTCCCAGCCAAGCGTTGCCAATCTTGTAGCAGTTATCAATGACAGCATTAACGCTTGAAAGAATTCATATTATATATGAATGATATGTGGGCAGCAGATCTGGGACAGGACTCCAGCGGTACAGCTATATATATATATATATATATATACACACACACACACACACACATATTATATATATTTTACATAGCCTACATATTTTAATATTAATATTTTTAGGGAGGTATTTTTCTACTTTTTTATTTATTTATTTATTTTTAAATTAAGTATTATTAAATTATTGCATTGCATTTTAAACTGCTACATCATAGCTTCAACTCTTTTTGGTTGTTTGGATGAAGCCAGTAAATAGATAATTGAATTAGTAGAAATCTATTGATAAAATTTTTTACCCTGCCTTGTTTTAAACAATTGGCACTACATTACAAGCAGGAATTGTGAGAGTATGCATATTAATGAGCTTCCCAGGAGGAGTCGCCCACTCTCTGGAGAATTCTGGGCCATTATCATCTGTTAAGTCATGCCAGTAATTCACCCCACGTGCCACATGAGATGCATCATTACAAAAGGTAAAATAGGGCATCAGATCTGGGACAGAACTCCAGCGGTACAGCTTTACAATCACAGAGTCCAACTATTCCCCTCCACTGTCACTCAGCCATAATCATATGTGTGGATTTGTCTAACTTCTGCAACGGTAGAACATTCTGCTAAACATGTGGCACTCATAACAATTAATACAAAATTAACACATATCATTTTATAGCCCTTCTGCTGCCAATCTTTGCCAAAACGGGCCCCTTGTTTGTGCGGTGATCTCTGGAGCACTTCATTACGCCCACCCTGCTTCAACATGTCTTACTCTGACAATGATTTGGAAAGACAAATCTTTGAAGCTGTACTCAACAATATTAAAGGTGCTCTAAGCGATGCCTGGAGTCGTAACTTCTTGTTGACGTTCAAATTGTTGTCAAACAAAATGGAGGCTAGCTAGACCCTCCCTCCTACTCATCCGTGCACTAACCCCCCAAACCCCACCCCCAAATCTTTCTTGTCGGTTATTGGCTGGAACAGTTTGTTATGTTTTGTGGTGCGGGTGAGCCCAGTTTGTTTTTCTTGTTGTTTGTGGAGCCTGTCGTGTCTAGAGAGACCCCGTTTTTTTACAGTGTGTTCAGGGGACAAGCAGCTAGCGGATAGTGAGGAGATGTTTGCTGGATGTGACAAAAAATGTTTTGGCCTAAAAAATGTGTGACATCACTTAGAGCACCTTTAAAAGTGTTTTATCCAATCCTGTCCTAAGATACATACACACACATATATATATATATATATATATATATATATATATATATATATATATATATATATAATATATATATTTTTATATATATATATATATATATATATATAATATATATATTTTTATATACTGTATATTATTTACATATTTAGGAAAAACAATTTGGGGTGCCCCCCCACCCTTGTGTTAGTTGCTATTTTTCTTTTAGTATTATTAATATGTAAATAATAGATCTAACTAAATTTTGCTGTATTATACTGTAGTATATAATTATACTATATATTATACTGAAGGAAATGTTCAGTAAGTCCCGCGCTGCTTCTCTTCTTCCTCATCGTCTCAATGACTGTGCTATAGACTTAGTTCCAGGTAAGTCTCTTTCTAAGGGCGCAGTCTCTTTCTTACTCTCTTTCTATTCCGGGGAGGGAGGCCATGGAGAAATTAATTTCTGATTCCTTGGCATCGAGGTTCATCCGCCCTTCCTCTTCTCCAGCCGGGCCGGGATTCTTTATGTGGGTAAGAAGGATGGTTCTCTGCGACCTTGTATTGACTACCGAGAGCTGAACAACATCTGCATTTACCAACCTCAAGAGCCGCTTCGTTTCGGCTCCCATCTTAGTAGCCCCTGATCCCACACGACAGTTCGTGGTGGAGGTCGACGCATCAGAGGTGGGAGTAGGTGCAGTTCTTTCCCAACGTGCTGCCTCGGACGATAAGATGCATCCCTGCGTGTTTTTCTCCCATCGTTTATCTCCTGCTGAACGCAATTATGACATTGGTAACAGAGAATTGTTGGCTGTCAAATTAGCTTTAGAGGAGTGGCGTAACTGGTTGGAATGGTCAGGGGTACCTTTCATTGTTTGGACCGATCATAAGAATTTAGAATACATCAGAACTGCCAAAAGACTCAATTCCAGGCAGGCTTGGTGGGCACTTTTTTTGGCCGCTTTGATTTTGCTCTGTTGAACCGCCCGGGTTCCAAAAACGTTAAACCCGATTCTTTGTCACGTCTTTTTGATCCTTCCGAACGCCTGGTGATCCCGAGTGTATTTTACCTGAGAAAATAGTCGTCTCAGCACTCGTATGGGAGGTCTAATCGAAGGTCAAGACAGCCTTAGAAGGGGTAACGCCTCCGCCCGGATTCCCACCGAATCGTTTATTTGTGCCGGAAGAGTTACGGTCCGAGGTTATTCAGTGGGGTCACTGCTCTAATGTTGCTTGTCATCCAGGGATAAGCCGAACCAAGGGTTTAGTTAAGCAACGATTCTGGTGGCCACTTATGGCTCGCGACATACACGATTTTGTTTTGGCTTGCTCAGTTTGCGCCAGTGGTAAGTCATCTAACCGACCTCCAGATGGGCTTCTTCAACCGCTGTCTGTCCCTTCGAGACCCTGGTCACATATCGCTCTAGATTTTGTTACCCCCCTCCCGCCCTCTAATGGCATGATGGTCGTTTTGACCGTAGTGGACCAGTTCTCGAAGGCTGCACATTTCATTCCCTTGCCCAAATTACCTACAGCCAAGGAGACAGCGGTCACTGTCATTGATCATGTCTTTCGGTTACATGGCCTCCCGGTAGACATGGTTTCTGACAGGGGATCCCAATTTATATCCAAATTTTGGAAAGAATTTTGCAAATTGTTAGGAGCGACGGTTAGTCTGTCTTCGGGTTATCACCCTCAGAGTAACGGGCAATCTGAGCGAGCCAACCAGGATTTAGAGAGAACGTTGCGATGTTTAGTCTCCAAGAATCCTTCTTCCTCTGGAGTCTGAAGTCGCGGTCCCCTCCACTCACGCGTTTGTCCAGAGGTGCCACCGCACCTGGACCAGAACCCGCGAGACTCTGCTCCAGATGAGGGAGCGCACTAAGGCCAAGGCCGATCGCCACCAGTCAAAGCCTCCCGTATACGTCGTGGGTCAAAAAGTGTGGCTTTCTACTAACAACATTCCGCTCCGCTCCGTTTCTAATAAATTAGCTCCCAAATTTATTGGCCCGTTTCCTGTCACCAAGATCATTAGTCCGGTGACAGTCCGCCTCAAACTACCTCTGGCGTACAGGAGGTTTCATTCCGCCTTCCATGTGTCCAAAATTAAGACCGTGTTTTATTCACGTATTACTCCGCCTACCCCGGTTCCCCCACCGCCGCGTCTCGTAGATGGGGTGCCAACTTATTTGGTTAATAAATTCTGGACTCAAGACGGAGGTGACGAGGATTCCAGTACTTGGTGGACTGGGAAGGTTACGGTCCGGAGGAGAGGAGTTGGGTACCTGCTAGGGACATACTGGATCACTCCCTTATTGATGATTACAATCAGCAGGTAGGCCCTTCTGGGAACTCCAGGAGGCGTTCCTAGAGAGGGGGGGTACTGTCACGGTTGGTAAACCGTGATCTCAGGGTTTTTCACTATGTGGGTGAAGTCTGTGTTACGCGTCAGCACTGATTGTTTCTTGTGGGTGTCTTCGCTAATTGTCATCAGCAACAGCTGTCACTCATTACTCATCCCTATATAATGGCCTGTCTAGCGTCTTGTATTTGTCAGAGCGTTGTTTCCTGTTTCTCGTCTGATGTTTTGCTCTCTTGTGTGTTTCTGAGTTTGGATGTCTGTGTCTCCCTGGAACCCCGTCCACTCATCGCATATCACCATCGAATCTTCACTTACCTCTCGGCTCGCTTCCCCGCAGTTCCTGTGTCACCCTCTCCTGCTGCCAACTCTTCACCGCACTTCGGAACCTCCACTCACCTGCCTCTTCCTGGACTGTGTATCCCCAGCCAAGTATCATCTGTGTTTCCATCTTCATGTACTTCATGTCATTCTTATAATTAAATATTCATTATCTCGTACTTGCTTCCTGCCACTCCTTTCACCAGTTGTTACATATACTGGCATGATTTGTTATTTCTTAATAAACAATTTTTTGTAGTGTTTTGCACAAGTCTGTTCAAAACACTACACAATAAAATAATTTGGGGGTACATGCATACCTGGGATACAAATCATAAAATAAATAGGGGTAAATTAGGAAAAAAATGTAAATTACTAAATGACTGATGGCTTAATATTAAATTGGTGATAAAAGAATCAAGTACTTTTATCTCTTTCTCCCTTCTTCATTATATTTCAGAAATCTTAGCATGAAATAAAGGATATAAAGGGTTTCCAAATATAAAAAAAGAAACTTTACCTTTCAGAATAAATTTGATGCTTGTTGTTGATCCACTGTACAATGAGTAGTTTTTCCACTTTCTTCCAATACCAATACATAGCTATTAGATGCTTTGCTTAAAGTATACATATGTCAGTGAGTTTCAGATTGCTGCTACTGTATACGATATTCTCAGAAAAAATTTCCTTGGTTTCATAGATATTTCACTGTATTTTTTTAACAAATAAATGCAGCCTGAGAGATTATAAAAGACTTTCAAAAACATTAACAATTTTTAACCACAATAATAGCGTTGAGTTATTTTACTATTTACTATTTTACCGAGTTATTTTACGGTGTGCTGAGGGATTTCGGCACATAACCGTGCCTAGGTTTGAGTATGACTCTTGAGTCATTGGGCCCAAACTCCAAGCACGACTGGCTCACCGAGAGCGCGTGCAAATCACCCACACGCTTCACAGAAGCGAGAGCCAACAAGAATACTGTCTTGAACGACAGATGCTGAAGGCTAATCGATTGGATAGGCTTGAAAGGGGGACCCTTCAAGGCCTCCAAAACCGCCGCGAGGTCCCAAATAGGGACTGACGGAGGTCTGGGAGGATTCAGCCTCCTAGCTCCTCTGAGGAACCGGATGACTAAATCATTCCTTCCTATTGACTGACCGGATGCCGTTTCAGAAAACGCCGCGATGGCAGCCACATAAACTTTGAGCGTGGATGGGGCTCTGCCCTTATCCAACAGCTCCTGAAGGAAGGAGAGGACCTCCGTCACCTCACAACTAAGGGATGAATAACCTCGAGCTGTGCACCAGCTGGAGAACACCGACCACTTCGAGGCATACAGACGTCGTGTCGACGGAGCTCTAGCCTGAGTGATGGTATTTAGCACTCCCACTGCGAGGTCAGCGGGTAACCGTTGAGTGCCCATACATAGAGGGACCACAACTCCGGTTGAGGGTGCCAAATCGAGCCCCTGGCCTGCAAGAGGAGGTCTCTCCTCAGCGGTACCGGCCACGGGGCGACATCTGCTAACTGCATCAGATCTGGGAACCATGGTTGGTTCTTCCAAAGAGGTGCTACAAGCAGTATTGAACATCTCGTTTCTCTCACCCGTTCTATCACCTGCGGAAGGAGGGAGATGGGAGGGAACGCATAAAGCGGGCAGCACGGCCATCTCCGTGACAGCGCGCTTTCGTTTTTGGAAAGAACGCGGGGCAGTGAGCGTTTTCGTGGGACGCAAAGAGGTCCACCTCCGCCATGCCAGATCTCTCCCACAACAGCCGGAGTGTTTGCGGGTGTAGAGACCATTCGCCCGTAGGAACATTGCCTCTGGACAGCCTGTCTGGACCCAGATTCTGCAGTCCAGGCACATGCACTGCTCTCAGCGAGCGCACGTTGCGCTGAGCCCAAATCAGGAGGCGTTCGTCAGCCTGCACAGGTTTCGGGACCCGAGACCGCCCTGGCGATTTATGTAGGACACCACGGACATGTTTTCCGAACGGACTACGACGTGGTGATCCTTGATATGGGGACAAAAGCGTGTCAGCGCGTTCTCCACTGCCAGCATTTCCAGGCAGTTGATATGATGGAGCTTTTCCTGTTCTGACCATAGGCCAAAGGACGGTCTGCCTTCGAGCAGCGCTCCCCATCCCGAAGTGGAGGCGTCCGTTGACACCACTTTCACACTCGGGGAAGTCCCCAGGCTTACACCTGATCGGTACCAGCCGTTCGCTGTCCAAGGTGCTAGAGCCGCAACACAGCTCTGATCGACCTTGAAATGCAGCCGGCCAGACGCCCACGCTCTGCGCGGCACCTGAGCCTTCAGCCAGAACTGCAGGGGGCGCATGCGGAGCAGGCCCAGCCGCAGAACCGGAGATGCTGAGGCCATGAGACCCAGCATCTTTTGACAGTGTTTGAGCAGCACAGTCGCGCCACAGCGGAAAGAACTCGCTGCACGCTGAATGCCCATCGCGCGCTGTGGTGACAGCCGCGCCGTCATGGAACACGAGTTCAGAACTATACCCAGAAACAGGATCGTCTGACTGGGGTTCAGCGAACTCTTCGCCCAATTGACACTGAGGCCGAGCGTCTCGAGGTGATCGAGGAAAACGGCTCTGTGGTCCACGAGCTCCGCTCATGATCGGGCCAGAACCAGCCAGTCGTCCAAATAATTCAGCACTCGTATGCCTCTGAGTCTGAGAGGAGCGAGCGCTGCATCCATGCACCTCGTAAACGTACGAGGAGCTACGGACAAGCCGAATGGCAGGACTGCAAACTGGTATGCCTGGCCCTCGAAGGCGAATCTCAAATATCGCCTGTGGTTTGACGCTATCTGTATTTGAAAATACGCGTCCGTCAGATCTATTGACATGAACCAGTCCCCTCTGCGAATCTGCGCGAGGAGCTTCCTGGTCGTGAGCATTTTGAAACTGCGTTTCATCAATGCCTTGTTCAGCTGTCTTAGATCCAGTATGGGCCTGAGACCCCCGTCTCTCTTGGGCACCAGAAAGTATCTGCTGTACAGCCCCCCCCTCGCTTTGAGACACAGGCTCTACAGCCCCTTTGCTCAACAGTTTTGATATTTCGGCCCGAAGTATGTGTGCTACTTCTGTTTTGACCGTAGTTTCGACGCGCGCTGAAAAGCGTGGTGGGCGTCGAGAAAACTGTAGCGAGTAGCCTCTCTTTATAATGCCTAGCACCCAATCCGAAACCCCTGGAAGCACTGACCATGCATCTGCATGAATGGCTAAGGGCTGGATGCGAAACGCGCTCTGTTGACTGGGCAACGGCGGCGCTCGAGTGTGCTGCGCATCTGAGGCGGGGAGCGCACTGATCACAGCGGGGCAGATCGCTCTTCCTCGACCCCGTTCCGACGCTTAACCGACTGGAGGGAGGCTGAGCGGGTCCCGTGGGACTCGATATATCTGCGAGTAACCGTGGGCTGCATGTGTGCACTTTTACCACTTTCAACTCGCTGTCTGCCTGTGCAGAATGTACGTGCACGGGCCTCGTTTTTACAGAAGCCCCGCGCCGTATGTGACATAGTGTATGTGGGCACTGGGAAGTGGGCACGTTTACTATGCGGCGCGCTCGACCGATCTGTGTCGATCTTATGTGCGCTAGCCCTGTGTGCAGGGCTGTGCTTACATGTGGAGATGGGCACTGGGTAGTGGGCATCGTCACTGCATTTATAGCACCATCGGCCGTGGCCGGACGAGCATGCACGGGTTTCATTTTTACAGAAACCACATGACGCGTGTGACATAGTAATTGTGGGCACTGAGGGGTGGGCACGTTTACTATGCAGTGTGCGCGACCGACTTGAGTCGACATTATGGGCGCAGGCCCTGTGTGCAGGGCTGTGCTTACATGTGGAGATGGGCACTGAGGAGTGGGCATCGTCACTACATTGATAGCACCATCGGCCGTGGCCGGACGAACGTGCACGGGTTTCGTTTTTACAGAAACCACATGACGCGTGTGATTGTGGGCACTGAGGAGTGGGCACGTCTACTATGTAGTGCAAAAAACGCTGAAACAGTCACAATCTCTGGAAACTGAAACAGCGGCGCGCTTAGGTGAGAGCCCGGCCACAGCGGAACTCGTACACCGGCGCTTCGATGAAGCAGCCATCATGTGTAGTGGTGACGCAGCGTCATGCAGCATGCGTAGATGGCTTTCCTAGGATGGCTTCGGGGCTCCCGGCCTCACCGTAATCCTCTGCCGCGGTCCCCGCGGCGCGGGGCGACGGCCAGTAGAGCGAGAACGGGGGTCTCGAGCTGCGTTGCTGAAGCTGTTGTGATAACGGCTTTTGTGTGCAGGCAAGCGGGCAACTGTGCAGGCTTGCGCATTGCAGAAAACGCTGAGACAGTCACAATTCCTGGAACTGAAACAGCGGCGCGCTTGGGTGAGAGCTCGGCCACAGCGGAACTCGTACACCTGCGCTTCGATGAAGCAGCCATCGTTAGTAGTGCCGACGCAGCGTCACACAGCAGGCTTTAGATGGCAACACCGCTTTTGCCGCCGTCCAGCAGAGGGCGGACAAAGGTGCGTCGTTATCGCCTGTTCCACCGGCGGAAGTGAGTGGTACTTCCTGTTTTTAGCATCATCAGTGTGGAGAATGCTAGTGAGACAGACGAACGAGTTCGTGCCGAATATGGAGCGTTCCAAGCCTTCGCCACCTCTTCGTGAAGCTCAGGAAGAAAAGAGGCGGGCTTTGAGAAGTACGCTCATCCGAAGGTGAAATACCATCCAGCCGGGAACGAGAGGGTGCAAACCACTCGCGGCCGAGACTCATCGCGGCCAACACGAGCATTCGCCCCGGCTCCTTCTCGATGTCAGCTCGTCTGCTGGGCTTCTGAGCAGAAGGCGCGAGATCCTCGGAGCTCGCCCAGCCCTCACTGCCCGAAGCTAGCAGAGAGCGCGTGTCCTCTTCCCCCGACGCGGCCCTGAGATCGACTTCCTCGGACGACGCGCCGGCAAACAGCGGGCGCTGCCCACCGGGAAGCGATGCAGGGGGGGCCGGTGAAGCAGGGCGAACCGGCGAGCTCGGTTGAGCTGAAGACGGTTCCGGAATCCGCTAGAAGCGATGCTTTTACGGCGCCTCAGCGCAGCAGAGAATGCAGGCTCAGAGAAAAAGGCCAGGCGAGTCCTCAGAGTCACCATGGCAACAGCTCGCAGTGGGGGCATCCGCCGTCAGCGAGCAAGCGCTGCATGATCTTCACCCAGGCAGGAGACACAGATGACGTACCGGTCTCCCTCGCTGAGTGGGGCTCTGACGAGCCGCTGGAAGGCATCTTAAAAAAGACGCGAGCTCTTTTACGAGTGTGTGTCGCAGGGCGAACACACACACACACATAAAGAACAGCTTGGATATAACAGGATTGAAAGGATATAGGCGCCGGATAGCGCAGCAGGAACGGCAGTGGAAGGCGGCGATGCCAGCAGCTTCAGAATGGCTCGTCCTGCTGATGTGCTTTCTCAGACGGCGCTTGCTTCCTCCGTGATCCAGCGATGCGTGAGCTTCGCTGAAGAGATGAAAAATCAGGTGAGTCAGCCTTTTCGAGCTCCTTTTATAGGTTGGGCCACACCCGTTTCGGCGGGAAGTGGCAAGAAGGGCGCGAAGCGCCCTTATTGGTCTGATGTTGCATCAGCCCGCGCTCGATAGGCTGTGCAGTTGCCGCAGAACAAGCCAATGAGCGAACGAGCCGTCTCGCCTATGGCTGTGTACTGCTGCAAATGCGCTTTACAAAAATACAAAATTAAGGATAATTTTTTGCTTCAGTATTTCGTGAAAAGAGACTTTTCCCGTAGCGTCTTAGCTAAGACGCAGTACGAGAGAGCTCTCGTAAGAGAACAATTTTTGTAAATAATATGATCATTGATCATAATATAGATGTACTCTGTTTGACAGAAACCTGGCTAAAACCTGATGAATACATTATTTTAAATGAGTCCACCCCCCAAGATTACTGTTATAAACATGAGCCACGTCTAAAAGGCAAAGGTGGAGGTGTTGCTTCAATTTATAACAACGTTTTCAGGATTTCTCAGAGGGCAGGCTACAAGTATAACTCGTTTGAAGTAATGGTACTTCATATAACATTATCCAAAGAAACAAATGTTAATGATAAATCCCCTGTTATGTTTGTACTGGCTACTGTATACAGGCCACCAGGGCACCATACAGACTTTATTAAAGAGTTTGGTGATTTTACATCCGAGTTAGTTCTGGCTGCAGATAAAGTTTTAATAGTTGGTGATTTTAATATCCATGTTGATAATGAAAACGATGCATTGGGATCAGCATTTATAGACATTCTGAACTCTATTGGTGTTAGACAACACGTTTCAGGACCTACTCATTGTCGAAATCATACTCTAGATTTAATACTGTCACATGGAATTGATGTTGATGGTGTTGAAATTATTCAGCCAAGTGATGATATCTCAGATCATTATTTAGTTCTTTGCAAAATTCATATAGCCAAAATTGTTACAAGTATGGAAGAACCATCACTTCTAACACAAAAGACTGCTTTTTAAGTTATCTTCCTGATGTATCCAAATTCCTTAGCATATCCAAAACCTCAGAACAACTTGATGATGTAACAGAAACGATGGACTCTCTCTTTTCTAGCACTTTAAATAAAGTTGCTCCTTTACGCTTAAGGAAGGTTAAGGAAAACAGTTTGACACCATGGTATAATGAGCATTCTCGCACCCTAAAGAGAGCAGCCCAAAAAATGGAGCGCAGCTGGAGGAAAACAAAACTAGAGGTATTTCGTATTGCTTGGCGGGAAAGTAACATATCCTACAGAAAAGCATTAAAAACTGCTAGATCCGATTACTTTTCTTCTCTTTTAGAAGAAAACAAACATAACCCCAGGTATTTATTCAATACAGTGGCTAAATTAACGAAAAATAAAGCCTCAACAAGTGTTGACATTTCCCAACACCACAGCAGTAATGACTTTATGAACTACTTTACTTCTAAAATCGATACTATTAGAGATAAAATTGCAACCATTCAGCCGTCAGCTACAGTATCACATCAGACAGTGCACTATAGACCCCCTGAGGAACAGTTCCACTCATTCTCTACCATAGGAGAGGAAGAATTGTATAAACTTGTTAAATCATCTAAACCAACAACATGTATGTTAGACCCTATACCATCTAAGCTCCTGAAAGAGGTGCTTCCAGAAGTCATAGATCCTCTTCTGACCCCAAAGAACTAGTTAATTATAGACCAATCTCGAATCTCCCTTTTCTGTCCAAGATACTAGAAAAGGTGGTATCCACACAATTATATTCCTTCTTAGAGAAAAATGGTATATGTGAGGATTTCCAGTCAGGATTTAGACCGTATCATAGTACTGAGACTGCTCTTCTTAGAGTTACAAATGATCTGCTCTTATCATCTGATCGTGGGTGTATCTCTCTATTAGTTTTATTGGATTTTAGTGCTGCGTTTGACACAATTGACCACAACATTCTTTTGCATAGACTTGAATACTTTGTTGGCATCAGTGGAAGTGCATTAGCATGGTTTAAATCGTACTTATATGACCGCCATCAGTTCGTAGCAGTGAATGAAGATGTATCCTATCGATCACAAGTGCAGTATGGAGTACCT
The DNA here is from genome assembly GCF_963082965.1 of Carassius carassius. Lineage (NCBI taxonomy): Eukaryota > Metazoa > Chordata > Actinopteri > Cypriniformes > Cyprinidae > Carassius > Carassius carassius. Next base: position 19,059,279 of record NC_081796.1, read on the forward strand.
CAAGGCTCAGTACTAGGGCCGCTACTCTTCACGCTTTATATGTTACCCTTGGGAGATATCATCAGGAAACATGGTGTTAGCTTTCACTGTTATGCTGATGATACTCAGCTCTATATTTCTTCACAGCCCGGTGAAACACACCAATTTGAAAAACTAATGGATTGCATAGTCGATATAAAAAACTGGATGACGAGTAATTTCTTACTGCTAAATTCTGAAAAAACAGAGGTGTTAATTATAGGACCTAAAAACTCCGCTTGTAATAACCTAGAACACTGTCTAAGACTTGATGGTTGCTCTGTCAATTCTTCGTCATCAGTTAGGAACCTAGGTGTGCTATTTGATCGCAATCTTTCCTTAGAAAGCCACGTTTCTAGCATTTGTAAAACTGCATTTTTCCATCTCAAAAATATATCTAAATTACGGCCTATGCTCTCAATGTCAAATGCAGAAATGTTAATCCATGCATTTATGACCTCAAGGTTAGATTATTGTAATGCTTTATTGGGTGGTCGTTCTGCACGCTTAGTAAACAAACTACAGCTAGTCCAAAATGCAGCAGCAAGAGTTCTTACTAGAACCAGGAAGTATGACCATATTAGCCCGGTCCTGTCAACACTGCACTGGCTCCCTATCAAGCATCGCATAGATTTTAAAATATTGCTTATTACTTATAAAGCCCTGAATGGTTTAGCACCTCAGTATTTGAATGAGCTCCTTTTACATTATAATCCTCTATGTCCGCTACGTTCTCAAAACTCAGGCAATTTGATAATACCTAGAATATCAAAATCAACTCCAGGTGGCAGATCCTTTTCCTATTTGGCGCCCAAACTCTGGAATAACCTACCTAACATTGTTCGGGAGGCAGACACACTCTTGCAGTTTAAATCTAGATTAAAGACCCATCTCTTTAACCTGGCATACACATAACATACTAATATGCTTTTATTATCCAAATCCGTTAAAGGATTTTTAGGCTGCATTAATTAGGTAAACCGGAACCGGAAACACTTCCCATAACAACCTATGTACTTGCTACATCATTAGAAGAATGGCATCTACGCTAATATTTGTCTGTTTCTCTCTTGTTCCGAGGTCACCGTGGCCACCAGATCCAGTCTGTGTCCAGATCAGAGGGTCACTGCAGTCACCCGGATCCAGTACGTATCCAGACCAGATGCTGGATCAGCACCTAGAAAGGACCTCTACATCCCTGAAAGACAGCGGAGACCAGGACAACTAGAGCCCCAGATACAGATCCCCTGTAAAGACCTTGTCTCAAAGGAGCACCAGGACAAGACCACAGGAAACAGATGATTCTTCTGCACAATCTGACTTTGCTGCAGCCTGGAATTGAACTACTGGTTTCGTCTGGTCAGAGGAGAACTGGCCCCCCAACTGAGCCTGGTTTCTCCCAAGGTTTTTTTCTCCATTCTGTCACCGATGGAGTTTCGGTTCCTTGCCGCTGTCGCCTCTGGCTTGCTTAGTTGGGGACACTTCATCTACAGCGATATCGTTGACTTGATTGCAAATAAATGCACAGACACTATTTAACTGAACAGAGATGACATAACTGAATCCAATGATGAACTGCCTTTAACTATCATTTTTGCATTATTGACACTGTTTTCCTAATGAATGTTGTTCAGTTGCTTTGACGCAATGTATTTTGTTTAAAGCGCTATATAAATAAAGGTGACATTGACATTGACATTGACATAAGGTTGCGTTTCTCTCGGTTGGTTGTGCATTTTTTTCTTCCACACTTTTTCCTTCCACTCAACTTTCTGTTATCATGCTTGGATACAGCACTCTGTGAACAGCCAGCTTCTTTGGCTATGTATGTTTGTGGCTTCTTGTAAAGGGTGTCAATGATTGTCTTCTGGACAACTGTCAGATCAGCAGTCTTCCCCATGATTGTGTAGCCTAGTGAACCAAACTGAGAGACCATTTTGAAGGCTCAGAAAACCTTTACAGGTTTTTTGAGTTGATTAGCTGATTGGCATGTCACCATATTCTTATTTGTTGAGATAATGAATTGGTGGGTTTTTGTTAAATGTGAGCCAAAATCATCACAATTAAAAGAATAAAAGACTTAAACTACTTCCGTCAGTGTGCATTGAATTTATTTAATACACGAGTTTCACAATTTGAGTTGAATTACTGAAATAAATGAACCTTTCATTGACATTCTCATTTATTGAGATGCACCTGTATGTCTGTAGTTTTTTATTACACAGTAAAAAACGTTGGGTTGTTTTTTTTAACCTAACCGTTGGGTTACACATATTGGGTCAATGTGTTGGGTTATCTTAAAATTAGTTTGGTAATTTTTTTTCATCGTTGGGTTATTTTTAGTTATAACCCAACTGTTGGGTTAAATGTATATTTCCCGCTTCACTCCGGTTCAAATTTTAACGGTCCAGTCAGCGACTCAGCGCGGACATCAGCGGCAGCCTGCATGATTATGAAGGGTAAATAACTGTTAATATAATCTATAATCTATTCCTGTTTCTTCGCATTAATACATTAAAAGATTAGCTGCAAAACGTTTTAGACAAGTATTACTTAAATTTAATAAAAATGTCTGGTGAAATGTGAAAGTTTGACGAAATCATTAGAATTAAGCTAGAAAAACCACACGGACAATTTATCGGATCGGACCAGTGAATGAAGCTGCTGCGCGAGCTGAGCTCACACATCAGTCCTGCGAGAGACAACAGACTCCGTGAGAATCGTTTGAATGAACCGGCCAATTTCTGTTATAAAATTTTAAAACCCAGACAAAAGAAAAGCGCGCAGTCATGAGGCAATCCGCTCTTTCAGCGGAAATTTATACCAGTATTTATACCAGTACCCCAAATTTACATAACGTTACTCCTACAACAAACCTTTAAGAGGGGAGCGTAAAACAGAAGCCATATCCATCTTAGCGCACCAGGACTAATTAATTGTACAGTAAAAGTGTTTTTATGGTTTATTCATATTGAATATTGTTATGCATTATTTCATTTAAATATACTAACTTGTAAAGTGAGTGTATCAATGAAATATCATCACAAGGCATGTTAACTGAACTTTTTTTTTTTTATTCTTTTAATGTTGGCACTAATAAGTGTTGTACTTGAAACACGAGACAAGCCAGAATCCACATTTCCTGGTGCTTGGTGACAAGGAAAACTCCTCCCAAGTTTTTATTATTTTAAACGAGGAGGCGATGGAACAGGAGACGATACTACAAGCAGTTGATCTGTGTTTCAAACTTTTCTTTGTATATGACATCTACTACCTAAGGCCCTCTGCTCCCATTTGAGAGTTTTTGGAACACACAGTCTTTAATAGTTTCTTCTGCACACTGTCTCCTCCTTGAAAACTTTGTATTTAGTAATCAGTAAAAAATTTTATTTTATTGATCATCAGTAGGTCCAGCAGTATATTTTTTATTATTATTACTTGATTTTATGATTTTTTTTTATTTTTATTATTATATGTTATGTTCATTTGATTTGAAAGTCGTAATATTTGCCATGTATGGTAACCCATACTCAGAATTGGTGCTCTGCATTTAACCCATCCAAGTGCAAACACACAGCAGTGAGAAGTGAACACACAACCGGAGCAGTGGGCAGCTATAGATCCAGCTCCTGGGGAGCAACTGGGGACTGGGGAGAGAGGGTGGGAGAGAGCACTGTTCATTCACTCCCTCCACCTACAACTCCTGCCAGCACCGAAACTCAAACCTGCGACCTTTGGGGTACAAGTCCATCTCTAAAACCATTAGGCCAGAACTGTGAACTGTATTTATACATTTGTGTGTTTTGATATGAATATGAATTGACACATTTGTACATCTTGAAAATGTCAGTTGTATTTTTACACATTCTTGTACATTTAAATAAAATATTTTAAAATATATTTGTAAATGTGTTATTTGCATATTAAAATTAAATCTGTAATTTACAACAAAGTAGTTTCAGAATATGGTTGTATTAAGTAATTTAAAAAAAAAAATACTGATGTTAATTAATATAAATAATTAACTCAACTGTTGGGTAACTTTTAACCCAACAGGATTTTAACCCAATGGGTTGGGTTGAAATAACCCACAGATGGGAAGGTGCTATACCAATCCATAGTTGGGTGACAGGGTGGGTTATTTTTAATATATATATATATATACAGTACAGACTAAAAGTTTGGAAACATTACTATTTTTAATGTTTTTGAAAGAAGTTTCTTCTGCTCATCAAGCCTGCATTTATTTGATCAAAAATACAGAAAAAAATAAAAATTGTGATATATTATTACAATTTAAAATAATTGTTTTTAAATTTATTATACTTTAAATTATCATTTATTTCTGTGATGCAAAGCTGAATTTTAGGATCATTATCACATGATCCTTTAGAAATCATTCTAATATGATGATTCATTATCAAAGTTGGAAACAGTTCTGCTGCTTAATATTTTTTCAGAACATATGATACATTTTTAGGATACTTTGATGAATAAAAAGTAAAAAAAAAGAAGCTATGTTTTTAAAATATAAATATTTTGTTATTACAATATACAGTACTGGTCAGTAATTTGGGGTCAGTAATTTTTTTTCTTTCTTTTTTAAAATAAAATCAATACTTTTATTCAGCAAGGATGTGTTAAATTGATAAAAAGTGATAGTAAAGAAAATATATTATAATATATATTATTAGAATTTTTTTTTTAAATAAATGCAGTTCTTTTTAACCTTTCATTCATCAAATATATTACACAGCAGAACTGTTTCCAACAATCATAATAAATCAGAATATTAGAATGATTTCTAAATGATCATGTGATAGACTGGATGTTACATGTGACACTGAAGGCTGGAGTAATGATGCTGAAAATTCAGCTTTGCATCACAGGAATAAATTATTTTTTTTAAAGTATATTCAAATAGAAAACTATTATTTTAAGTTGTAATAATATTTCACAATATTACAGTTTTTTTCTGTATTTTTGATTGTATTTTGATTGTATTTTTAAATGCAGGCTTGATGAGCAGAAGAAACTTCTTTCAAAAACATTAAAAATAGTAATGTTTCCAAACTTTTGATCTGTACTGTATATATATATATATATATATATATATATATTTGTGCATTTTGAGTAGGGTTTTTTCTTTCACTTTTTTCCTGTATAGTTTAATTATTTTTTTATTTCAGTTTTAGTTTTAGTTAATTTAGTACAAGTTAAACTAAATTAAGAAAAATGCTGAAAATTCCTTAAAATCAAACATTTTTTATATTTTATTTTATTTCAGTTAATGTTTATGAATTAAAGTAACAAAATATTTTTTTGTTGGTTTTAATTTTAGTTTCGGTTTTAGTTATCTATAATAACCCTGATGACTGAATGATTACTGAAGGAAAAAAGTGGGTTGAAAACACTATGGCTGAAGTTATGCATTTTGTTTGGCATATTTGTCAAGTATTAAGCTTTATGAACTTTTCTAAAACATAATCCACATATTTCAGTCTATAAACCATACCTAAAACAAGTCTTTTGCAGCTGGCAAGATAAAACTTTAATTTCAGTTTTCTGTAACAGCATCTTTTCTGGAGATCACAAAGAACAAGCCAAACTGGATTCATGCTACATGCTACTACTCGAGTGAGCAATGACGCTCAGATGCGTCAAACCTTTGTGGCCCTCACTCAGATGCCCCTACTGATGGCAAGGGAGGGAGTCTTGGTAACAAGGGACAAATCTCCTGCCAGTCCTTGATTTTTGTACTTTGATTAAAGAAGAACATTCATGATTTGCATTGATGATCAAAAACAATTATCGCTCCGTCTGTATGTCTTACAACAAATGAATTAGATTATAAGCCTTCATGAACACCAGTTTCTTACAGTGGCTGACAGTATTTGAAGTTTCTTGCAGTAACTTCATTACCCATATTTTGTCCAGAATTAGTGGAGCGTGCCGAAAATTGCTAATGACAGATGTTTCACCACTCTGTCACACTCCTTGTATCATTTGATTTGGAAAGCAACATACGGTGTTCTGGTCTATCAGTATGTCACAGACTGTCTGCAAACAGCTGGTCATAACTCAGTTCAGTGAAAACCATTACTTTCCAATGAAGTGCTGGAGACAGTCTTAATTGTGTTTTGGCATGGCCTCAGCCCCCTAATGCAGCCTGCTTGATGCTGCAGGTAGGGAGGGACAGGACGGGTGCCAGCATCTTCGGCTAAACAAAGCATGCTGCTAGCAGGAGGGGACGCACGTCACCAAAAACGCTCCGAACATGGCGACGTTTCATCAAAAGATGAATGTTTGAATGGGATTTGAATGAGGTTATAATCTTTGACCTTTATTTAACAGTGTGCAGAGAGAACATTATGCTACGGAGTCAACTCAAATGCAACCGTAAACATGAAAATATTTCTGATGGTTTATTTAATTAAAGACACATGTTTAAAACCAATATAAAAAGATTGAAAAGACTAAAAATATCAAAACTAAAGCATGCTCTTGGTGTCAAAAATGTAAGTTGTGTGTCCCATTCAGAACTGAACTGAGAATGAATTCCTGAATTTGATTATCAAAGAGAATGTAAAATTTAATTTAAGTACAATGAAAATTGCATTGCAATTCAGATAAATTAATTTAGCCAGATGTGTATAGTTTTTAATACATTTTATTTTCAGAAGGAATTACCCATGATCATAAATAACATGCATTCCAGTAACATTAGATGATATTAATCATTGTGGTTTTGACTGATAGCTATTGATATTTGTACTACATAAATACTTTACACTTAATTTAATTGACGAAAATATTACAGGACAATCTCATTTATCCCAAACTCATCAAAACAGAGACAAACAGCAATATTATGATTAAGGTAAAAAAATAAAAAATTACCACATTGCTTTTGATAACTTAAAACTGAAAATAATAATAATAAAACAAAAATGAGTAAATAAATAACCTTAAACAATTAACACAATAAAATCGGAATGTGTGTGTGTGTGTGTGTGTGTGTGTGTGTGTGTCACGGTCTGCACAACACCACTTCAAGACAAACACACTGTATGTTTCCTGGTTTGCCAAGTAATTTCCTGTTTTGCTATGTTCTCATTGGGTCCTTGTCTTAAAGAGATACTCCACCCCAAAATGAAAATTTTGTCATTAATCACTTAACCCCATGTCGTTCCAAACCCGTAAAAGCTTCGTTCCTCTTCGAAACACAATTTAAGATATTTTGATATCTTTGATGGGACAGTCACAAGCCTCCCAGTTTTCATCCAAAATATTTTAAATTGTGTTCTGAAGATGAAAAAAGCTTTTACGGGGTTTGGAACGACATGGGGGTAAGTGATTAATGACAAAATTTTCGCTTTAACTGTTCCAGGTGTCTCTTGTTAGTAGTCTTTGATATAGCCCTCATGCTACCATTCTCCTTTGTCTAGCTAGAGATTGTTCATGTACCAAGTCAAGTCATGTCAAATCCCCAGCATCTGCCACGCCACGTTTTCCCATGCCTGATCCTATCAGGATTTGCCTACGTCATGTGTGCCAAGCCATGTCATAGCCACTACGCCAGAGCATCCAGCCATCATGGATGCCGCACCAGAGTCTTCAGCCGTCACGGTCTAGTCTTTGCCATGTTTCATGATACAAGTCCACCACTGCTCCACATCCTTGGTCATCCATTGTTTCACAGTCTGCCTTTGCTCCATGGTCTATGCCCGCTTCTGTTCCACGGCCTGTTCCCCTTCACGGGCCCCTGGACCACCTCCACTATGCCAGCCTTCTGAACTTTTTGGGGTTTTGGCACTGACTCAATACAACAGTGTGACTACAATAGAAAAAATGCTTTTACCATTCTAAAAACACAGATTTGTGGCCATTATTGGATCTGAAAGGGTTCGAAAAACCCGAAACATACATGACTGTTGTCATGCGGTGAATCTGGCCAATCGTGAAGCAGCTGTGTCATCATCAGCGCTCCTGGAGAAACTGTGGAGAAACTTTGGCTGCTGAGTCAGCCGGCTACACTAGAAACGCTCTCGCGGTACTTTGATGCAACACGTGATAGTCATGTGGGGTCGGCGCTTTCTTAAGTCTGAAAAATTTTCTAACTGGCATGTACTGCTTCAAGTCAGATTGCGATTGGTTTGCAGAGCGCTGCATCAAGTCGAATGCACCTATTGGTTCTCTCTATGCTCGCCTCCAGTAGAATATATAACAACAATGTATTCAATGTAGACATAGGAATAATAATTCAAAATAAAAGATATGAAAGATCTAATTATTTATGTTTTATTTTTATGGACTAATGTAATTCCTGTTAATTACTATTGATTTTCCTTGACTTTCAGTTCAGGGCCCAGTTCCCCGATAACGTTCACTCTTAGCGCGCTAAGAAGACATCGAAAGATATATCTTACCAAAGTTGTTGATGTTTCTAAGTGTGTTCCCCGAAGTGTCCCTTAGGAAGCTTCTTAGCACGCTGCCTCTTACGTCCGACGTTACAAGAGCGCTGTCCCGAGTGAAGGTGCTGAATTAGTTGGCATCGATTGCTCATGAATCGATTTTCCACTTCACATGAAGGTGCATTACAGCGTTAAGAAAGACAACACATTCTATGCAAATGAAACATTCCTCAAATTATTACAGTAACATTTATTTTAACATAGTTTAAGTTATCAGTAGAATATAGACTATAGGCTAAATTAAATTATCAAATGGTCAGTAATATGTTCACAAGATATATGTTGTGACGGTTAGACGAACCGGGTTTCCCTCGCTAATCATCCACCCTCCTTATCCCGTTGTGCCGCTTTTTGACATGGGTTTAACGACTTATGAAAATTATATAATACACTTTTATACTAATGGTAAGGTACTTTACAATCAGAATTGATTGGCAAGCAGCTGCAGTTACTTCTGTTTAATGCGGTATTGATTGCAATTGGTTTTTGTTTTTAATAAAAAAACAACCTATCTACAATGAACAGAGAGAGAGAAAATTAGATACAAAATATGCTGGGGAAGCAACGTAAACAAGGGCACCAAGCTTCTCGTCAGGGAACTGGAAGTTTTGCTGGACCTTGCCACCAAGTCGAAGATCACACTCCTATGGTCCACTATAACCTGCATGTTTATGGTCGCGTATCCCTTTCGCGATATTTCCTCCCGATCAATCACTGATGGATTGGCGATAGGGATGAGTGTGCCATCCACCAGGATGTAATCCCCGGCATGGCGCAAAAGGGCGTTGGTGACTGTGTGGACACACCTCCACACCGAGGTCTTGATTAGGCCGTAGCCCTCTCCCACGACCTCGATGAATCTCTCTGTAGCAAAATAAATAAATAAATAAATAATAATAATTTAAAAAAAAACCGTAGCGCTGGGCTTCAGGGCTTAAAGCAGAATTCTGCCGAGTTAGCCTGGCCAGCGCAGGTCTGGGAAGGTCCAGCTGCTCCACAATGAGTTGTCTTGGGAGGGGATTTTTTTTAATATAGCCACGTCAGGCAAAATGTCAAAAGGGCTTAAGTTTTGCTGAATAAAAAAACTGACATGGACTAAACGGCTCCGAGTCCGGCTCCGTCTTTGATTCAATACAAGGACATGTTGGATCGCTGCCATAGTTGGTCGCTAACTGGACACCACCATGCTTACCCATTTAAAGATCTTAGCCATTTAGAGCCAAATTATTTGCCAGATTTTAATTATCAAAAAAATGATTGCCAATTCGCTTTAATTACATTACGAAAAAGCCTAGGCTAATTACCACCTTATTAGTTCTGTAACCACATAAAGTCAACTTCATAAATAGGCCTGTATCCATTGCGAACATAATTTATTATGAGTCTTAAAAAATAACAGAAAATCATTGTTGAGCCACAAAATTGTCAACATACCATAGTTTGACTTGTACTTCGCTGCGCTGGTTTCTAAAGACTGCTGTACAGTAGCGTCATGAGCTCAAATAACGCTAAGAGAGAGCTTACGAATGGTCCAGACCAACCTTACGAAAGTGTGACTTACAGAAGATATACTTAGCGTACGAACGTGTCGGGAACCGTGCCATAAGGTTAAGAGAGAGGTTAAGGAATAGGTTAAGAACTACTTAGCGATAAGAACGTTTTGGGGAACCGGGCCCAGTTTATTCCTCCCATATCCACATCTATATACATTTGAAAGGGGGCCCATTTCTAAATTCTGACACTGATCAAAACATGGATGTAACTCTGCAAATTGACAAGATAAGTGCTGTATCTTGAAGATCACAAATAATTTAATTGCCCTTGAGAGAAAAAAAGGTTTTATTATTTCCTACTGCCACTTAACTGAAGCTTGAGGTTTGTTACTAACTCTTCCATCAGTAACATCATCTGTAAGCTATTTACTTTCTTGTTATTTGTTGGTTTGACAACTGTAAACTGACAACTGTTGTATTAGCGCCCCTCCAATAATGATGGCTTGAAGGTCAAGAGCAGCTCCGATGTGTCTGAGCATTGTTAATTTCCTATGATTCAGTCCAGGATATAAGTGATTGTTTTTATTCAAGGCCCACAGTCCTCATTTTCTCTGCCCCTTGTTAGCATTGTGGGTTACAAGACTGTCAAAATAGATGGAAATTGCTTTAATGAATGTTTGCTGCTGAGAATGAATGAATTCACATGGATAAGTGTGACCCCTCTTTTCCTTGCTGTTGTTTTCCTTTCTGAATTACCGTAATAAGTACATGTCTCTATTCTGAGCCATGTCTCCAAATATATGTTCTCCTCTCACATTTAAGGAATTATGATCCCTCACATGCAATATCATTGTCATGTTTATCATCTTATGTTTACTTGCACATGCTGGCTACATGGACAGTTTAAAATGATTATAAAAAGTTGATGACTTCAAATAAGATACAACTCACTTATACAGTACTTACTCTTCTATCACAACAGTAAATTATGTGTGATTGCTATAAATTGTTCCACAAAATACATATAAAATCCAAATAACTAAAACTGTTTACTCTGCTCCTTAACTAGTACTATTTAACAAACTATTTAGACTTAATTCTTTAATAATGTAATGTGATATAATATACTGACATATACAGTAATAATGTATGATAAGGTAGGCTGTAAATGCATGTTATTCATAAATAAAGAGTCTGAAATGAGCTTAAATGCTCATTAGCATTTATCTTACTGAAAACATGAGCATTTGCACTTGTATTTCAAATCATGCAAGTCAAATTACTTTTATCGCTATATTTTCTACTATATTAGAAATATGTTTCCCACAAAATACTGATAAAATCAAGATTAAGATTAATTTATGTAATATAATATAATTTTATCATTCCTGATAAGATTCTGAAATGAGTTTAAAATGCCGATTAGTAGTTTTATATACTGGTATATATTTTGTATACATTTTCATGTGCTTTTGACCCAGTTGCTTTAATGATTTACCCCATTCATGTGTAGTCTCATCTGTAGCTTCTCTCAAGCATAGCTCGACCATCTCTGTCCTGCCAATCAATGTGACTTGCTTCAGGGATTTCCTTCTATTTCACACCAAGCATTTGCCATCAAGCTTGGCTTGAAACAAAAGGTCACATTTATTACCAATAATTGGCTTTATGTGCTTACTGTAATCTGGGAATTTTAGTTTATTTTTTATTTCTTACTATCCTTGCTTTTATTTTAATTTTTTCAGAAATGTTTGAGTGGGTATGTCCAATGTGGAGGCACGAAAGTGAGTTGGGCCATGATAAATGGGGACAGCTGGCCTAACTGAATCATATGAGCTAAGACAGCTCAACTTGGTTATCCTCTCCGCTGCCCATAGTGATATTAGCGCAGGAATCATTTTCCATGAAATCATGTCTGCGTTCTCAGCCTGCATCCTTTATAACATGACAGCCAGCATGGCCGTTTACACCAATGAGAGCCTTTAAGCACAAACAGAGTGGATGAGCAGGACCCATCCATCATGCAAACAAACGAGCTATGTGAAATCATTCTCATATCACTGTTTTTCATATTTTTTCACTGTATTTATCATATTAATGCACCAGATATATACTGCTACAGTAGGCGGGACCTGGAGTAATTGCAATACGGTGTATTGTATTACAGTTCGACCACTTAGAAATTACTCAAATATCATGCATGACAACTATCCTCTTATGAAAGAAGTACAACAGTTTTAAAATTGAAAAAGAAAAAAATAAATATCAGTGCTGCCTGTTATCTGACAAAAGTGTATCATCTGACTGAACAGATTCTCTTTTTTACTAGGATATAACTCAAATGTTCACCAAAATGCTAAATAAATAAACATATACATAAGGTAGTTGAAGATTTAAAAAAACAAAACTTACATTTGTAGCAGATAAATGTTACAAAAATTAAAGCAAAAAAGTGTTACAACCATAACTGGTGTCCCCGATCCGCAAAGCACAGAGTGATTTAAAGTTGTTGCTCAAGGAATAATATATTTGAAACAATATTCCCATCAACCAGTCAGATTTCAGGTTCAACGTATTCAGATTTTTTTGTTTTGTAGGATCAAAGTTTGATTTATTTATTTATTTTTAATAGGAATGATTCAGGAAGAACGAAGGCTTTTGTTCCAGGAACATGTCCTGCTTGGGAAACGTGTCATTTGACAGTCCTAACCGTCAAACCATAACTGGTTAATAGAAGTGTTGTTCTTGTGTTGTGCACATTAAGCTATTTACTGGACAGATTATGTTTGTTTCTCACTTCTGTGTTTGATACAAAGCCTTGGTACAGAGTTTAGGATAGTTCTAAATATGGAAAAAAATGTATCTCTTTTATATGCGTTTCATATGCCACTCTATAGATGGGCTAGCAGTGTGCCTTGTGTTTCCAGACCTTGATCTCCAGGCTTGTTCTTACTGCAGTCTCAGAAAAAAGGTACAAAAGTTGTCACTGGGTCAGTAACCTTTCACAAGCTACTCCTCTGTATCTTATTTACCCCAAAGGGATGCATATTTGTACCTTAAAAATACAGATACATATTAACTTAATGGTACATATAGTACCCTTTGAAAGGGTACCGCCTAAGTGATAAATGTTGTACCTTTTTTTTTGAGCGTATACTTCCCACCCTTCCTCCCTCCAGAAGGCAGACTGCCACAGAAGACACAGCTTTTCCAATCTCCCCCCACGCACTGACAGCAGAGAGTCTGGGATCTGGAAAGTATGGCAAGAGCCGCTGTGTTATCTAAGGACGCAAGGACCCTTGCAGTGTGGCCCTTAGTGGAAGTTCACTCATGACAGAGTGATTTAACGGTGCTGCGTGTGGGATCCCCCGCAACGTTCGGGTCAATTTCCGTTTCGAGGGTGTGATGTGACCCCAATGAGACGCCTGTTTTAGCAGCCTAGCATTAAATGATGTCTCAGATTCCCCTGAGCAGTGCTGTGCAGAGACCTCAATCTCATGGGTGAGCTTGACTGGAGAAGCTGTCGACAGGCGTATGTACATGAGCGTGCGCCCCCTGGGCATGTTCAAGGAAAATTTGCCATAAGCAATTATTAAGAGTTTTAAGATGACAGGTCTATTCCAGGTTTAAACCCAGAGTGGAGAGGGAAAGCATACTGACAGTCATGTGAAAAGATTGTTTTCGGATGATTCTCTCTATCCTCCTTTCTGCCCTCAGGGCTTCTGTGCAGTGTCCCTTTTGGATGTTTACACATCATTACTGGCATCTCTCTCACAGTCCTGCAAAATTCACATGTGCATCAACAGTGGAACATGAGTCAAGCGTGAGAGAGTGGAACTAGTGCTGTAACACTCGCTTATTGAAGATGATACACCGCCTGACAGCACCACATCAGGGCATTCAATTACAAGTAGTCCTTGTGCCATTCTTACAGGGGCAATTTTTAGAGCAGTAAAAAGCTAGTTCTCTTACGAGAGTTCTCTCGTACTGCGTCTTAGCTAAGACGCTACGGGAAAAGTCTCTTTTCACGAAATACTGAAGCAAAAAATTATCCTTAATTTTGAATTTTTGTAAAGCGCATTTGCAGCAGTACACAGCCATAGGCGAGACGGCTCGCTCGCTCATTGGCTGCTCTGCAGCAAGTGCACAGCCTATCGAGCACAGGCTGATGCAATATCAGACCAATTAGGACGCTTCGCGCCCATCACGCCACTTCCCGCCGAAACGGGTATGGCCCAACCCTATAAAAGGAGCTCGAAAAGGCTGACTCACCTGATTTTTCATCTCTTCAGCGAAGCTCACGCATCGCTGGATCACGGAGGAAGCAAGCGCCGTCTGAGAGGCATATCAGCGGGACGAGCCATTCTGAAGCTGCTGGCCTCGCCGCCTTCCACTGCCGTTCCTGCTGCGCTGTCCGGCGCCTATATCCTTTGTATCGTTATGTCATTATATCCTGTGTGTGTTCGCCCTGCGACGCACACTCACAAAAGAGCTGCGTCTTTTTAAAGATGCCCTCGTGCGGTTCGTGCAGAGCCCCGCTCAGTGAAGGAGATCGTTACGTCATCTGCGTCTCCTGCCTGGGTGAGGACCATGCAGCGCTCGCGCTCGCTGACGGCGGCTGCCCTCATTGCGAGCTAATGCCTATGGTGACTCTGAGGACTCGGCGGGCGTTCTTCTCGAAGCCTGCATCATCCGCTGCGCCGCAGCGCCGTAAGAAGCGCCGCTCGCAGCATCTACCAGAACCGCCTCCAGCTCTGCCGAGCTCGCCGGTTCCCTCTGCTTCGCCGGCCTCCCCTGCATCGCTTCCCGATGGTCAGCGTCCGCTGTCTGCCGACGCGTCATCTGAGGAAGTGGATCTCAGGCCCGCATCGGAGGAAGAGGACACGTGCTCTCTTCTTGCTTCGGGCAGTGAGGGTTGGGCGAGCTCCGTCGATCTCGCGCCCTCTGCTCAGAGGCCCAGCAGACGGGCGGATATCGATAAGGAGCTGATGCGAGTGCTCGCGCTGGCCGCGGCGAGCCTCGGCCTTGAGTGGTCTGCACCAGCGCCCCCTTCTCGTTCCCGGCTGGATGGTAGCTTTCTCCCAGATGAGCGTTTTTCTCCAAGCTCAAAGCACGCCCCCTTTCTTCCTGAGCTTCACGAAGAAGTGGCGAAAGCTTGGAACGCTCCCTTTTCGGCGAGAGTCCGTTCATCTGTTTCACCAGCATTCTCCACACTGGACGGTGCTAAAAACAGGGGCTACCTGTCACTTCCGCCGGTGGAACAGGCTATAGCAGCGCACCTTTGCCCGCCCTCTGCTGGACGGCGGACTAAGGCGGCGTTGCCATCCAAAGCCTGCCGCATGACGTCATCGCTGCTCGCACGGATCTTCTCTGCTGCTGGGCAGGCTGCGTCTGCGCTGCACACCATGGCCACGCTGCAGATTTTCCAGGGTGATCTCCTCCACAAGCTGGATGAGATGGGACCTGAAGCAATCTGTCTCGCGGATCTGAGGAGTGCTTCGGATCTTTCCCTCCGCGCTGCTAAGTCCGCTGCACAGGCCATGGGGCGGGTTATTGCTTCCGCTACGGTGGCTGAGAGGCATTTGTGGCTGACGCTTTCTGACATCAAGGAATCTGAGCGCGCTGCGTTCCTCGACGCGCCGCTGACTCCTGCTAGCACGCGTCATGTGGTTTCTGTAAAAACGAAACCCGTGCACGTTCGTCCGGCCACGGCCGATGATGCTATAAATGTAGTGACGATGCCCACTCCTCAGTGCCCATCTCCGCATATAAGCACAGCCCTGCACACAGGGCTCGCGCCTATAAGATCGACTCAGTTCGGTCACGCGCACCACATAGTAAACGTGCCCACTCCTCAGTGCCCACAAATACTATGTCACACACGGCGCGTGGTTTCTGTAAAAACGAAGCCCGTGCTCGTACGATCTGCCCAGGCAGACAGCGAGTCAAAAGCAGTTAATGTGCACATTTGCAGCCTACAGTTACTCGCAGACATCATGAGTCCCATGGGACCCGCTCAGCCCTCCCTCGATCGGTTAAGCACCGAAGCGGGGTCGAGGAGGAGCGATCTGCCCGCTGTGATCAGCGCGCTCCCCGCCTCAAATGCCACAGGCGCGACGCCAATGTTGCAGCACACCGAAGCGCCGCCGTCGCCCAGGCAACAGAGGGCGCTTCGCATCCAGCCCTTAGCCATTCATGCGGATGCATGGTCAGCGCTTTCAGGGGTTTCGGATTGGGTGCTAGGCATTATAAAGAGAGGCTAATCGCTACAGTTTGACGGGCTGTCACCACAGCACGCGTTGAGCATGCAGCGCGCGGCGAATTCTCTCCGCTGCGGCGTGACTGTTTCGCTCAGAGAATGTCAGAGGATGCTGGGTCTCATGGCCTCAGCATCTCCGGTTCTGCAGCTGGGCCTGCTCCGCATGCACCTCCTACAGTTCTGGCTGAAAGCGCGGGTACCGCGCAGAGCGTGGATATCTGGTCGACTGCGTCTCAAGGTCAATCATGGCTGCATTACAGCCCTGAAACCCTGGACAGAGATCGACTGGTACCAATCAGGTGTAAGCCTGGGGACTTCCTCGACAGTGAAGATGGTGTCGACGGACGCCTTCACGTCGGGATGGGGAGCGCTCAGTGGCGCCCCCAGAAAATGTTAACAGGGGTGGCCAAATGAGGCCACAGTAAATTTTGGGGTGGCACATTAAAATAAAGAAAAAAAAAATAAGTTTTGCAATCTAGACAAAAAGTTATATCTGTGAGTTCTTGGATTTTATCGATAACGATAATTACACTATTTTGCTGAGTGTTATTGTGCTGATATCTTATTTTTAATTGTGCTGACACCTGATTTTTTTTTTTTTACCTTTACAACATTGTTTCTAAAAGTGTGCACCATATTTTAGGTCAAATACTTGCATTTGGGCTGTTACCAAGCAAATGCAATCCGTATCAACAAAATTGATCTTTGCAATGCAGATAAAACAGAAGCTGCATCTGAAGTGCTATTCAGATGTTTTTACACACTGTTTAATGTAGCACCGTGGAACATGGAATACTTTAACCTGCAGTTACAAATGAATAAATAATGTTTTGATATTTTAAAGATAAAACATTGAAAACTGATGTTTGAAATTATTTAAAAAATGAAAAGGTTCCATAAAATGTGAAATTAAAACCGCCAATAGGTGGCAGCGAGTCACTGTTAATAAGTGAGTCATTGCGATTGAACCGAATCATTTAAACGGTTGATTCATTCAGGAACGAAACACTTTAATGTTGCTCATAGACGCAAAACTGTGGCTGCAGCAGCTGCTGCACTTTTTTCACTTCTTAAACTATTGTGAATTTACATTCTGCATTTAAATTAATAGTACCCACTGCAAATAATCTTAGGGGTGGCCACAGGGGTGGCCAGAGTTTATACGGCCACCCCTTGGGGGCGCCCCTGGAGCGCTGCTCAAGGGCAGACCATCCTTTGGCCTGTGGTCAGAACGGGAAAAGCTCCAACATATCAACTGTCTGGAAATGTTGGCAGTGGAGAACGCGCTGACGCGTTTTTGTCCCCAAATCAAAGGCCACCACGTCTTAGTCCGTTCGGACAACATGTCTGTGGTGTCCTACATAAATCGCCAGGGCGGTCTCGGGTCCCGAAACCTGTACAGGCTGACGGAACGCCTCCTGGTTTGGGCTCAGTGCAACTTGCGCTCGCTGAGAGCAGTGCATGTGCCTGGGCTTCAGAATCTGGGGCCAGACAGGCTGTCCAGAAACAACATTCCCACGTGCGAATGGTTTCTACACCCGCAAACAGTCCGGCTGTTGTGGGAGAGATTTGGCAGGGCGGAGGTGGACCTCTTCGCGTCCCACGAAAACGCTCACTGCCTCGCGTTCTTTTCCAAGAACAAAAGCGCGCTGTCACGGAGATGGCCGTGCTGCCCGCTTTATGCTTTCTCTCCCGTCTCCCTCCTTCCGCAGGTGATAGAACGGGTGAGAGAAACGAGATGTTCCATACTGCTTGTAGCACCTTTTTGGAAGAACCAACCATGGTTCCCAGATTTGATGCGGTTAGCAGATATCGCCCCGTGGCCAGTGCCTTGGAGGAGGGACCTCCTATCGCAGGCCAGGGGCTTGATTTGGCACCCTCAACCGGAGTTGTGGTCCCTCCATGTGTGGGCGCTCAACGGTTACCCGCTGATCTCTCAGTGGGAGTGCGAAAAACTATCACTCAGGCTAGGGCTCCGTCGACGCGACGGCTCTATACCTCGAAGTGGTCGGTGTTCTCCAGCTGGTGTGCAGCTCGGGGATGTTCACCCCTTAGTTGTGAGGTGACGGAGGTTCTCTCCTTCCTGCAGGAGCTGTTGGATAAGGGCAGAGCCCCATCCACACTCAAAGTCTATGTGGCGGCCATCGCAGCGTTTTCTGAAACGGCCCTGGTATGTCAATAGGAAGGAACGATTTGGTCATCCGCTTCCTTATAGGAGCTGGGAGACTGAATTCTCCCTGACCTCCGTCAGTCCCTGTATGGGACCTCGCGACGGTTTTGGAGGCCATGAAGGGTTCCCCTTTTGAGCCTATCCAATTGATTAGCCTCCAGCATCTGTCGTTCAAGACGGTATTCTTGTTGGCTCTCACTTCAGTGAAGCGTGTGGGTGACCTGCACGCGCTCTCGGTGAGCCAGTCGTGCTTGGAGTTTGGGCCTAATGACTATAAGGTCATACTCAAACCTAGGCACGGTTATGTGCCAAAGTCCCTCAACACGCCGTTTCGGGCCCAGGTTATTGCCCTGTCTGCCCTGTCGGTGTCAGGAGAGGATGGAGACTCGAGTCTTCTTTGCCCTGTTAGGGTTTTAAGAGCTTATGTGTCTCGCTCTGCTGTTTTTCGACAGACTGAGCAGCTGTTTGTCTCGGTCAGTGGACGTTCCAAGGGAATGGCATGTTTCGAGGCAGACTCTATCCAGATGGATAGTCGACGCCATAGCGTTAGCTTACGCTTCCAAGGGCTTTCAGTGCCCACTGGGCGTCAGAGCACACTCCACAAGAGGCGTCGCCTCATCGTGGCCGTGGTCTACTGGGGTCTCCTTGCAGGATATTTGTATGGCGGCAGGTTGGGCCTCGCCGTCTACATTTATCAGGTTTTATAACCTGGAGGTTCCCGCCTTGCAAGCAAGGCTGCTGTCGGTGTAGCCGAATCAGGGCCCTGATGGGAATTCTGAGTTTGTGAGCATTATACGCTACCGACTGTTATATGGGCAGTATTGTGTAAGACCCGTATTGCCACATTGGTCAGGCCTTGCCTCGACTGTGTGATGATTGTATTGCCGCATCTACGGTTGCCGCTAGATATGGGACGGAAGGCTTTCCCCCCCTCTCCTGTCCTGGGCTCTCTGTGAGTCCCTCGGGTGACTGTGCACTGTAAATCCTGGGCGTTGCTTCAGGTTTATTGGTGTGTGATCCCTGCGCGCACGGCGTTTTACATGGGGTTACCGTAGCGTCTTAGCTAAGACGCAGTACGAGAGAACTCTCGTAAGAGAACGTACTCGGTTACTTACGTAACCTCGGTTCTCTCTTGTAGAGGGAATGAGTACTGCGTTCTCTGCCGTGCATACGATTCACTCTGGTTCGCTTCGGCGATGAAAACCAGGTGAGTCAGCCTTTTCGAGCTCCTTTTATAGGGTTGGGCCACACCCGTTTCGGCGGGAATGGGCGTGATGGGCGCGAAGCGTCCTAATTGGTCTGGTATTGCATCAGCCTGTGCTCGATAGGCTGTGCACTTGCTGCAGAGCAGCCAATGAGCGAGCGAGCCGTCTCGCCTATGGCTGTGTACTGCTGCAAATGCGCTTTACAAAAATTCAAAATTAAGGATAATTTTTTGCTTCAGTATTTCGTGAAAAGAGACTTTTCCCGTAGCGTCTTAGCTAAGACGCAGTACTCGTTCCCTCTTCTAGAGAGAACCGAGGTTACGTAAGTAACCGAGTACGTTTTGCATTTCATGAAGTAAAACACCTTATGTGCTTGCAAAGCAGCAAACGAACAGTTTTAAAGCTGAAGTGTGTAATTTTTGCACCACTACATTACAAAATGGAATTTCTAAACAGGCTTCCCAAACACTGCCCCATCTGCTATTGGTCAACAAACTCATTCTATTGGTTCAGCCAGTGCTGTTGTGTTGGGTTGGATGGAAAAACAGAGCAATGTTTTTATAGCATCCAATGAAATATAGATTTCTGTATCTAAAGCTAAGGTTTAAATAAAGTGGTAGATAAGTATGTATTATAGATAGAGGGACAGAAAATGCCATTAGTAATATATATATATAATGGTTTGATAAATAGACACTAGAAAGAAAATTCAATACAAATACAGTAAATGTAAACAAGAAAAATCATTACAGTATGCAAATGTTATTAAAAATAGATGCTGTTGATTTCATTTTAAATATCCACCATTTAGAACCACATTCATGTGTCTTAAAACGTTTAATGTTCTCACCTAAACTAACAAAAATAAAACATACACTTAAAACTGATTTGATCTACAATGATCAATATTTAAAAGGAGCTACATTAATTGCAAAATATGTTTATAAGGAAAACTAATTATAATACAAATTTACAACATATATTATCAGAAGATATTTTCTGTTCTGAATACAATTTAAAACTTCTTAAATGTACATGTCTTGTCTTTCTAATATGAGTAGTAAGTCATAATAAGTGATTATATAGTTAAATATGTAAAAGAAAGAAGAAAGCCCACTGCCGTTTGTGATAAAGATTAAAATAGTTAATCATTATGATCCCATAGTTAAAGAAAATCTTTCCCTTCAAAGTATTGGAGCTGTGAGAAAGAAAGCGAGAAGAGAGAGTCTGGTGAGCTACAGACACGTTAGACAACAGTGGCAATGAAGCATTGGCAGAAAGTGATAATTATTTTAATTAATGATAATGGTTTTAATGATTCAACATTTTGGCTAATTGATTATGATTGATTGCACATTACGGAACAAGGAAAGTGAATCAGGGAGGTAATCAGGGATATGACAGCACAGGTCAACACTGCAGCATGAGAGAACATACAGTACACATGCTAATCAGGTCCAGAGAGATGGCAGACACCAGCACTGCCTGTCTGTCTGTTCATCACCTTTATATCTGCCGTAAAACCACTCAACTCAATACAGACCATATAAAATGGCCATATTTTGAGATTTCCAAGCAACAGAAATAAAAGCTGTAGATCTTTTACATGATACCAAAATGTGCCAAAAAATTAAATGCACATTTACATTAAAAATAAGATATTTATGTATGTTTATTTCTTTATTTACTTGGGATGTGTGTGTGTGTGTGTGTGTGTGTGTGTGTGTGTGTGTTTGCACCCCATATAAATAAATAAATAGGAATAGGAATAGGAATAAATACAAACATACATACATAGGCCTACATACATACACACATAAACAAAGTTAACCTAACATAAGTAAGATCATAAAATGGACTAAATTCAATCATATACATTTATTATCAGGTACAGTCATGGCCAAAAATATCAGATAAAAAGTACCCCATGTGTACAATGAAATATACTGCTGTATTTTTGATGTTGTGGGCCTATATTTCTGCTGGACGTGCTGGACATCTTGTTTAGATACATGGCATCTTTAATTCTATCAAATACCAACAGACAAAAAAATCAGTAAGTGACTGACTCTGTTAGAAATCTTATAATGGGCCATGTTTGGATCTTCCAACCGTACAATAATTCAAACACAAACCTCAAAAACAACACAGAAATGGGTCACTGAGCACAAAACCAAGCTTCTGCTATGGCCATTCCAGTCCTCTGACCTGAACCCTATAGAAAATGAGAGGAGTGAACTGAAGAGAAGAAGCACCAACATGGAGCTGGGAATCTAAAGGGTCTGGAGTGATTCTGGATGAAGGAATGGTCTCTGATCTCTTGTCAGGTGTTGTCTAACATCATCAGGCATTATAGGAGAAAATTTAAACCTGTTAAACTGGCAAATGGAGGTTTCAAAAAGGGTGCCGTTAATTGTGGTCAATGTGTATTAGAGAAAAACATTTATTTCATAATTTTATTTTCCCCCCATTTTAAATTCTTATTGTCCAATGAAAGGATACATTTTTGTGTATTTTTTAAATAAAACATCAAAAGGATTAACAATGCAGATGAATTTTCACAGCCTTCTTTGATCATATTTACTAAGGGTGCCGATATTTTTGGCCATGACTGTATATATTCCACCACATAAATATAAAAATCGATATAATCTATATATATGCATGCTAACAAAATGAAACTTTTACGTTTTGTTTTACAATGTAGTTTGCACACACGCACAGCCCAAACATTCTTACCTAGTTACTTGTTAAAAAAAAAAAAAAAAAATCAAAAATTAACATAACTGCTTCAAAATTAGTGTTTTGGATGTGTTTAAGTTGTAGAACAAAATGCCAAAGTACCATGAAGTTATGTATACGACAGGCTTTATTTTACACATAAATTGAAAAACCCCATTATAAAACACCTTAAGAAAATCTCGAAGGAACCTGCGGCGAATTACTCTTCAGGATTCTGACGTCATTCTAGACGTCATTCTAGATTCTAGCTCCCCCAATCTATTGACCATTCAGAAGCAAGAGTTGGAGGACAAGACTAGTACGCATCTGGCATAAGCAGTTTACTGTAAATGCTCGTACCTGTCAGTCACTACTAAAGTAGCTTACTTCAGTTCTAAGTTCTGAAGTGGGATGCCTCAATTGTTTAACACCAAAAATAACATTTTAACCAAAGTTTTACAATTATATTTTTTCAAAAAAATTTCATAATTAGTGGGTTATGACAGTTAATTGCGTGATATTTTAATTGCGATCTTTGCGGTTGCAGTTTGGATGCTCATTATACAAACCTTAACACTGCTGCCACATCTCTTATGGTGTTAAAATTTTGATTACCGTCACATCTATTACAAAACCTTTGTGGATAAACACGCCTAAAACTGTTAGCACACACCAGCCATCATTTTCACATTCCTCTACTCACAATATAATGAGCC
Organism: Carassius carassius; assembly: GCF_963082965.1. Lineage (NCBI taxonomy): Eukaryota > Metazoa > Chordata > Actinopteri > Cypriniformes > Cyprinidae > Carassius > Carassius carassius. The sequence goes on from NC_081796.1 coordinate 19,082,335, forward strand.
ACACAGAGTTTTTAGTATTCACTGTGCTGTATGTACAATTTTACTCTGTTTCGCATGAAGGTGCATTTGTTTATAAGAGCTGGGTAAAGTGCGAGCTAGCTGTGATAATTGCAAGTTGTTTGTGTACTTGAGAAAATGGTAATCTTGGTGGGATAAAGGGGGACATAGAGGGCATTCTGGAAAGAGGCACACTTTTAAGCATCGTCACACCGGTGTCCATGACAGGTACCACTCATCCAGGACACTTCATGTTAATTTGGGGGGCCACAAAGAAATGGAGTTGTTGTCTGAGCCTTGTTGTCCAATGTCATTCCTGACCCAGGATGTAATTGTGCCTTCACCTGTACCTCAAATCTCCCCGCTGTTAGCCACATTTAGAGGACACTCATCGGGAGAAGAACCCATCAAAACCTGCCCACTGGAGTTGCCTTGAAAGCCCTGTACATGCAAATATTGCACCTCTTTTATGTCATGTTGGAGAGTAGAGTGACCTTTGATCTCTGCCTTCCACTCTCAACTACTTATCCCTTCCGCTTTTCCCCTCTGGGGGTGGCACCTCTCTGAGTAGGTTGACTGGGTTAGACTTTAATTAATGAAATGTATGATAATGTGATTTCTGTAATAGAATGACATAGTCTAATGGTGTTGTGTGATAATGATTAATACAGCACTTAACAACATGAAAATCTGGCCAAGGGCTAAATGACGGCCCTCTTTGATTCCCAACCTCAACCTATCAAAGAGACTGGACAGACTGACCCGATCAGAACAAGTTTGCTTAACAATTTCAGCATATTTCAGATTCTTTGATTTGATATTTGAAAGATAAATGACAGCTCATTAGCAGATTTTTTTTAAGGTTATTCCAAGGAGACATGCAAACGGTCTCCAGGAGGAATGAGGAACTTTCACAGGTGTCTGCGGAGGAGCGATAGTCACCCTCATACCTTGTGAATTCGATAATTAATACTGTAATTCAACTAAAACTACTCGGCATGAGCCATAATGAAAACTGATGTAGCTACTCAGCACAGTGAGCATCACAGGTGGGCCCAAATTAATGTGCAAATAGAGCTAAATTGCATGTGTTTAGTGTTTTCGTCAGCACCATTTCAGTTTGTTGGAACTATCCGTAATTAATTCTGATATAACAAAGTCGTAAATTTGAGGTTAAACGCCATTGTTACCTTCGGATGCGGTGATGGGGGGCTCATTTGAGAGTCCCAGCTGGGATCCAACATCTCACCATTACTGAGAGATCAGATGAGCCCTCTGAGACAAAGAACAACTACAAAATGCTGTCAGCTGTGGTTAGTGGTCTGAGATACTCAGATCCCCATGTAGATGAGATATACATTTAGTAACAGCTTTATAAAATATTGCATTTGGCTTTAAAACCATCTTTGGAACATCTGACCTGGAGGGTTAAGGTTAACTTTGTTTTGTTATAGACAGGTTCTGCACGAAAGATATGGATCAAAACATTTTTATTCTGCCTTTTTCTGCAGCAAAGCATCTCATTTATTGAAAATGGTGTCTGAAAACAAACCACAGACAAATCAGAAAAATAATCACACATTTATGAATATTTAATATCATAGTCACGGCAAATAAGGCGAGTAATTAGTGGTTTCCATAAATTTGCAAATTGTTATTTCATGTTGATGAAAGAGCTTCAGTTTTCCTCATAAATTATTCATGCATCAACAAAAGTTTAGCGGAAAGAAATGAAAAGTGAAAATTGCTGGCCTATGTGAACAAAGACACACGCAAATGGCTGGAAAGTACATTTGACAACAAAATGTTTATAGAGAGCTCAGACAGCATTTATCCTAGAGGTACAATGAGTCTTATATTTAAAAACTGTTCAAAGTCACTTACTGTAGTATGTACAAGCACTATGTAATGAAAATCTAGCATAAATAGTAAAACCTAAAATCACCTACATGATGGTGAGCAGCCAACAGCCTCCAAGAAGAAAATGTGTGACTTAAAGTGCATTCAGCATGACATTTTTTACCTAACATGTGTTCCCTGAATCAAACCCACAACCTTTTGCACTGCTAATGCAATGCTCTACCATTGAGCCACAGGAACACTATATATACATATAATATACTTATAAAATAATGTATTAATAAAAATCTAAACACTGAAAAAAAGTCCCCACCATTATAAAAAAAAACAGTTTTGAATCTAAATCTTTGAATTTCCACCAGGCCAGATTGCCAATCTATCCAACACCCTCCAAAGTAACTCATTCACAAACAAGGAACATTAGCGAAAAGAGATTCTTTGTGATTGTTGCCACACAAGTGTGTGTGTGTGTGTGTGTGTGTGTGTGTGTGTGTGTGTGTGTGTGTGTGTGTGTGTGTGTGTGTGTGTGTGTGTGTGTGTGCGTTTAGCAGGGTGGGATGAAGGGGTTAATGTTTCGGTGGAGCCGTGAGACGCAGTGAGTCAGAAAACAAGAGCAAAACAAATCTGTGATCTGGAACTTCCCGAGCATCCACTCAGGAGGGATTAATGAGGAGTACACTGCTGTGAAATTACGTGCCCTTTGAGTCAAGAAAATGGCCTTAGTGGTGCATGACCTTGAAATGAGGTGAGACAAACCTCACCTGAACCACAATTAACAACATTACATGGGCCGAGTTTGACATTAGCAGACAAAAGAATACAAAAGTCAATATTTTATGTGGAAAATTGTGTTTTCAACTCGCATCGGGGCTCATTTTCGAAGGCCGAACGTGAGCAGCCTAAGACCACGTTTGATTAAAAGGTATTACGGAATAGGAACACTTGCTCGCCAAGCGGATGTTTGTTTGTCTTTGTCGTCTGGTGGCCAGTTTTATCTTTTGTGTAATTCTCTGTCAGCTGAAATGTGTTTAAAGAGATGAATTGGGATTGGAGGAGCTGTCCTGACATGATTATGAAGGATTCATCGGGTGCCATCTGCCATCGTTATGAAAGGGGGTGAGGGTGGGTTCGCGCGGCAAGTGTGGAGAGACAGCGGACCTTCTGTTCAGCAGTCTTCCTACTATCACACAATAGACGAGCCTTTAGCGTGTTGAATTAACACACTGCTGCATCCAGCTCGCCTTCGTGAAGGACAGTTGTGGGGTCGGGCAGACGCACCGTAGCTATGAATTCATTCTCCAAGACAGTCGCAGCCAAACGGGCAGAAAATCTGTGATACTTTCCCAGAGCGAAGTCCAGGTAACAGAAGGACGAGGGTTCTCGCTGAACATATAGTCTACGTCATATTCACACACCAGTTGGAGGAATTTAAGGAGCAGATGGGTTCTGTTGCTCATCAAAACGTCCAGTTGCTCTTCAAAAAGGACGAGGCCGGAAATTAAGCCAGCATGAGCCTGTACTGATGGCACATAAGAGATATGCTTGAAAATCACACACTGATTTCTCTTACTATTTAAATTTGTCTTTGGGTAACAGCTAACTACACAGGCCAACATAAATCTGTCACTGATGGGATTATTACTGCATAAGCAAGACATTGTTTTCAGATTAATTTAGGTCTTTATATCACTGTTTTTTTTTTTTTTTCATTTTAAAGAGAGAGTTGGATAAAAATAGGTTTACATACACTAAAAAAACAGACAACAGTGGTTACCAAAAAGTTCCCCATGAAAAAAGCTGATAACTATCAACTTTTATCAGTTAAAATCATTAACTAAATAACATACATTTTTGAATGTAGGCTACATAACTGAAAACAGCGACCTTTAAAAAATATTGTTGTGTTGTTATGCTTTATGCATGGACTTATGGGAACGTTTTTTCTCATATATATTTACTTGCAAAGACACAATGTTTTTTAAAATGTTTTACTCATAATCTATTGACTAAATACTGATAATGGACCAAGTGTGAATGTTTAAGAATCAGTCATTGAAAACCGCTATTCCAAATACTGGCCTTCACACATCCCGCTCAATATTATTTTAACTTTTTTCAGAACCAAACAAGTGGAAATGGTTGTACAGGCCTAGAATCAGATTTACTGTCGTGATTCTGTTGAACTAATAGTCCACAACTTTTATGCTACTTTAGTCAGTTCTGACCAACTAGTTTCTCTTTAAAGACCCTGCATCACTTTTGACTTGCCACCGATCCTGTGGACATAAAATCTCACTATAAAAAGATTAATATCACTCTCTTTAAAACTGATTTATATTTAATGTCTTTAGACCATTTCTCCTCTAAAAGAGTCAGTGATGTGCACACAATAGACAGGACAATCATTACCACAGTAAAAGGTGGTCGTGGCCTGTCTCTTCATCCTTGCAGGAGAATTCAATTTCACATGACTGCACCTTAAAAAAATTCAATTGAAGCATATATCGTCAGCCCAGCTCGAGGCAAAGCAAGCATCACATCCAAAGTGATCATAACTGTGGCTCGTAACCTTTGAAGTAAATGGTCAGAGATCACTGAAATCTCTGTGACAGGCTGTTACAAAGATAAACCCAAGGAGAATCCAAAGCAAATAATCCCCAGTGATCCGCTCTTTCCCGCATTGTTTTAAAATTGTGCCTTTTTCATTCCACCTATTACAATCCTGCCATCACTTCACATTACAGGTCAAAGTTATGGTGCTTAATTACATGCCGCCTGCTCCCCGCTTCTAATAACCTGTCATTTGGGGGGAATTTGAATGCCACACCATATTGTGGATCCATAATGGCGTCTGGCAGATCCACTGATGGGACGTTTTAGGATAATTATAGCAGATATTCAAATCACAGGTGGGGTATTGAGTGACCCGCAGCATACACAGGTTTTCTGTCACAGAGACACACACACACGTCCTCCTCCACACTCAGAACTTGACCCTGTGATCCTCCGTGCCTGACATTGACAAAATGAACTCCTCCACTGCCGAAATAGTTTAACTGTAGCCTGATCGCTTTTATTATCCTTCTAATCCAGATATCAGCTATTTCATCAGGCCGGAAGATATGCATGTCATGAATTATTTTGACACGGGGACCTTTTAATTTTCTCCAGCGATATTTCATCCCACCAATCAGCGCCTGAAGCCAGCGGTGCTGCGTGGCCATGGTGGTGTTAGAGGACAGTGCTCTCCCGACGGCTTCAAATCATCTGGGAGCTGTAATGAGCTATGGACACAATTATTATCATCTCCTGTGCTCACACATTTCATCAGCCCAAGGGGGGCAGATGCAAAATCACACGCACAGGGCGCCTTAAGCATAACATGAGCTGTTCTATGAACAAGTGTCACTTTATTCCCCAGGATATTCTGGGTTAAATTAAAACCCTATGAAAAATCTGAGTTATTCGCCTTTGTTTACTGTAATGCACTTGCTGAAATTCTAGGGGGCGACAGAGCATCAAACATTCAAATTAAAACAAAAGGCTTGTCTTTGAGCTCAGATGTATGTCACAATATGAAAGAAAAGATAAGTTGCTACATATGTTACTTTGTAACTTCAAGGATACTGTGATAACACTTAAATGTTAAAGGGACAGTTCACCCAAAAATGAAAATTACTCAGACCATCCTAGGTGTATATGATGTTCTTCTTTCAGATGAGTATAATCAGTTTTATTAAAAAATGTCCTGGCTCTTCCAAGCTTTATAATGGCAGTGAATGTGCATTGAGATTTTGAAGCAAATTATATAAATTTATCATCAAAATAACGCCACTCTTTTGTGAACGCACACACAACAGTTAGTAGAAACTAGAGATTGCAGTTTATAAAGTTTTAAGTATGGATATTTTCTTGCACAAATGCATTGATTTGCTTCAGAAGACCTTTATTAACCCCCCAGAGCCATTACTTTTTATGATGGATGAATGCACTTTATTGGACTTCAAATGATCAACACCCATTCACGACTACTATAAAGCTTGAAAGAGCCAAACATTTTTTTTTTAATAACTCCTGAAAGAAATTGTCTGAAAGAAGAAAGCACAATACTGATAACCAATTTTTATGATTTCAGTCTTTCAGATTTCAGACGTCACAATATAGAACAAAAAGGTCTGTTGCTACTTCCATTCCATCATGACTTTGAAGGAACTTTGATAACAGTTAAATATTAAAATGTTAGCAAGAAATTGTTATAATGGAATCATCTACAGCTTCATACAAAGCTATATCTAATGTAGCCATCTATAAAGAACTTTAAACAATCCCAATCAATTCCTTAAATGAATAACACAAAACATTGAAGGTTGCACTCTGGTATCAATTACTGCTAACACATATGCAGACGTTCTTCCACCAAGAAAAGTAGTCCCATGTTACAGATCAAATAATAAATATTTTTAGAGAATAATTGTACTTAAAAGTACTAAAATAAATTACAAGCTTCTACTTATGGTTTTAAACTCTCCAAAATGTCTTACTAACACAACTTTATGAATATAATAACATACTCAAATATGGAATATTAGTTTAAGTAAATAAGAAACAGACTTCCTTATAAATACTTGGAAAATAGTAATCAATAAATCGAGAAACCACAGGACCTAAATTTGGACCCACGCACCATGTTTTAGTCCATCTGGCTGAACTAACCTCTCTGTATCTTGACTTCTGGAGATATATGTATGTGGAAAAGCTAGTTCCCTTCCCGGATCTGGGAATCTATGACCTTCTCTGAGCCAGATGATGACCCTAGATCTAAATTGAATCATTACAGAGCATTACACAACAAGATGCCATTCCATCAGCCTTTGAGGAAAAGAAAAATGTTTCAATTAAATCTCCAGTAGCAGCACAAGCATTGATTACACACACACATTTTCACATCCTCAAAAAGTTATTTGACATAAATTACGGGTGTCACATCATTTTCCTGCACATAGAATGTAATTTACGTCCGATCCCATTGACTGTGAGCTGAACCTCAAATAAAATCGTCAAACTCCCTGGGCAATAAGATGCACCTTTCTCTCCCATCAGCACACAATCAGCCCGCTGGCTGCAGGCAGATTAACAATGCAAATACTGCTCATGATAGTAACGACACATTTATGCACAAATACCGAGCTGTGGTCGATATCTTTGAGCGCCAGAGAGGTTTGGAGGCTCTGGCTTTATCTGCTTCCCTCTTCATATAAAATGAACTACCTAGTGAGACAAGAGAAGAGATGCATCTGTAATACTCAATAAATTCAAACATGGTTTAGTGGAATTCACAGCAACACTCTTTGTCTCCAAGGTGAGTTTAAAGGTCTTTATGACAGTTTGCTTTTCAGTCAGATTTAAAACAATGAAAAACATCAGGTTAATGAGTATAATGAAGATGCACACATAAATTATATGTATTACATAATGCTTTAACAACTATAAAAGGAGCTTTTCTAGATTGTTTTCTAGCTCCATATCAGTAAAATGTTTATTAACAGAGTTCAGTGACTTTATGAATATAATGTAAAAAAATAAAATAAAATGAAAAAGCTAAAAAGGGCTTCTGGTTACCTGTATTCTCCTGACTGTTGACCTAACTGACATAAAATAAAGCAATAAAGCATGAAATATTGTATCATATTTGGTATAAGTTACAAAGTTAGACATTAATGTGACTATGTTAAATTCATATTGTGGAGATTACAATAGATGTATCTTAGGCTGATAAAAATGTAGCACTTCTTGTTCACCTTGGCAGTAACAGCCCTTTTTATATTAATAGTAATAATAATACATACATACATACATATATATATATATATATATATATATATATATATAACGTGGCACTTCTTGTTCACCTTGGTAGTAACAGCCTTTTTTTAATAAAAAATATTAATAGTAATAATAATACATATATATATATATAAAGCTCCAAATCTAATCCTAAAGGAATTGTTATATTGGATACATAAAAATTTGCAAAAGATAAACATAAAAAAATATATATTTTCCATTTATATAGTAGACAAGAAAAAAATAGTAATCCATTGTTTCCTCAAGAATCTATTTTTAAATTATCAAACTCAAGTTGAGTCAAGAGAGTTTTATTGTCTTTGTGCTGTGTGGAGAAACATTAAAGGAATAAAATGTGTCACAGGACCAGGTTTTACATAAACACGTTTATAAATTATAAAAACTTAAAAACACACATCTAGCTTATATAAACAGAAGCCTTCATTTATGTACACTTAAATAAGTCAGATTAAATAACATTTTTGACTAGAACAAATTAGATGTTACTTAATTAGGCCTACCTGAAAACACACCTCTTAACAAATTCTCTCTTTTTTTATTTTTACTTTTTTGTATTTCTCTTATTTTACTACTGCTGTTCATAAGATATGCAAAGAAATCGACAAGTAAAGCAGTTGGCAGCATGGGTCTTAAATCAGTCTTTGTCTCATTGAGTCTCAATAAACACTTGCACACGGCCCTCACAAAGCTGTCATCAAACACTTAAGCACATGACAAGGCAAAACATGCACTTTGTCCTTAAATGTGTTCATTTATATAGAAAGCAGTACTTCAATGCATGAAAATGCATGTAAATCACAGACAACGAGTGCCCCCTAGTGTCAGGATTCACACAGTTATAAAAGTGTCAGACATTTCACCAGAGGCTTGCTGAGCACCGGCGGCGCCAGTGGGGTCCTGGGCAGTGGCGGATTTAGCAAATTGGGGGCCCAAGGCGAAGGTATGTATGGGGCCCCCCCATCCGATTTTTAAAAAAGAGCGAAAAAAAAAAAAAGACTGAATTGTGGATAGGCAGGTAAAGCTAATCTACGGGGAAGTGAAGTTTGAAGAGGAGAAAAAAAAAACTTCCCCTTTGAACCCTGCATACACTTCTTTACTCCAAAATGAAGATGGAAAGCAGAGACCACACAAAGTGTAGCACTACACAAACTAATAGTCACGATTGAACCCAACAGATAACAGATAACAAAATTTGCCAAAATGCCAGGAAAACCAGCACTGTTTATTATTTTTATAAGAGCAAATTAACATAACCAGCAAGACAAGTAGTAAGGGTAAACCCCCACAAACAGCCATATACTTAGCAAATATTGCATTCTACAAACAAACCCATGTACAAGATACAGGATATTGTAAGTGAATTGACATTACATTTGAGATTGAACATTTCAAACATTCTACAAACAAACCTATGTACATGATAGTGTGTGTGTGTGTGTGAGAGAGAGAGGGCTGAAGTTGCAATTGCCATTGCATAAGCAGACCCATGTACAGGATACAGGGTATGACAGAAAGTGTGTGTGTGTGTGTGTGTCATTGTCTGAGTGAGTGAGTGAGTGTCTGTGAGTGAGTGTGAGTGTCTGAGTGAGTGAGTGAGTGAGTGTCTGTGAGTGAGTGTGAGTGTCTGAGTGAGTGAGTGTCTGTGAGTGAGTGTGAGTGTCTGAGTGAGTGAGTGTCTGTGAGTGAGTGTGAGTGTCTGAGTGAGTGTCTGTGAGTGTCTGAGTGAGTGAGTGTCTGTGAGTGAGTGTCTGTGAGTGAGTGTGAGTGTCTGAGTGAGTGAGTGTCTGTGAGTGAGTGTGAGTGTCTGAGTGAGTGAGTGTCTGTGAGTTTCTGAGTGAGTGTCTGTGAGTGAGTGTCTGTGAGTGTCTGAGTGAGTGTCTGTGAGTGTCTGTGAGTGAGTGTCTGTGAGTGTCTGTGAGTGAGTGTCTGTGAGTGAGTGAGTGAGTGTCTGTGAGTGTCTGAGTGAGTGAGTGTCTGTGAGTTTCTGAGTGAGTGTCTGAGTGAGTGAGTGTCTGTGAGTGTCTGAGTGAGTGAGTGTCTGTGAGTGTCTGAGTGAGTGAGTGTCTGAGTGAGTGAGTGTCTGTGAGTGTCTGAGTGAGTGTCTGAGTGAGTGAGTGAGTGTCTGTGAGTTTCTGAGTGAGTGTCTGTGAGTGAGTGTCTGTGAGTGTCTGAGTGAGTGTCTGAGTGAGTGAGTGAGTGAGTGTCTGTGAGTTTCTGAGTGAGTGTCTGTGAGTGAGTGTCTGTGAGTGTCTGAGTGAGTGACTGTGAGTGTCTGAGTGAGTGAGTGAGTGAGTGTCTGAGTGAGTGAGTGTCTGTGAGTGTCTGAGTGAGTGAGTGAGTGTCTGTGAGTTTCTGAGTGAGTGTCTGTGAGTGAGTGTCTGTGAGTGTCTGAGTGAGTGACTGTGAGTGTCTGAGTGAGTGAGTGAGTGAGTGTCTGAGTGAGTGAGTGTCTGTGAGTGTCTGAGTGAGTGAGTGTGAGTGTCTGAGTGAGCGAGTGTGTGAGTGAGTGAGTGAGTGAGTGTCTTTGAGTAAGTGAGTGAGTGTCTGAGTGAGCGAGTGTCAGTGAGTGAGTGTCTGAGTGAGTGAGTAAGTGAGTGAGTGAGTGTCTGAGTGAGTGAGTGAGTGAGTGAGTGAGTGAGTGAGTGTCTTTGAGTGAGTGAGTGAGTGAGTGAGTGAGTGAGTGAGTGAGTGAGTGAGTGAGTGAGTGAGTGAGTGAGAGTCTATGAGAGAGAAAAGAGAGATTGTTCTCCACATGACACACTTCTGACACATAGAGTCCTACTTGTTGACATTTTCTCACAGGTCTTCTCACCAACATGATGTGCAGATGTAGGAGCTGTACCTGTAAAATAATAATAATAATAAAAAACATTGTCACCAACTAACAAAATGGTCTATGAACAAAATGAGTGTGGGACAATTTTGTGGTCCAATAAAAGGTTGAGTCAATTACCTTAGCTATCCAGAAGTTAGTGATGGGCTTCTTTCTTCTATTATGAAGTGAAAGAATAACAAAAAACAACAGCAGTCAATCATTGGGATTAAGAAATAATTAGAATTTTTCTATTGTTAAATGATTACCTTCTCTATTTTGCGTCTCTGTCCCTTCCTTTCTCTCTTTCTCATCCCTCTGTTTCTTTTCCTCCTCATGCCTGTTTTTAGTCTTTCTCTCCCTTGTCTGTCTTTCTCTTCCTCTACTCCTTTTTCTGTTCTTCTCCTGCTCTTCTTTATTGACTGTGTTTGAGTGCTGAGTGTATCATCTGCTTTTGTCTCTGTCCCTTCTCTCCTCCTCCCTCTCTTCCTCCTCATGCCTTTTTTTGTCTTTCTCATCATGTTCATACTAATCTTACTCTGCGAGCCTTGGCCTCAGCAAATTTTCTAACTATGGAGTCTGTATCAACAGTTTCCACTATGTCATGTTCGATGGAAATGACAGCCAGGGATGACAGTCTTTCTTGGGACATAGATGAGCGCAGATATGTTTTCAGTCGTTTCAATGTAGAGAAACTTCTCTCACCTGATGCAACTGTAACAGGAAGAGTAAGCAAGAGCCGCAGGGCTATGCTAAGATTTGGATACAGATCTAGGAGATTCTCTTTGTATATGTAGTTAAGAACTTCCAATGGTGATGAGATGTGTGGGGGGAAAGACTTAACAGCACCTGTAATTTCCATTTTTAGGTCCCCTGCATCCACATCCTCCATTGCCTTCTCAAACCTGTTGCAGCATTCATCTAGATTGCCTGCCTGTATGGTGCTTTTCATTATATCAGTGGAGTAGAGAAATCCATACAACTTAAAGAAGTTCTCCATGTAGGAGAATCTCTCCCTAGTCTTGACCAGGGCAGTATCAACTAGGTGTAAGAAGAACTCTCTTCTGAAACGTTCCTCTGCAGTTGAAGTAGTCTCCTCTGTGCCCTCATAGTCAAACTGCCTTTTTGTTTTTTTCTGCCGAATGTCTGCCCAGATCATCTCCACCTCCATCTTCTCTGCAATTTCCCTGGCATCTATTTTGGCGGCATTGAATCCGTGCTCCCTGAAATCTTGGAGGAAGTCTATGACTGCAGAGATTTCCCTCTTCATGGTCTCAATGCTCACTTTGGGGCCCTGTAGGATCTTACTAACTTTGTTGATAACGTACAATACATTGTACCACACCACACAACTTACCATAAATGGCCATTTCTTCAGTTCCCGGCAGAGGCTTGAAGCACTGGATGCACACTCTGAATCACTCTTTTCTATGGCAAAGTCATGTAAAGCCTCCAGGGCATTCAAAATTTCTGGAAGCTGATACCGTACAGCTTTTACAGCCTCCACACGGCATTCCCATCTGGTGGTTGACAAGGCCTTGATGGTAAAATCCTTCACATTCGCCTGGAGAATGGCCCACCGCTGAACAGAGCCACTAAAAAGATTGTAGAGTCTCTGTAACACACCATAGAAGTTGAGGGATATTGTGGATGATTTGGCAGCATCCCCAATGACCAGGTTCAGTGTGTGACTTCCACACGGGACACAGAGGGCTTTGGAGTTGAGGTCAAGGACCCTCTTTTGTACCCCCTGCTTCTTTCCCTGCATGTTACTGCCGTTATCATAAGATTGACCACGGCAGTCAGAGATATCCAGGTGCAGTGTTTCCAGATGTCCAAGAAAAAGTTCGAGTAGGCCTTTGCCAGTTGTGTCCTCTGCCAAAAGAAAGCCTACAAAATGCTCGTGGATGGACACGTCTTTGTGCAGCTCGCAATTAACTAGGCGCAGGACCACAGACAGCTGTTCATTGTGGCTGATGTCAGGTGTGCAATCCATTATGACTGCATAATATTTGGCCCTCTTCACTTTTTCAACAATGGCATCAAGGGTGCTCTTTGCCACATGTGATATCAATTCATTCTGGATGTGCTTACTCAAATAAGTGTCTGACAGCTCTTTTTCTTGGATTCTTCTTAAATGTTCTTTCATGAATGGGTCAAATTTTGCCATCAGCTGTACTTGTCCTAGGAAGTTTCCATTGCCATGCTCATATAATTTCTCCGTATGCCCACGGAAAGCAAGATTTCGCTCAGCTAGATGGGTAATTATGGCAAGCAATCTTTTTAAAATATTTCTCCATCTCTCAATTTCTGCCATCATTGCATTTTGGTTCAGCTGATCAATGGCTGTGCCTGTCTGAAGTCTTTGGGTAAGTGTGTGCCAGGACTCCATATGAGACACATGTTCAGCGGACCTCTCATGCTGTTTCAGGTGAGCTCCGAGGTTTCTCCAATTGTTAAAACCATCTGAACTTAAATGTGTGTTCCCCTCTCCAAAAAGTCGGCAACAAAAGCACATAACACAGTCCCCTGATTCACTGTAGATAAGCCACGTCCTATTAATCTTCTCCCCGTTCTTCATTTGGATGCAGTAATTATTACTGGTAAATCTCCGCCCCTCTTGATTTTTGGGGAATTCTACACCGGCTTGTATGGGACCTTTGCGAACGATCGCACATCTCTCCTCGGCTGTGAGCTTCTTAGGCCAGAGAGCCGGGTCATCTGTCAGCAAGCCCACAGTGCTTTGGTTGGTGGCAGCAGGATTAGCACAGCTAGGGCTATTACTACACTGTAAAAAAAAGAATTGTAATTTTAACAGTAAAAAACTGTAAAAAAGCAACGGAAATGCTTAACAGTATGTTAATTAATTGCTTAACAGTATGTACCCTTACAGTGAAAAACTGTAATAGCTCTCACAGGACATTTCATGTAATTTTACTGTAAAATACTGTTAAATGTACAGATTTTGGAAGAACACTGTTAAAAAAAAATACCATAAACTTACCATTGCATTTACCGTACCTTACCGTAAAAATAAAAATAAAATTTAAGGTATAAAACTGGAAGCTGTGGTTGCCAATACTTTACCGTAAAAAATACTTTAGAAACATTTATGTTTAATGGCATTGAACTAAATTTTACCGTAAAAAAACATTGTGGCTATTTATTGATGATGGCATAATCGTCATGTAGTGGCCTGATTCACTGAGCTCATAAAGAGTCTTATCTTTCATTGTATGGGGAATGTTTAATACTAATTAATATTTCATGTTTTTGAGTATTATAGCTCTGTGACCCTACCGCATGCAAGCTAGCAGTGACAAACAGGTAATCTGAAGAACTTTAAAAACACACGATGTACAAAAAAGGATTAAAACTTCTAACGTTATATGAGTTAGCCTAGATCAACACAGACATCAAGAATCGGCGTATGAATCTCAACAACGGTGACAATCAACAAAATAATCAGATAAAACTCTGAACATCACAAAACAAGTTACTAAAAAGTTGCAACAAAAACAACAGCAAAAATAAAAGCAGATAATAATAATAAAAGAAAATACTAAGGCAATTCAGCATAATTTATTCATGCTGCAATGCATGTTGGGAGATATTGATTGAGTTTTGATTGATGGCTCCCATCATGCACTGCACTTATATCCCCGTTGTTGAGATTCATATGCTGAATCTTGATGTCTGTGTATGTCTGAAAAATACAGTAGTTCAAACCTTTATTGTGCAAATTTTTTTTACAGATTCTTCAGATTATCACAACACGGATGGATCACATGCTGTAGAATCATAAGTCTACTACAATTAACTTAGTTTAAAAAAAAAAGGTAAATTTCACAGGGTTATTTTAAATTGTGTTGTTGTTGTTGTTTTTTTGCCCGTAAATTTAAGTCCCGTAAAACATAAAAGGTTGCCACCATTTTTTTTTCATGGTAAAATACATCAGCCACATCTGCCGTTTTTTTTTTTTTTACCGTAAATTTCACCGTTTTTACACTAACAGTAGAACTAGGCTAGGCGGTTGACTCACCAAATCCCCGTCATCGGTGTCAAAATGGCCATCACTGGACAACTCTTCCACCTCATCTGTGTCAACCTCGATAACTCTGTCGGTGACGGCGGGCAGCAACAACGTGATGTCCTCATTGTCTTGGTCAGCGTTATCCTCCTCCTCACCTAGCGCCACTTCACAGCTAACGTTAGCTGCTGCTGCTGCTGCTGTAATGTTAGCGCTTTGGATGTTGTTGTTCCAGTCTGTATTAGCAGCCGTAAAAAAGTGTGTCAACTTTGGCAGCGTTGCCAAATATTTATTGGCGTCTTTTCGCTTTTTTCTTTTAATTGACCCGCTTTCGTAACTTCTTTTCATTTTCCCGTTTTGATTTGCCTTGCGTCGTCTCTGTGTATTTCTCAGTCCTCCTGTCACTGACTGTGTGTTTATCTTTCGCGCCGCGCAGCGTTATGGACTAGTCCATTTCATTGTGAAAACAGGGGGTGTATGTGTAGGGACAGATAACCATGAACTGGACATTTTAACCACTACTTCAACGTTTCAACGTATTTCTTAAGAATATTAATAAAGTGTACCTTGCTTTTGAAGCATTCATGATGATAAGGGGCCTTTTCTTTTTTTTTTTTTTTTGAGGTTTGTTGGGGGCCCCCCTTCTACGACCGCTGGTAGGGGGCCCCAAGCAGCCGCCTACCTATGCCTCTATGTTAAGACCGCCACTGGTCCTGGGGACCCTGCCAAAAAACGCCTTGACCCCCCATTTGACCCCCCACACTCTTCCTGATTAAATATATATATATATATATATATATATATATATATATATATATATATATATATATATATATATATATATATATATATATATATATATCCGGGATAAATATAAAAAAAATCTTCATATCTTCAAATCTTCAAACTACGCAGAACAATGACAAATAATAATTATTTCGACATTTATTCGTACACTGAACGAGAACCGTTTCTGTCAGACGCGTCCGATTCGAGAACCGAGGAGCTGATGATACTGCGCATGTGTGATTCAGCGTGAAGCAGACTGACACACAGCTCGTCTGAACTGAACTGATTCTTTTGATGATTGATTCTGAATGAAGGGCAGTCATCGCCAATGACATTACATCGAGCGCAAAAGAACCGGTGAACCATTTTTTTTTTCAACTGTTTTTATTTGATCAAACAGTCCGACAGAACCGGTTCACTTGAGCACCAGCTCCTTTGCACCTTAAGTGACCTTTTGTCAAAGCAAAAACTTCCTCGAATTTTTTTTGTAATAACATTCCCTTTTGTGAATGCCTGCCCACGCCCAATCATAATATTAGTACAATTTATTAATAATAATTTATGAAATGTAAATAATTACGTAAATAAAATGACCAACATGATGACCTTTCACCTGACGACGACGACCTCATCCGACTGGGACGTTTCCTCACGCTGCACGCGCATTTTTTAATTGCTAGAGGATATTTTCAACACCGCGGCAGCTGATAAGTGGTGTTTCATTCTCAGCGAAGTGATTTTGATGTTTATTTACTCACTATTATTTTACAAGAATGATGTGATATGAGAACATGCGTTGTTTATATTGCTGTGTGTAGCCTGAAGTGTAGAAGTAACACTAGCGTGCTGTTTGAGGGAGAAACGTTTCACAGGCATCGAAGGGTCTTTTGTATGTTATTTGACTAAACTATTGTTATATTACAGTACTTATTTATTTTTTAACACAAAGTGCCTTAAAAATAATCATCACAATACTGGTAAGGCTTATTCAGATTTTCTCATTCTCTGAATTATCATTATAAAAATAAAAACAATTCAGAAATGAATTAAAATATAAGTATATTTTAAATGTGATGGAAATATTTTTCTACAATAGCAACAGTATTTACAACAGCAAGACCACTTTAGCCTGTAAACTCAATAATATCTCTGGAAATAAATGTAAAAATATCAATGTCAATAAAAAATGCATAATATACCTGACATCAAAGTGCAGAGTGAAGGATATGAATAACAATGTAGCCTGTCATTTGTTTACATCGCAAAGGTGTTCAATTTTAGACAACAACTACAACAGTAATAATAATATGAATCACTATATTCCAGTGTATCAGTTTTTTTATGTTTTGTATCAATATTTAAGGTGGACTTATTGATTAGGTGCAAGAGTAATAGTGATGGTTAAAATAATAGATTAATGCTGAAATAGTAAATTGAGCCTTATTCCTAGATGGACAGAGAGTGGAAAGTAATAGATCAAATGAGGAGATGGAGACAGAGGAAGAAAAAGAGGGACATGTAGAGGCACAAGTGACAGAAAGAGAGCAGGTAACAGCAAGCCAGGAGACAGAGGCTGGTGAGAAAGAGGAAAATGAAGAGGCACAAGCGTTTTCTATAGTTTTTACTATAACCACTGTTCTTAATTATTCTGTAGAACAGAGAAGAAAAAGCCATCAGGTTGGGACAATTTAAGACATTTCAGTTTCTAATCCCAGAGCTATTATTATTTTAAACTTAAAATTGTCTTCTCTATTGTTTCTTTTTCAAAACTGCATCAAAGCATTTGCTGCTGTATCAATACATAATCATCCATATCTATACGTGAATCAGCAAGGAATGCATCACAATATATTGCTGTATTGATATTTTGAATAGGGCCATTTAAAGCCTTGTGCCCCTCCAAAGGTCTCTGCACGGCCCTGTTCAGAGGGAGTGTCAGCCACGTTAAAAAAGTTAACCGCTTAAGTCATTTGTGGATTAATGCTTATTGGAGATGTGAACCGTTTAAAGCGCCAACCCTTTAAAGTTTGAGCATTCTGTTTGCAAACTGCAATCGATTAATTAATTAAAAACAAAGTAGTGAATATGCTTTGTTGTTTTTGTTGTTTAGTAGCAGTAATATGCAGTTATTAGACGTGTCCACTGTATTTTTTGTTGGTTTTCATGAGACCCCCCTTGAAATGACCAGGACCCCCCATTGCCCCCCCAAATCAAAATTGTCTGGAGCCGCCACTGTTGCTGAGGTCTCCTTAATCAGGCAGCTCTGGCTTTTAAAAGCCAAAACTTAAGAGTCACATAATACTAACACAATAACCCTCAGCTAAACTTGCCATAGGAGCACAGTATGTGCCTTATGTGTGTCTTCTAGGCCTGTGGCCCAGCTGAGGTATCTGACCCACTTCACATTGCAAAAATAGTGTCAGGGTCTTTCAAACATAAAAGTGTGTATGTTGGATAACGTGCACTGTGATGATTGATGAGGATTCCTGCAACTTTTTCATTGCATGGTTTTCACAAGAGGAGCAAAGCAGAATGACTTTGTCCTGATATCTCCCCTATATAGGGTGCACGGACAACCCTACAAATGCTGCTATACTTGTATTCAGGAGTTTGGACTGGGAACATGTTGATTTACCAATTAAAGCTTGGTGATCTAATGCCATTGGTGGTATAGAATGATAGCTGGCCATGCACATCTCTGCCGTCTAAGCAGGACAGTTTACACCCATCATCATGAACAAAACAGACTCTTTCTCTTCTTCTACTGCTGCAGAACTCCGCACATTCAGCTGCCATGGTGATGCTGGTAGTAAATCTATACTTGCCCCATTATTGTAAATAAAATCAGTTTATTTACAAAAACTGTGTTCTTGGAATAACAGTGAGCAGTAGCTTAAGACGCTTCAGGGAAAGATGGTATACAGTACAAGATGAGGGAAATAAAAATACAGAAAATGCAAAACTTAATTCAATTTGGATTTTGTTCATAAATATAACACTGATGGCCTCTATCTCATCTTAAACCCAACCAAAAGCATGCCACTGTGTGATTCAATTCTATACACTAATGCTGTCTATGTAACAAATCCTCAATGTGAACTGACATGATGAGAGTTAAAAAAAAAACAGTCTTAAAGCATTGCTGATTATGAGGAAAAATACAAAAGTGTGCAAACACTGATACCTTACAACAACCCAATCATAATGTGAAAAATAAAACGACAGGTAAATTTAGGAAAGGCCATATTCTAGTTTAATTCATTTTGATATTGATGTGTGTAGGTCTCCGTTTGGGAATGCACAAGCGTTAAACTGCGAAGTACATGAGACCATCAGTTTCAGGACAACGTACACACATCCCTGAGCGGACTGACCATCCTGAATGCAATATGTGAGGTCGGTTGATTATCTAAACAGTTAAAAGACACCGTGAGTCAGGAAAATCTCAAGGGGTGATGGTCATGCAGAGGTGACATAACAGCACATAACAGGTAAGAAACCGAATCATACTTTTGGCTAGCAGCCGAAACCCACATTAAAAATGACCGCATGTATGTAAGGCCCTAAACAAAACATTCAGATTTGTGGTATTTAGGAATACATACACAAAAAAATCATTTTATAAGTAGTTCGCATGGCAGAAAGGAAAACTACATTGACATTTAAGCACAAAAAAAAAAAAGTTTATAATATAAATTCCTAAAAGGTCAGAGCTATTTTACTCTGGTAACTATTTTAGGGTAACTGGTGTTTGGCACATGCTGTAACATAAAAAGTTAGCATTACACACATAGTAACAGCCATTTCCTGGTGGCGTTAAACCGTTAATTATTATTAATGAACACCAACCAGTGCAGGTGTTTTAATTATGTTCTTTGTGAAATGAGCTCTGTGGGGAAGAGTGAACCATCACTACACATTTCAAACCTAAAAATCACATCTTCAGAAGGCTTTAGAAGTTCAGACGAAGCAAATAAAGTGGATTTAAAGCCGAGAAAATTAATTAACAAGCTACATAGCAAAAGGCACACACAGAAGGAACGGAGTTAAAAAAAAATATGCATGCTTTGAAAAGTGCAGATGAATAAAGTAATATTAGGATTATCAAATAATTGAAAGACAAACAAAAGAATTGTTTAAAATGTACAAGAAAGCTGAGATGAAGGGTTAGAACACATCTGAAAGCACCCACATTTGTAGAAATTTAGAAAACCTCAAGGTACGACAAACCTGGCGAAACCCCCCAAGGCATGGTTTAGTCTCGACAGAAACAAACCTGCAAGGAGAATCTGGGACGCATCGTTTGAAAACCTTCCCAGGGTCAAACATAAAAGGTGAATAAGAGAGCAAATACACACATGAAATGCTTTCTGTGAACTTCTCCCGGTTACTCTCAGGTTTTAGTGTCTCGTGTGGTGCGTATGCAGCGCTAGCATGAGTTTCACGAGCAGGTTGGATCCCGTAACCATTTACAGCCGCCTGTCGTGGCCTTTTTTATAGTTGGAACAAGGGTAGTAGTTTTTTGCGGATGCGCTCGGCAGTCTGGCACGTGGAGGATGGGTCACCAGTAAAATGAGCGGGACAGGAAGTTGGCGGCCGTGCTCAGCCAGCTCGCACCATCCTGCATGGAGCCCAGTCGTGTCACAGCCTTGTGCTGCTCCTGAGATGGGCTCTCGTCCTCAGGCAGATAATCCGGCAATTTTATGTTCTGCTCGACCACCACATCCGAGTCCCCTTGGAATGGGATTACAATCTGGATGGAAGGGAATGAGAGAAATGGGAACAATCACCCATTTTGTTATCATTTCTAAGCTTGCAATCAGAATACCATTATTTATATATTATATATAATTTTTATACAAAATAAAAAAATATAAATAAGCAGCCAAAACAACAAGATAAAACATCTTCATGATACAAAATGAAGGAACTATTTAGGCCAAGCGATATATCAGATACATATTACTTATACTTAATATTCAAAATAATATTTAGGTAAAATAGGACACATAAAAACAGAAAGATATATTCTGCCTCAACTTCCTGTCTCAAAAAGGGGATGCATTCACAGAAGAAAAAAAAAGGGGGGAATAATTTTGGCCTTTAACCACTTTGTCTATTTCAGTGAATTGGTTCATTACAATAATTCTATCATTTATTTTGCATCATCACTCAAAAATGGTTAAGGAAGCGCTCATGTGGTATTTAAGAATTATAAACTTTTTAAAAAAAACATTTAAAAAAATTTAATTTTATCATTATTGTCCTTATTGATGCTAATAGTACACTGTCAAATATACTTCAATGTGTTACTTGCCTTTCTTACTAAGTGTGAAATTTACTAGCAATTTCAGGGGGAAAATTGTTTTTACACCAGTTTTTTTTTTACTATTCTAAACCAAATACATCAATTAATATTTTTTACTTATATTAGTCCAGCCCTACTAACTATATTGCTGTTTTTCTTTTCATTTGTGTCTGTTCAATGGAATCAATCAGACCATTACTCAATCAATTGTGCCACCTGCTGGTTAAAGGAGGAAGTGCATAGTAAAGCAGTGTCCAAGACCTCCAGGATGAGGGGAAAACGAGTTAAGTCTTCTGATGGGGTGAGTGTAGCAGGGTTCAGCTAAATACCTCACATAGCAAGAAAACTGTGACTGAATGGTTTTACTGATTTTACATGGAATGCAAAAAAAAGCAAAAGCCAAAAAGGAAAGAGGTCTAGTTTAAAAAGGTGAGAAGATGACTATTGTCATGCTTTGTTCAACCGTCTATTTATTGTGTGCATTCAGACCAGAGATCTGTTCATTTGATTTACTCACCTCGGATCCATCTTCCCCCTTCACTACTTGCTGTGCCTTCATGACTTTGGTTGAAGCTATAGCAGTTCCCAACGCCTGAAGAATGAAGAAACAATATGAGAACCCTGAAATTGATTCTCTAACAGCATCTCTGATCCATTAAGTGCGATTCATTTCTTAAGAATCACTTCTTTCAAACTGGATTTAATTATTCTTTATCTCATAACTCAAAAATGTTCACGGATGTCCAAACCTGGCACTTTAAATGTATCAATTGTTTTTTTTTTTTTAATACACTTCACTGGCATTCTTACGCAGTCAGTAGATGGTCATAATGATTGGGCTAGACTGTAAACTCACCTCAGCCTTCAAGTCTGAACGGATCCTCACCACACATCTCTTCACAGCCATCTGGAAGGTAAAGCTGATGACACCTTTGATCTTGAGCAAGGCTTCTTCACAAAGACTCCTCTGAGCCTGATATAAACAAGAGACAAAATGTCAAACTGTGCAATACCAAATATCTCCATACGTTCTGATTAAAGGTTCCATTACAAGCTGTTTGACTGCAGTTACCGAATCATCAAGCCCGTCGATCTGAAGCACCACCGTTTTGGCCCGTTTGTTCGTTGAGCCCAGGAAAAACTGTGCTTTTTTTCTGCAAGAGGCTGCTTCTGCCTGCTCGGCTTCTGTGCTGCTGGAAGTCTGCAGGATCTCGTAGATCTCAGAAGCTAGTAGCTTGGTCTCACCTGGCGACGTGCCCCTAGTGAAACACATCACAGATCACTGTAGGATTCACAACGGATTAGAAAATGCTGCCATTGCCACTGTTGATGAACAAAGAAATAACTGAGCAAATACGCTTGTCTACACTTGTTAAAAGATCATGTATTTTACATTTCATTTTTTTACATTCACTGCTGATATTTAAAAAGGTCATCACTCCAGCAGACAAGGAATTACACGACATAGATCTGTGCGGGGGAGAAATCTGCCAGCATGAGAGCTGGAGAAAAGTCAGTCTGATGGAGCTTGAGCCAACTAACCTTTAGCACAGACAATATTGGGATTCATCTATTGTCGTGCATTCCATATGGTTTAATATCACAAGTAAACTAATGCATATTGCACTTAACTGAAGTCAGTTTTAAAATTAAGCGACTGATGCATCATAGTGAGAAAAGCAAATAAAAGAAAAATAATATTTTTTATATATATATATATATATATATATATATATATATATATATATATATATATATATATATATATATATATATGGTTTCACTGGGTCTCAGCTGTTTAAAAATTATTTCTGAAAAATAATAATGGATTATTAACAAATTTAAGCTGTTAAGCCTAAACTACAAATTTTCACACTTTTAAAACAATACGAAAACAAAAATGTTTGCATAATATGATAAATCGTGTGAGCTGAATACATTTGACGGTGTTGAAAGTGACCATTCAAAGGAAAGTGCAAGTGTGTGTTGTGTATTTGCAAGTGCTAGTCACAGTCCCATGCTTGCAGAACCGCTTTTGTGCACGTGAAGCAGAAAATGCTCTCTCATGAGTGTTTTTCCACATGCGGATAAAATTGTGTGCACTCGCAGAGCATAAATGTGCGCTCACAAGGATGGTTTTCCATGCGTTTCTGTTATGTGTGCGCGTCTTGTTTTCAAATCAGGAGTTAGTAAGAATTTGTAATTAGCCAATCAGTTATTTGATCGCTAACTATAGTCAAGTGACCAGTTCATTTATTCAGGTTAAAAAAGACAGTAGTTCCTTGACGTCAGCATTTTAGGTCAGGCGTGACATCAGGATCTTTATATCCCCTACAGGTGCTAATAGGGGAGATGCAACGCTGCCATCACTCATGCAGAGTTACAGGAACGGACATCTGCTCGCTGCCATATCTGAGCTGCCAGACCTCAAGTTTCCCATGTGTGCCTGAGGGAATGATGACGGCATCTAAAGTCTCCGTTAAAAGGAAGTTGTACATCAACCTATGCAGTAAACAGCTAGTATTAAAGACACAATGTGAGAAAACACTGAACATTCATCAAAAAAACTTAATTCATAGTTTAAAATAGGTTTTTTCTGAGATCTGCAGTGTCATCGGGGTGATGAAGGATTCCTTCACTTCCTCAAGCCATAAAATTTCACAGACTGGGGCGATACACGACCTCTACCCAAAGTCGTTGTGCAGGAAATAGTGACAGGCAGCTTGTGGAACTGCAGGGCAATCCTTGATGGTGTCTCTGCTAACTGAAGTGACTGGTGAATCGAAGGAGGCGGGGAGGGAGTCGCCCTGAGAGAAGGATACACAGCTCTCTGCCAACCATTGGCACTTCTGTCTAAGGTTCCATGTAAACAGTCACTGTCTAAAAGCCTGCAGACTTTCACACTTGAAATAAGCCTGACCTGCAGTAGCATACACACATACTTGGATCCTGCCTCTATACTTAGCCATGGGGGTGTCAAAAACATGCAGTTGTATGAATATTTAAAGAATAAGTTGGCATGTGCAGTGCTGTTTGACATGAGGTAAAAGAAAGCCTGAGTTTCATGCTTTCTAATGCACAAAAAAGGGCTCAACAATATATATATATATATATTTATTTATTTTTTATTTTTTTGTGCAGTAAATCAGATGTGTTGGCACTATTTGCTTCATAAAAAAAAAAGTTATAAAAAGTAAAATATTATTATTATTGGCTTGTATATAAAATACTACTACTTTATTATTAATATTATGTAATAAACTGTTGTCATTAAAATTACCATTACTATATAAACATCACATTTATTAACAATTAATTTGATATTTTTTTAATGAAACAGCAATAATATAGATATATGACATCTATAAATCTATAAACAATTTTAATGGTGCTAATCCTCAATTTCAACAAAATCTACATTAGCTAGCTCATATCATATTTTGTGATATTTACAATATCATTCAAAAGTTTGGGGTCAGTGCTCTTTTTAAATAAGTCTCTTATGCTCACCAAGCTTGCATTTATTTGACCAAAAATACATTAAAAATAGTAATACTTAAAAAAAAAAAAGAAGAAAGAAAAAAGTTCATGATTCTTTTGCATATTAAGATTTTACATATTTAATCCCATGATGGAAAGTTGAATTTTAAATTTGTCATTCTAATATGCTGATTTGGTAGAGAAGGAACTATTATTATTATTATTATTATTATTATCATTGAAAACAGTTGCTTAATTAAAAATTTAACCATTAAATGAACAGCATTCTTTGAAACAAATATTTTGTAACATTAAAAATGTCTTTACTGTCACTTTTAAACATTTTAATGCATCTTTGCTGAATAGAAGTGTTAACCTCTTCAAATAAAACTAAACTCCTACACCATCTTTACTGCTGAGCGTTATGATTCATTTTTCCTTTTCACCAGGTAAATGTATAAGAAATATGAAAAATCCATATTGATTGAGCAATATTCAGAACAAGGCCCCTGAACATGAACTCCTCTGTGTCTATAGCAGTATGATATTCTCGCTGGTGTCTTAGACTGACCTCTGCTGGACATTAACCCATGGCGAGCAAAACAAATGTAACTGTGTACTAAATCAGGTTGCTTGACAGTTCACATTACCTTACAACAGCAAGCTTGCATCATCACTCCCGTTTAGTGTCAAAACAGACAAACCTGCTTATGACAGGATGACCTTTCTCATGCGCTTAAAATCTGCTAACCACACACATTCACTTCAACTAAAGCAGCAGGATGAGGTTTTCTGCGGGAAAGTGCAAAGCGAGCTCGTGTTGCCTTCATGTTTTGTGGCAGCATGACGGGAGCGACTTACTTCTGCATGATGTTCTGCAGGCTCAGCATCATTCCCAGCTCGCCCTTCATCTTCTCCCTGTTGGAGCGGCATTCTGCCAGGTAGCGCACCGCCTGGAAGGACACAGAGCCATTAAGGGTCACACAGGGCCATTACAGAGGCAAACCGCCAGGCATCGCTGTGATAACAAATCCGTTAACAGAACACCAAGAACTACTAGGGTCAGAGTTACTGTGTGTGTGTGTGTGTGTGTGTGTGTGTGTGTGTGTGTGTGTGTGTGTGTGTGTGTGTGTGTGTGTGTGTGTGTGTGTAAAAGAAAGCGTGTTATTCCATTATAATCCAAAAGTCTCCACAGGTGTCATGAACCATCTGAAAGAGATAAAACTTAAACTGTGGCCCAAACTTCAGAGGGCACATTGAAATTCTGGGGTTCAAAATCTAATTTAAACCTGGGCTTGGAGTTTAAGGATTTAAAAGCATGAAGACATGAAATATTTTAGGTTATATACACTAAGTCCCTAATCAAATAAATACATTTGTGACACTGGCCATATCAACTCTTTTAATAAAAGTATAATGATAATAAAATAATAAATAATACCAATAATTAAATAATAATTATAATAGAATATAAATTCATTATTAGTTACAAGTATAGCAGGTGGCAGTCATGTTACAAGTCTGGATGGGCTTTGCTTTATCTGATTGGTTGATATTGGTATGATATGGCTGGTATGAGTTTAATAATTACTATTATTATTATTGTTTATATAAAATATAAATGTTTGAAACAATATCAGTATAAATAATATTTTAAACTATTTAAATATCAAATATAATAATGTAAAAATGTTTGGAGGTGTAATTCAATAACTTGACATTATAGCAAGTTGTAAAAGCTGTCTATTATTCTTTATACTGAGATATCTGAATTGAAGGTAAAGCTGAAATCGCTTACAGTATACTAATAAGATTTCCCAGAAAAATTTTAACATTTTAGCTATCAAAACATTACTCTTATTTTTTGAGAATATCACCATTTGATTATTATAATAAATGTTCTTAACGGAACACTATCATCATCATCGATCTTTAAGTTAATAAAGACTCCTAATTTGATTCCTTAACTACCAATATGCTAACATAGTATTACACTGTTGAAAGAAAGACCATCTGCAAATGTTTCACAAACACAATCTTACCAATAGCGCAGAGTAGACGACTTGTGGATTGGGGTGGTCGAAGAAGAGAATGAGGCCTGACAAGCAGCCTTGATCTTCAACGATAGCTTGTCTGTTGAGGGGGTCAGCAGCTAAGTCCCTCAGCTGATTGACCACAGCCAAGGCATCAGGCTCCCCGCTCATGGTGCTCCCACACCAAGGGCCATGCACATGAAATACACAGATCTTAGCTGAGGAGGAATAAAAATCAGAACTGGATTACTTCTGATACTGTGGAACATGCTGTCAATGACAGAAAGCATAGGTAATAATAAAATAACAACATAAAATCTGGTATAATTGAATTACATAAAAATGATTTTAAAAAGTTTCCTAAAAAAATTGTATTTTATTTTATTTTTTTAAATATACACTATCATTTTTTTTTATTATTGTAACTATATTATCTAAACAAACAAAAAACGCAAAGCTGAGATTTATTGTCTGACGTCAATATACATTGTCGCGTGTCCTTCTGCAATTATTTACATATGATCTCTATGCATTAAACGTATTATCATTGGCTTTTATTCATCATGAACCGAATGATCAATGATGGTCATTTTTGATTCACACAGCACAGCATAGCATAGCATTGCATAATGTGGCCTTTAAACAGGCCCTGTGCTAACCGGCGTCACAAAACAATGGCAATCTGAATTTTCATAAAATTGTCATAAAACTTCATGTAAATGCAAACATTTTGACGCTGATTTCTCAGTCATATTTAGTCTACAGACATCAATACAAGTGGATATGAATGTCTTTCTATGAACAATAACAAAAACAATACCGAGTCCTGGTAATAGAGATAATTACAGTATCGGTATACGCATATAAATATACAGCTATATGAAGCCAAAACATAATAATACATGCATTATCAGTGAATTTGATTGTGATGTGCATGGTATCTATCTTGTTAACCTTGTGTGTGTTGTGGCACTGTTGTCCACGCATAACCTTACAGCAAACACGCCCAGGACGACTCGCTTCAGATGATCCCGTCCAGTCAAAGGCTCAAACCCGCCGTCTAATTAAGTGCTGATGGATGCGCAACTGGGTGAAGCTTGTGTAGTAACGACGACGATGAATATGGTTAAACATCTCAATGATAACGGTTCTGGTTAGGCATTTTTGCCCATTATCTGCGGAGTTTTTAGCACCCTTTACACTTCCTGGATTTAGGCAGACTGATTGGAGGATGCGAAATATGACGCCATGCATTCTCGACCAATTAGAAAGGGTTTTACTACGAGACAATGTGATATACATACAATATGAATTACTATTGAATCGTTTTAATTCTGAACCAAAACTTACTAAACTATTTGTAAAAATACAAAGAAAGCATCAGGACAAAGGAAGCAATTAAAATATTATTCATATATTTTATTGGGGCAATATTAAAATACATAATCGCTTTAAAAATACACGAAAAGCAAGCCTCGTGTCTGTGAGTCATAACTGGTTTATGATTGGCCAGTTGTATTGTCAATCCACCACTCCAAACCAGTGGCTGGCTCCGTACTCCTAGGACCTCCCCATTGCTGGAATATGCTCAAACTCTATTGGCCAATGCTGTTGAGTCCCGCCCTTGTTCTCAAACGACAGCTCCCACACTGTGGAAAAACGTAGCCTTTGGGAAAAACCGAAAAACACTGGTAACAGCTGGATAGCATTAGCATAGCACAGCTAGGATCATATTTGTCTGTGACACTGCATTTTACACGGTAAAACACCGATATTTTCTTAAATGTCCTATTAGAAATTGCGACAACTTTTGTATATAACTAAGAGCGCCTTTAATATAACACTTGGGTTTTAGCGCCTTTAACCTTTGTGTTAGAGTCCTCAGTTTTCGGTATCTGCTGTTAACCGACACACTCTCGTGCTTTACGAGGAAACTACTAGAAAAATGTTTAGTATCTCAGTCTTTTCTAGCAAATGTCACGGTGAACATCACGCTGAATAATGGCTGTTTGCCACATAGCAACTGTTTAGGAAAGCAGGAGTGCAGGAGACACGTTTGTACAAGATGCTCTTCTGCAATGTGAGAATGAATTAAAGTTCATTATAACGGTTTTTTCATGTGGAAAATCAGGGTACTCTATAGAAAAAGAGATGTTAAATAAAAAATTTAAGTGTAAAAGTGATTCTAACATTGTTTTCTTTTTTTAGGGGGGGTTGATCTGAAGATGGCCTAGCACAGATCCTTGATGATGAGACCGATCTGAGTGAAGTTACAAGATGAGTGGAAAGCCTAGACTGATAGAACTGGACCTGGTAAGATGTACAGAATTATATGTAAAGTTTGCACTATTAATGATTGGAAGAATGTTCATCTTTATGTCTCGCTCAGGCTTTCGGATCATCATCAAAGTCTTATGGTTCATCCAGGAGTATTGTCAGAAGAATTGCCACAAATCTTCCCTTAGCGCCCTGCCCTCGTGTCCATTTTCAGGTAACATGTCAGTTTTTGTTCATTCAAATGTGTCAAGTGCATGTTATGTTTTTAAATATTTTCTATTTTAGTATTTTCAGGTTGTCTTCATTCATTTTCATTCTATTATTATCAGTGTTTTCCACCTTTATTAAATTTTTTTACATCTCAAAACCTTTAACACCCTCCATCTTTGGACTTTTATTCTTCATTTCTCCCATATCATCGGATTTCCGTCTTGTTCTGTTTTGATTCCATCGTTGTGCTGACAATAAACAACCATGAATTTTGGACAGGTTTCAACTCACAATATCAAATCTAGCCTTTTCCTACAGTCTAACCTTTAAAACAAAAAGTATGATGACATTAAACTCACCTTGAAACTTTTATTACTGTCTCTGTTTCTCTCTTTTCTGCCCTTCCTTCCAGCTGTCCTGTATGTCAGGAATGCAGCATGTCTGCTCTAGGTCAGTTCTCTGGATCATTGCTGAAAAATTTAGGAGTTCTTTTAAAAAAAGTTTTGAAGTGCTTATTTTTTTTTTTTAATACTGCCATTTATATTCCTTCTTGATAAAGAATGTCATTGTAATGTTCTAATTGCTTCATTATTCGCTAGGCAATGTTTAAACCGGTTTGCCTGATGCTGTTTACTTTGCCGTGGCACTGTGAAAACATTTGCCACTTGTTCTGCTGTTGTAGTTCTGACTTTGTTTGAGTGCTTGTGTGTCTGTGAGGATTTGTTTGTTATTGTTGTGAGACTTGTAAAGTGCCCAGAGCAGGTGTTGTAATTATTAACTGTCCTTGGGATGTGTAGCTTCATCCATTCACTGCAGGAGCGAGTTTCCTCAACAATTCAGATGGGCCTAATGGACTTGTGGCCACACTCGCTGATGTGGGCTGGATGGAAAGTGAAGAGAGCGATGGTGCTGGCAGAAACAGGTGAACATATTTCTAAACTGATTTAGAAAACAGAAATTTGAATGTCGTAATCATCATGTATGTATCTGTATGTCCTGCAGGTTTGAGATGGAGTCTGGGTTGTTTTTCCGTAACCAGCAGTGCAGACCCCCGAGACGTCGGCGGTCATTACCCAGCTTGCACCAGGCTGAACCTGCACCACAGAGTCAGACAATCATAAATGATGAAGCCATTCAGAAAATCAGTGCTCTGGAGACTGAGCTGGCCAAACTCAGAGCGCAAATCGCACAGATCGTTCAGGCACAGGAGCACAGCGCTCAATCCACAGGTTGGTTGCAGTGCTACTTTAGTATTACTAGTATATACTATTTCAGTATTTATTAGTATTTTGAAGTAGCTTTTATTTTTATATTTGTAGTTTACATTTTAATTTGTAGTTAGAAAAGGTGTTAAATCAGAGAAGAGAGTCTTATATTTATAATGTCATAGCATATACATATTTATATATATATATATATATATATATATATCTGTATATATATATATCTGTATATATATATATCTATATACATATCTTACTCAGTATTTTTGTTTTTCTGTAGAAAATCTTAACTTCCTTGAATCAAGATACATTTGCTTGAGATGCAAAATGAAGATAGAAATCCTTGTTTTCTGAGAAATGTAACAAAATGAAGTGGGTTTATGCTTGAAACAATAACAAATGTTTGTCAATGGGTAAGAGAAATAAACTTTGAAAAGGTAATGTTTCTGATCCTTTAGGCAGATATTTGTTCTTGCTTTAGTTATACCCACTTCAATGGGATTGATTTCTGTGTCCCTTCCAATTTATTCCATAAATTGTCTATAGATTGTCTTAAAAAAGCCTTACATTTACCTTCCTCAAAACCCTGTTAGATGATTTTCAGATTTTCTCAGCTTTATTTCAATTAACAAAAAAATAGTTGTAATATTTTTAGTTATAATGTAATATCAAAGTCTTGGCATACTTGCATAACTTATGTTTCTGGCTTCAAAATTGTATTTTACTTTTTTATATACACTATATATAGACATAAAATAGCACTCTGCTAGTATTAGTACTTTTTACCCATTTAAAGTCGCAATTTTTGTGTTGTTTCAGCTCCAGCACCAGGTGGTCCCCCTGTAGCCCAAGCTCCACCAATGGCTCCAGTTCAACCTCCGCCGCCTCCACCACCACCACCACCTCCTCCTCCTCCATGTCCCAGCATGCAGAGAAGCTATTCCGCCATTGATCTCATCCGAGAGCGGCGTGGGAAAAAGACGGAAGAGAAGACAGTACTGGACTCTGCACCTAAAAAGACAGAGCTTCCCAACATGCTAGACGTACTGAAAGACTTGGGCAAAGTGAAGCTGCGCGCAGTTAAGAGGTGAATGTTATAGGGCTATTATGGCATACAAAGGTGATTGTAAACACTTACCAGTAGAGTTCATTTGTCCTTTCATTCCCAGTCATCAAGAGGACACAAAAGCAAAACCTGTCGAGCCCACAGATGCTGCAGCATTAATCGCTGAGGCCCTGAAACGCAAGTTCGCTCACCGCTACCGGAGTGACAGTGAATGTGATGGCAACTTAAACTTGCTAGCTCCTGAGAATAAGGGCCATGTAGAAGCACCGCAGGTAAGAAAAATCACTTGGAAAAAATGATATCAAACGTATATTGTCAATGGCGCCATAGTCACTTTGTGCCATTGCTTTGCAGTTTGGACAGCATATGCTAAAATCAACTGGAAGGAAGAAACTGTACTAGGATGGAGCAACTCATCTGAACAGGTTAATGTAGTTAACGTGATGTTTCGGAATAGAAAAAAACTGCTAACTTTTCTTTTTAGCCATCAGAATGTTGTTAGTATTAATTTAGGTAAGCATGCAAATGTCAAACACTATGCAGTCAGTCTGGTTTCCCTATTGGATATGTTTAATTTTGCACTTTGAAAGGTTCAACTCTATCACTACATCTTGTACAACAGCCAGTCCAATCATTAATGCCAGTTACACAAGAAATGCCTTCTTTTTGTTGGGTTTTATGTATGATTTTATATGTGGATTTTTTTGGATCTGTTGGAAGGTCAACAGTGCAAGTATTCGACCTTGTTAGATTTCTCTCATTTGAAGGGATAATGTTAAATGAAAACACCAAAGTGTGTGGATTGTTCTTTATCAGTAGTTTTATGTGTATTTTTAACAACTTTTTGCACCGAAGTTGTCTACTTCAAAGGTACAGTTCATACTTTGTTTTTTGTAACAGTAACTATAGCAATTATGAACAACACTTTTGTGATCATACATAAGGTTTATGGTGCTGTCAGTAGTTGAAGAATTCTTTAATGAGTTAATTTAAAATCCTTTTTAGGTTCTAATTTATTATTTTGGAATGTTTCCGAGATATGGTTTCTGGATGTAGTAATTTAACCATTTATTCAAATACTTGAATAATGTAGTTTTGTTTGTCTATGACATATCAAACTTGCTATTTCTAATCCAGTGCCGTTTAATTAGACAAAAGTCTAATCACCAGAATAGTTTGACAGTGTTTGTACCTTTAAAACATGTTTTGTTTTATTTTGTTTTGTTTTTTGCACAAAAAATGTCTGCTGTGCACCAAAAGTTATTGCATTTGAATATTACAGTACAGGATCTCTCATTTCAAAGATTTATACTGGATTTAATGGTCAGCACATAGGAATAGTACCTCAGAATTGAAGGCAATCTCTTAACCAAGACATATTTTTGGTTTCATTATAGATTGTGATAATTTATCTAAATGGGTTGATTATATTTCACCCTACAGAACCATTTTTAATGGACATTAATTTCTTGAATAAACCTAAAACTGTCAATCTGTGTCTTTTTTTTCTGTATTGAGGCTTTTATTTGGCTACCTTTTGACACCCATCACATAATTAAGTTCATACAGAACAGCGTGACTGCATGCTATCTGGTAGAGAAACATTTTGTGAAGTTTTATTCATCAAAAATGCAACTGCAACAAGTATGTATCAAAAGGTTATACGGCAAAGCCTTTACAAAATGGCTTGACACAAGTCGTCTCCCCAAAATGGCTGTTACAACAAACTGTAAACAGTTTTTTTTTTCTTAAATCAACAGTCTTACAGCACTTACAACAAAAATACAAATCACCTAAAATAAAGCACCTCTTCTCTTTCAAAATATCAAGAGAAGCACAAAAAAAAACTGTCCATTCTGTACAGAATCCAAAACAATTCACAAAAATGGAATGTTCAATGTTAAAAATCAAATCATTAAACCAATTCTCCATATATTAATAATTCAGGGTCAGACAGTGCACTAAATGGACAATGTGATGAGTTTAGAATAAAAATGACAGCTGGTTTGGTCACTTAGCTTTGTGCATAGTTTTAAGGCATTTTGTAGCAGTTTTCCGAAGAGACGAGGGTGGCTTTGAGACATTCTGAGAAGGACTTCTCATTTTTCTTTACAAAATACAGAGGAGAGAGGGAAAGAGGGTTTGTGGCAACCTACAAAAGGCACCTTTTACTTCCTTGTTACTCCCAAATAAGCAGGTCGGTGAAAACCTGAGCAAAATCCATGGAGAGTCCGCTGACAAGATCCTTCTTCCATGGTCAAAAGGGTTAATCTCTGCCACCTTTCACGGAGCGACATTCCTTCAACACATTGTCTGAAATACAGGGGAGAGAGATGCAATGGAGCACAAATGGCATTCGTATGGCATCTAATGCGTCACACCGACATGGTTGCAGTCTGACAGATTTCATTGATCATCAGCAGTAGGCTTCGAAATTATTTTTTACAAGTGGTTCTTCACATCTGTGCTTAAAAGGCAATAATCACAGAACTAACATGATTCAGTTAGAAAACAACATGTGTAAACAGTCTTCAGAGGCAGCAAAAGGACTGGGCTCTTCACATTTGTATTTTTGTACACAAGGAGGAAGATTGATTTGCAGAAGCACTGGCACACTCTCACACACACGCTCGCACGCATTCGATTTCACACACATCGTCTCTTGGTGCGGTTGTAAAAGCCTCTCCTTTAAATACTCAAGGTGTTTCAAATGACTTCAGAGCAATTCATTGTTTTTAAAATGGCACTTTAAAGCCATAGGAGGGGGTTCCTTCCTACCCCACATTCCCTTTCAGTCTTTAATCAAAGCATCAGAGTTGAATTAGTAACCCCCAAAAGAAGAAAAAAGAAAAAAATAAGGTTAAATAAATACATCACAATAATAAAAAAAGAAAATTGCAGCAGTAGCCAAATGAGGTATCTATGTATTGCTCTATGTTGAAGGGTAAATGAGCATTTAAAATTAAATAAATAAAATCTACAAATGAATGAAAAAGAGGAAAACAAATCATCAGTGGTTGGTTGGAGATGGGTGGCGAGTAACTCAAATGTGACGTAAGGTGTTTGGCTGAGGGCAGTAGAGGTGTTCTGCGAGCACTGGGGTGTCATGACTCTTGGCTTCCCTGAGATAAGACTCTGGAACTGGGCTCGTCTGTGGCATGGCCCGGTTCGGACTCCCCCTCCTCGGAGCTCCCCGATGCTTCTGGCTCCATGGCGCTCCAACTGGCCTTGTTCAGGCCCAAATGGCCGAGCATGGTCTGAGAGAGCCGCGTGTCCGAAAAGCGCGCCCACTCGGCAAACAGAGGCTCCACCACGTAAGTCATGAAACCTGGTGGCAGAGACACTAGATCAGCCAGACCTTATAAATAAATCATTTATCATATTGATAATTATAATGAGATTCTTACATAATTACTATATTATAAACACAAATAATAAAATACAAAAAATACAAAACAAACACATTATTATACTAGGTATTATTTCACACACAGACACAAACATATATACCGTATTTTCCGGACTATAAGTCACACTTTTTTTCATAGTTTGGCTGGTCCTGCGACTTATAGTCAGGTGCTACTTATTTATCAAAATTAATTTGACATGAACCGAGAGAAATTAACCAAGAGAAAACATTACCGTCTCCAGCCGCGAGAGGGCGCTCTATGTTTTCAGTGTAGACTACAGGAGCACTGAGCAGCATAGAGCGCCCTATCACGGCTGTAGACGGTAATGTTTTCTCTTGGTTTCTCTTAGTGCGACTTATGTTTTTTTCCTCATCATGACGTATTTTTGGACTGATGCGACTTATACTCCGGTGCGACTTATAGTCCGATAAATACGATATATATATATAAAATCAATCACAGTACATTGAACGATTGTTTTATATTACAAGTTTTCTGATAAGCTTAATTATGTTTTATTATCTTATTAAATATGCACTCATATGCATACATTCCCAGATCTCTAAACACTAGATGAGGCCAAGTTCAAAATAGTTTCTTTTGTTAGATATATTAGGTTTTAAGCTTTTACAGAACTTTAAATTTAATAATGAATTACAAATTTCGCATCTCTTTTTATAATTCTATAAATCAAAAAATACTGTCAACAGCCAGAAAAAATTTACAATTCACCATATTTTTCAGAATAAAATGTTATAAATCAAACAAATGTCATATCAACAAGCACCTCTGTAAAACTCGTCAAAATGTAGATTAGGATTATGTAAGTGCTACTGAAGTAGATATTTCTGCCTAATTTTGAGAAAAAGGACCTTAAAGATTTGTACTGTACTTGAAATCTACATACACAAATAAAATATAATAAACACTTAAATGTGTATTTTCTAAGTTTTCTTTCCACTAGTCTGAAACAAGACAAGTTAGGGATGCAAAAAACTGAAAGAAACTTTACTGTCTTGCCTTAAATCGATATACATGTATATATATATATATATAGCTATTTTATTATTATTCCTTTTCTCTCATATTCAGGGGAGAATGTTCTGGTTCTTACCGATTTGAACACTGGCTATGGTGTTGGCTTCACTATCACACAGTGGACTGATTTCAAGTTTATACTTCTTTTCAATGTCACCTAAATAGGAGGATGACAACAAAGCACAGTGATTAGCTTTTGAACACAGTGAACTAACAGCACACTTAAAGAGCATGCTCATCATGAGAACTGGGTACCTTGGTGGAAGAATTCCTCCGTGACCTTCTCACTCCACTGTTTGCTGAGCTCCCATGGTCTACATGGGTTACAGATATCCGCACACTTCAGGGCCATCTGGAACACACGTGAATTTATCCCCAAAGAGTGTCAGTCTTTATTTAAAAATATGGTATGCAGTCTCTTCCATTTCAAAACGGGACGTCACAACTTCAAGTACATAAATAATCTTTTTTATTTAAAGCAAACATCTGAAATGTATTCTTTTATATCTCAAAGCCAAAGCTGGCATATAAACTTTATATAAAAGTATATATAAACTGCATAATGTTTGTTTTTAGTGTAATTAATGCTGAATTGCAAATTCCCACCTGCAGAACGAAATGTCGATGAGAAGCGTTTCCTAAACACAAGTCGTCCTCATCCAGATGTGTCCTGAACCGGGACAGGTACTCATTCTGTCGGCTGATATCTGTGGCCAGAATGAGTGATCCCAGCTGCCTCTCTATACTCAGACTGTTAGAGACACCAGTTAAAGTCAGCCAGTCATAACAGAGGTCACTTACATACAGAGTAGTAGAAAAAAATGACTTTGAATACTAGAATGGAAAAAAGATGACTTGTTTGTGTTGTAAAAAGCGGTCATTAAAGGGTTAGTTCACCCAAATATTAAAATTATGTCATTAATGACTCACCCTCATGTCGTTCCAAACCCGTAAGTCCTCCGTTCATCTTCGGAACACAGTTTAAGATATTTTAGATTTAGTCCGAGAGCTTTCTGTCCCTTCATTGAAACGGTGTATACGGTCTACTGTCCATGTCCAGAAAGGTTCCAAAAATAACGACTTTATTCATCATTGTCTTCTCTTCCGGGTCTGTTGTGAGCACGTTCACAACACTGCAGTGATGCTGCTGATGTACGACGCTGCTGACGTGTTATCTTTGTTATTGGGTGCACCAGAAAGCACGTCAGCAGCGTCATGAATGCACTCACAACAGACGTAATTTTTGCTATTTTTGGACCAAAATGTATTTTCGATGCTTCAACAAATTCTAACTGACCCTCTGATGTCACATGGACTACTTTGAAGATGTTTTTATTACCTTTCTGGCCATGGACAGTATACTGTACACACAGCTTCAATGGAGGGACAGAAAGCTCTCGGACTAAATCTAAAATATCTTAAACTGTGTTCGGAAGATGAACGGAAGACTTACAGGTTTGGAACGAAATATGAGTCATTAATGACATAATTTTAATATTTGGGTGAACTAACCCTTTAATATGAAAAAAAAGCTTTGGAGATACTAACCTGTCTTCTGCAGGAAGATTGGAAAAGAGTTCGGTCTCTCTGAGCAGACCCACTGCAGACCTCCAGTGATGATTCTCCAGAACTGAGGTATTCTACAGAGTGACACAAACACACCTCAGTGCTGACTGACTTTGACATCTTTACAAATACTGTAATTTACTGAGAACATAAAGAGGATTGTGGAGCTAATGATGTTCTTAAATCCCATTGGATGGTGCTCTAACCCGGTACAAAGCTGCAAGGTAATGGTTGGTTTTGATGAGGAAAGGCTGGTTGACTCCAGGGTGGTCCAGATCATGTGTGGCCGCGGCCAACAACCCTAAGAGGATGTCGAATGATGTGAGGGACTGGGCGAGCTGTGAATACACACAGACGACTATAAGACTACATGTAATCATCAGAAGTGAATTAAGGTAAATTTAACACAGGGACAATCACCTTGGGTTCTCTCAGGTAACAGTGCATGGCCTGGGTGACATCAGCAGCATGGACTGCATTATGGTAAGGGTTCTGATTGTGGTAGTCTTCTTGAACCAGAACTGAAACCATTCAAAAATATAAGAAAAAGTAATAAAATCGATGATGCCAATCACTGTGGCATGCAGAACCTCCACCAATGATGTTTACAGAATTGAAAAAAATTTTTTTATGAATATAAAAAAAAAAAAAAAAATTTAATTAGTAGTATAAATTGTGAAAGTCACATAACCCAAATGTTTGCAAAGTACAGAAGTTTTGTTTGGAGAATATCACAAAAAAAAATACTTACCTAGAAATCTACGCAGTTTAACCATGTCTAACTGGAAGAGCTCAATGAGACCATACTGGTTCAGCAAATTAAATGTCAAGAACACAAGACTGTTTCCTTAAAAACAACAAAGAATATAAAAGGAATGAGGAATTGGGCAAGGCAAAACTGAACAGCCACAATTCAACCAGCAGGTGGCAGAACTGACCACAGCTAAATGTGACGGGTACAGATACATAAAGCACAACAAATCTCACACATACAGAGATATGAAGGGTCTTCGGCATCAAAATATTTACCATTTGTAAGTCTGTCAAAGAGGAATATATCAAAATTCCAGCTTCCGACCTTTTCAAGCATACACTGTGAGAAAAGGACAGTTAGAACACGTGAAAAATCAATAACTGATTTTTAAACCATACAACAGCATTTTGAATATTCAACGTAAACTGAAGTTGCAGAGTATGTTTGTGGTCCCATACCTTGGCCTGACCGCAGTAGTCCTCGTCCAAAATGTGGAGGGGGTTGAGGTGTGGTGCTCCTCGCAGCAGACGGGATGAAAGCAGGTGTCGCTGGAAACTAAAGAGCCTCCGGATTCTCCGAGCTGGAATCGACCCTGCTGACTCAGCACGGGCTGTACATAAACACACACCAAAAAAGACACGGAAATTCCATGATGCAAAATGTCAGATAAAATTTGTACCCTCAATAATTAAGCTGAAATTACTCTCATATTTCAAGCTTATAGTGTCTTTAAATCCACCCCCAGCCCCACTGACTGGAGTCCCTGCGGTTTAAAACTTTGGTTGCTATCATTGCGATCATGGTGCTCAGGCAGCCTACGAGAGGTCACGCCTGACTCGAGCACAAAAGACAAGACCAGTCTGAAGAGAGTCTTTAAAACGGAGTTTCATTTCACTACAAAAAAAGAGCTATAAACCTTTTCATGTGCTAAATGTACGTTCTCCTGAATTCAGCTCACCCACATCAGTAGATCAACAGCCTGAGGGACTATGAGAATTGGGGAAAATGTCTTTAATGCAATTAGGTTAGAATATATAGAAACATAACTGTGAACGAGAAGCGCCACTTAAAAATGAACTAGACTACTATGATTTTTTTTCAATAATTAAATGTAAATACACTAGCTTAATAGATCTGAACTAGCTTAATAGATCTGGCTGACATCACCTGGCTAGCTAACATTAGCTAACAAAAGATGATATTTGCTGGCAAAATCCATTTTATTTCAATAGGTAACAGCAGGACTTGGAGTTTCGCCTAACTACAGAATATTTCCTTGTGTTTAAGTTGCTTGTGATCTGCTGCTTTGAAAGGTTTAAAAGTGACTTCAGTGTAAGATCTCATGACAGTATTGACAATGGACCTTTTTTGCATGCAACATTTAGCTAAAGTGACAGCATAAAGGACAGTAGTGATATTTTCAACAAAGAAAATACATCAAAAGGACCCGAATTGATTCGCTTCCATCATTTGCAATGTGTTTAGTAGCTGAATCCGAAATTGTGTCATTTTTGCTTTTCAAAACTTTAAGTTGAATTAAATACTCTTAACAATTAATTTTGGTTTAAAGCTTTAAACGTATTCAGTACCCGTGGAGAAAACGACTTCCCTGTTGTGCTACACTGAAGTAGGAACGTGTGTGAGTGCTGGATTCAGTACTTACAGTGCAAAGTGCGGAAATCGACGCCCAGGTACGGGTGCGAGCCTCTTCGATCGGGTTCAAAGCCTACCTGACTTCTCACTCTCACATCTCCTAGAAGGCATCAACATACAAGTCCTCAAGAGATTTGTTAACAAACACGACATACAGCAGATTACAGGCCTGGATACAGGGGGACAGAGACGGACATACACACACCGCCGATGGATGGGGAAAAGGAGAGGACAGGAAACAGACCATGCATCGCCATGCCAGAGGGACTTTTGCATTAGTATTCATATGGCTAGGAGCAAAGGAGGACGCATGGAAGAAAGACAAGCTTGTGCTTCAGCCGGGACAGAATGGAGAGGAAATCAGAGGGACTTCAACGAGGCTGGCCAAAGCTCTAAAGTCACATCTGTTAAAAAGTCATTCAATAGGCCTTTTCATCAAACTCTGGCTGTGTGTGTGCGTGTGTGTGTGTATTTGCATGGAGAGGGAGAAGGAGGGAGACGCATAAACTAATGGAGTAATGGCAGCCTCCAACATGTCAGTCACTACTGATTGGAGT
The DNA here is from genome assembly GCF_963082965.1 of Carassius carassius. Taxonomy (NCBI): domain Eukaryota; kingdom Metazoa; phylum Chordata; class Actinopteri; order Cypriniformes; family Cyprinidae; genus Carassius; species Carassius carassius. Next base: position 19,122,263 of record NC_081796.1, read on the forward strand.
TCATGTGCAGTAAAAAAGTAGTCAACGTGTAAATAAGTCAGTGAACAAATAATAAAACAGCCTCCCACCGGTATATTTACTTACTTGAAAACAGCTGTTTGAATATTACACAAGCTCCTATCAAAATACCAAAACTGTGAATTACAATTACATAAAAAACAAGATTCAAATGAATCAAAAAAGACACAACAACAACAAAAAGCAATTATAGAGTCGGATCGACCATACAGGTGTGTAGCACAATGTCACACATGCAACTGGCGAATAAAAACAAAAAGCTAAAAAAACAGACGGAAGCTATTCGGACATGCAAAAGAAAAAAAGACACGGAGGTCAAAGAAGCAAGATCCAAACTACAGAAACAAAAGTGTGCTCTCGTCTTCCGTTTTTGTGCCAAACCTCTTGTAAACAAACCAGAGCTCATCTCCTGACCCCAAAAAAGTATTATTAGAAGACATTTTAACGTGAGAAATGACACTGATTAGACTGCCCACTGACACATTTCTTCAAGGAGGAATGGTGTGGAAAGTTATTAAAGGGAAAGGCCGTGAAAGCGAGTGAGCGGGTTTGTCTCTCCTGGTGAGATGTGTTGGTTCATACCTGGTGTAAACACGAATGAGGGTTTGATTGTTTTGTTTGTCACAGCTTAAAAACAAAACAAAAAAAGAAATTCAAATATTAGGTCAGGGTTAGCTTTACTACGTTTTGGGCTACATGCTTGAGGAGGTGATGTTACTGAACGTGTAGAGACTCCAGGTTATTATGATGTTCAAGCGTATTGCTAATTCATGGTACACTGACAGAAAGCAAAGCAGTCAGTGTGATCCGGAAGTGATGAACTCGGATGTGATGAACTAGTGTGAATGCCAGTCAAATAGATTTAATGCGGAACCTAAACATTTTACACTGTGGTGTAAAATCTGACAGCACAGAACACTGGCCTCGTGTATAAAATGTATGTAGGTTTCATCCCAAATGGGAAATTGATTAAAAATGAATCACAAATACAAAAATTTGAGATGCACAGATATTGAACTTCTGCCCAATATGATTGTGAAAATCTGATAATTTTTTTCACATTATGGCTGATGCACAGCTGATATTATAAATCTATACAACATTGTTAAAAACAAGAAAAAACTGTACAAATGACTGTTACATCTCTCCGACAAAGTGCTCTCAAAGGGTTAAATTTTTGCCATAAACTATGGATTTTTTGGCACTTGCAGGCCGTAATTTTCTGATTGGTGCAATTTTCCTGCACAGCATCATGGGTAATGTAGTTTCCACCATGAATTCCAATTGATATATGGTACATTTTTTTTAAATCTCACAGCTCAAAACAGGTCTGTCTTTTTGTAAGTTATCGATAAAAAATAAATAAAATAATGCCACGATCGAGTAAATGAATGAAATGTGCTTATAAGAAAGATGATTAAGTGCAATAAAACTACTCTTAATCACTTTCTAGTTTCCCCGTAAAATGTCTAAATTTACTGAAATACAAGATAAATTTTCCTATAAAAAAAAAACCCAATGACTAAACATAAACCTAAGTTGATTGCTAGGTTAACCCAACATTGGATTGAGTGTGACCCAATGTGCATTTTGTTGGTACACAACATTTAAAGATCAGGCCCTGTCAGATCTTTCAGTGCTGTCCTATGAAGTCAAAGGGGCACAGATAAAACTCTTGGAGGTCCCTGGGGTCAGCAATCAGGCCAAGTCGGGGCTTGATAAGTATTAAATGAAAGGAAATTTCACAGAAACGCTAAGCAATTCCCAGCTGAGGAATGACTTAAGCTGTGGATGTAATGAAGAGATTATCAGAGGCTTTTTGACTGATGGTTGAGGCTCTCCATTCTCTTTGTTACACAATCTGTTGTATAATGTGCTGTGCTTGGTAACTTCCAGTGCAGAGTGGTACATCTACCCTGTGTCTGAATTTGTTTATAGGTTGACAGTGTGCGTGCGTGTGTGTGTGTGTGTGTGTGTGTGTGTGTGTGTGTGTGTGTGTGTGTGTGTGTGTGTGTGTGTTTGTGCGTGCATTAGGCAGGGAAGATGATGCTTACCTAGCATGCGAATATACAGAGCGGTTTGATCAGAGCTGTCATAGGAGATTGCTCCGCGTCTCTGCGGGGGAAGAGATGCAGACGAACGTCAGTATTTGCATTTACTCAAACACGTGGGAAAATCTCATATACAAGCCAAATGCTCAGCAGTGTATATTCAAATATGGCTCATACAACACCACCACAGCTTCGAGAAAGAAAAACAGCTCATAATAGTTCTCTATTGTGTATTTTCTTTTCTAAATTTTTGTCATATTTTGCTCTGTTTTTTGGAACCATCTGATGAAAACCAATAATTGTAAATATGCTTTTATACTAAACGTTATTAAACAGTCAACGGGATTTTAAGAGGGAAAAAGAGGGCTTTTAAAAGGCCTTGACGTGTCTTTAAAGTACAAAGATGAACAATCCACATTAAACAATCCAAGATGACCAAGTACCTTGGAGTACAACAAATACTATAGTAAATGGTAATCATTCATTAGCATTTTATAACATTTGGTACAACAACAACAACATTTATCAAATATCTATAAAAATGCTACTGAACTCACCTGGGAATGCAGAGATATCAAGTCTGTCCAACATCAATAATCTTATCATTATTTTATATTTATATTATTTTAAACCTCATAAATGACTAATATTAAAATAATGGATTATTTAGATTTTAAATCAAACAGCATAAATTAAATTTAATCACTTAAAATAAGGACTATAGATCACATCATTAAAAAAATACAGTATGAAAAATACATAATATCATGGTATAACAAATTGCCATAAAATCAACAATAATTAACATATATAAATATGCTACTGAACATACTTAGTGAAGCACAGATATTAAAATTCTGGCTGATGATACCAATAATTAAATAATAATTTTAGTTTTCTATTATAAAAAACTGATAAATAGCAGATGTTAAAATACTATTTTGTCTTTTGTATTATACTATTTTGTCCATTTTGTCTAAATAAATAAAAAATTACGAGTATAAATTAAATCCAATAATTGAAAAAAGTGAATAAGCATCACAACATTAAAACAGTATGAATAATATATAGATAATCATTTTAATATCTGCTAATATTTTATTTTCTGATATTTACTTTTAACAGTGTTACTGATAGTGAAGTGACATTCAGCCAAGTATGGTGACCCATACTCAGAATTTGTGCTCTGCATTTAACCCATCCGAAATGCACACACACAGAGCAGTGAACACACACACACACACACTGTGAGCACACACCCGGAGCAGTGGGCAGCCATTTATGCTGATATTATGCTGCGTTCCAGGCAGGTTTTTGAGCTCGTAAGTCGCGATTTCAAACCACGGCTAACGACTTTGTACCGTTCCAGGCAAGTCACGCCAAACTTCCTGAGCACAAGGAATTGTAGCTAGATTATTAATTTTATTGCAACGTTACATTGTCCTAAAATCGTTTTTTCAGCATGTACCACTTGCATAAACACTGCATCCGTAGGCAATATTATTCGTAGGGGATGCCATTGGTGTTTCGCATGCTGTGTGACGTCAGAACTCGGTACTCGGAGTACGAGTTCACGGGTGAGAATTCACGGGTTTGACTGCCGTTCCAGTTCCAGTTTCACGGGTTTAAGGTCGGAAAAACATGGGTTACAGGTTGCCTGGAACGCGGCATTAGTATTTCTAAAGATCATCTTTTCAAGGAACGTTTGAGTAAATGATAGAGGGTAGATGCACAATAAATTTTTCCAATACACATATAATGCATCTCTAAACACACTCCTTCATAAAAAAAAAAAAAACGTTTTCCTCTTGATACTAATTTTAGGTTCAAACTAAACATTAGGCCTTCCTTCAAGTATTTCATTAAAGTTCTCATATAATTATTCAAGTGGTGATGCAAAAAAAAAAGAGTAAGTAAATATATATCTCTATATCTCGAAATACCTCTTATTTAAGTGACTGGCCAATCCGTGACTTAAATCTCAATCCTGCTATAATCACATGAGAGAACGGCATATGAAGGGCCGAATGTGAGCTCAACTCTGTTAGCAGCTCAGCTTCCAATGCGCACACACTCACACTGCAATTTCCCAGCAGCGGGAGGAAGCTAAACCTGCATCATCTGTCCAGTGTGATCTGCTCTCCTGTCCATTATGCTTCCACACTGGGCCATTCAGAGATTAATTCAAGAACAGACACTTGCACCGCTGCTCATTATGCAGATGCAAGTGTGATTGGCCGTCTCAGAACAGTGGGTGGAGCTTTCTATGACCACAGCACTCGAAAGAGGCCTTTGTTCACCGAACACGTATTTTCCGTACTCGTTGTTTCTTAAAGGTAGCACAGGCTTATTTGTTTAAGGATTTTACAGACACTGCTAGCACAAACACAACTAGAAGACAGCATAAGGGCTTGTTATAAAATGTTTTGTGAGAAGACTTGATGAACACGTACACCTTTCGCTGTAGTATTTTCTTTGTTTTTGGCAAGAACTCATCCATGTGAACTCAAAACACAAGGGGATCCTTTGGAGTAGATGATGAGGAGAAAGGTTAGCTGTGAAATCACAAGACCTCGCACGTCTTGTGCCATCATACCCAAAAAGAACCTGTGCATACGCAGACAAAGACAAGCACTGGAGCGCTTCAGCTTTTAGATGGCTGGTCAGGGTGTCCCCAGATGGCATACAATTCAGTCTCTGACGTCAATGGACTGAACCAATTTGCATACTTGATTTTTATCCATTAACAGCCCTCTCGCGCCTCTGACCAATAAAACTGCAAATGCACAAAACTAGGGCTGTCACTAAAGATGGGCGATAAAAGCCGAAGAACTCAGCCTTGAGACAATATCTCAACATTTATGATCTGGGTTTCTGTCCAGTTTTTGGGTTTTTCTTTTTTGTCAAATGGCAACTGTTGACATATTTTATGCAATTAAAAATGTATTAATGAAAATATATTATATATTTTAAGATTATTATATCTTTATTAGATATTTATATTATTGATATATATTACCGGTCAAAAGTTTGGAATCAGTAAGACTTAATGATTTTTAAAGAAGTGCCTTATGCTCATCAGGGCTGCATTTATTTTATCAAAAATACAGAAAAATAAAACAGTAAATTTTGCAAAATGTTATTACAATATAAAATAATACTTTCTATTTTAATATCCTTTAAAATATAAATTATTTCTGTGATGCAAAGCTGAATTTCCATCAGACATTACGCCAGTATAAAGTGTCACATGATCCTAAAGAAATCATTCTAATATGCTGATTTATTATTAGAATTATCAATGCTGGCAACAGTTGTGCTGCCAAATATATATAAAAAAGACTGCAATACTTTTTTTAGGATTCTTTGATGAATAGAAAGTTTAAAAAGAACAGCATTTATTCAAAATATAAATATTTTCTAACAATATACATATTTGCTATCACTTCTAAACAATTTAACACATCCTTGCTGAATAAAAAGAAAGAATAAAAATGTATTGACCCCAAACTTTTGAACTGTAGTATATATTGTTAGAAAATGTTTATATTTTAAATAAATGTTCTTCTTTTTAACGTTTTATTCATCAAAGAATCCCGAAGTCATTTAAAATCCCTTAATACGGCTGTGAAAAGCAACAACAAAGACGATTTTAGCACAATATGCTCATGTAATCCTGTGGCAAGTGCATTTATTAAAAATGAAGGACAGAGGGTCTGGTAATCTGCAGTCAGGAATTATTCGGTCAGGGTATTAACGTTGTTGGAGGGCGGTCTGCAGTTTGAGAGGCAAACAGGCCTTAACTGATGGCAGTGCTTTGAGTTAAGTTAATAACCAGTGGAACAGATGAACTGTAAAACTGTTAAGTGAATATACAGGCTACAAAAACAACTGCACCCTGCAATAACCCTCATATGATATTTTGACATCTGTAATAGCCACCATCAGGCCAGTGAAAAATGTACTCGAGTCATCCACTATAGCAGTATTTTAGTATCAACAAACTTCGTGTTTACACACATTACTTGGTGTTTTTGCATGTGAGTAATTTCTACTAGGGGGCTGAGCGGGGCATGACAAACCACCCAACCATGCCCATATGGGTTCAGCACACAAGCTTCAGCGCAGCCGGACATGTAGTGGGAAAGAAGGAGTAGAATTTCTTAGAGAGGCCAACGCCGCTTGTGCGCCAGCGAGGCATGACGGTCTGTGCTGTTTTATTGACTTTCAGCAAGATGGCTAGGGGCCGAAACAAAAAAATAATAATAAAAAATTGGGAGTAAAGCAGAAATGATTAAAAAAAATCATAGGCTGATTTTAAATTTATAGCAAAACAGTTCCCTGAATTCAGCTCACAACAGACAAAAACGAAGGTCAGCCTTTCATGGAAACTTTTTATCCATGACAGACTGCAAATTATTATTATTACTATAAAAAACACACACACATTAAAGGGTTAAAGACCTTTACTTATACCTTATTAACTAGAACAGTCTAAAATACTAATAATATTCTGGTGTAGGCCTATATATTGCAGCTCACAATGTACCTCAGTCTAGATTTTCAGGCAAAAATGTATACAAGTAAAAATTAGTTTTTGACAATTAACTGGGAAGAAGCATAAACATACCTCGGCAGAGATTTAATGCCTCTTGTAAAGTGCTTTAAATGGTTAAAAAGCTACAAGGTCTAGTAGTACAAGTAAGACCTGACCGACATGGGTGGATGTGTATTTATTAAGATGTACTGTAACTACATAAGACTTAACTATACAAACTGAAAGAGTTTAAATTCCATACTTAGCCTAGTCAGCTAACCAAAGCCAAATAATATATAAATTATATATAAAATATAAAAAGTTTATATTCCATAATATTTCATAATATAATATTGTACAGAATCGCTCACTTTTAAAGTTGTTATAAAAATGAAAATGCATTTTATCTACCTTGTAAACGCTTACTGTGAACAGTTCATTCATGTATGTGTATATATTAGTGGTGGGCCATTATCGGCGTTAACGTGCTGCGTTAACGTGAGACTCTTATCGGCCGATAAAAAAAAATAACGCCGTTAATCTACTCTCAAAGTTGGGTTGGGAGCTGGGTCTATACTAGGCGAGCTATGATGACTTTCACCCTTGATATTTTAGCACGGATGTATACCTAGCCGAATTGCACTGTAGGGTGCGAGAACGAGTGGTGTATGCCAAATTTCTGCAATCCCATCTCTTTTTTTATACTATCACCTGCAAGCTCTCATTCATTTTCGAGTGCAATATCGACATCTCAAACTCCAATAAAAAAAGAAGGAATGATCTGTTAGAACTTCTAATTAAACATGACTTTAATCAAATTACTGAAGCAACCATTCCATTCCGAAGAAAAATCCACCTGCACAAACACAAACCAGGAATAGTTCCTTCTGGAAAACCTGATGTTAAGTGCCTTGCTCAAAGGAGCACAGATTACTCAGAAAATCCAAAGACTAGTGATTCCTATTCCTTGGAAGTTTTCCTGAAACCTTCATGTCACAGACTCCACCTGATTACCATCATTTATCAAATTTGTGTGTCCAAATGCTGCTAAATCGATGTATTTCTTGCAACAGCAAACATAAGGACTGCTTTGATGGCGGTAAAAGCCATGATTGCCACATTTTATGAAGCTCTTGAGGAATTTTAGCAATGCTTTGAGGGGTCTATTTGAACAGGTTAGCAGGCCTACAAGCCAATTATTGACACAGCGTTTGGATGCGAAACAAGTTAAAGGCTTGTGTGAAGAGGGACGGAGCCCAATCAATTCACCAAGAGACTTCACAGTAACACGCCACAATCACACACTGTAAACGACTTTTGTAATTCGCACAGTATTTTACTGTAATATATACAGTAAGATACTGTAAAATGAGTATACATCATTTTACTGTAAACAGCAAAGGATTATGGGAAAAAATAGTCACTACTGTAAATTTGCAGTAGTAAACTTGCCCGCAAAAAAACTGACCAATGGCAAGATAGATTTCTTTGGTGGAAGTGGCTATAAAAGGACAAAAGAGAAATATTGCACGGTTAACTTGACAAAAAGGGTAGAATATTATTTCTGTTTTATGCAAAACTGAGATATTTTAAGTATATTTTTAATATTACAATTTTTTTCACTTGTTAAACAGCAAATTAACATTATTCATCGTGCCGTTTTTCATTTCGGGAGTTGGAGCCTTTTTTTCTGACTGATGGCCAGAATTACACTGTATGAGAAACACGAGTAAGTTTTTCTGCCCTTTAATGCATGTTAGCTAGTCTGGCGAGTCGTTATTTAACCTTAACAGCAAATGAATGTGAAATACTGAGTTAAAGTGCGTTAGGCAACACAACTGTTTCAGTGGCGATTTTACACAATATTTTCTAGTAAGTTACTTCTTTTGTTTGTTACTTTCAGGTTTCTAGTCTGGATGTCGTCTACAATGTTGGATGTCTAACTTTTGGAGCCTCTTCTTGTAAAAGCCGTAGTATCGATGATAACATCAAATGGTAAGTTAATGATGTCAGTTAGCCGAATTCAACTAACTTAATGTTAGTTCAACATAGAGAATCATAATATCTTTTCTACACTGCCTTTTTATCACAAGTAAGGTAATTATCTTCAAATGCTATTTAGTTAAAAATGTGTGTACCAATGTTGTATGTAACTTTAGAGACGGACCCTATAGCCCTAATGCGCATTAAAATTATTTCTATTAAACCAGCACTTAAACAGCAAAAAGCAGCTGCTTTAGATATCTTTAACTTACTGTAGCCTATAAATAAATAAAAAATACTAATCTCACCATCTGTCATATTTAGATTATTGTTACTGTATAGCATCAAATATAGATTTTTAATCATAGTAGGCCTATTACATGCATAGACTTTCTAGGACACACACACGCATTTAGAACAATTATATGAACAGATTGATTAGCATTTAGCATGGTCTGTGGCAGGCTTTACTAAGTGTCAAAGCAACAAAATTCAATAAACAAGAATTTAATATTAATAGTTCATATTAAAATAAGTGATTTAAATTGTAAAAAAAAAATACAGTCTTTTTGCTCTAGTTCGCAAAAATAGTTCTAAACAAAGCCATGGTTGGGCATTTTTCCACACAGCATTTTCATTACAGAATTAATTGACCTTTTTTTGAACGCCTTGAATCAGTTATTCATTGACGCGTTCATAAAATATCAAAAAAGTGTCTTACTTCGTTCCTGAATGAATCGGCAGTTTTAAAACTAATTGATTGAATAAATTACTCAACGATTCCGTCATTAAGACATTGGCTTTCTGCCACCAACTGTTAATTTTAGTCTTATTTTCAAAGGTATCATTCAGTTTTTTTTCTGTCATTTCATATTTATGTGTTCAAAATTTTATAATATTATTTATGCAATTTGTAAGTGCAAAATATAATTATACTTGTCTCTTAAAAAAAAGTGCATCCAGCTGCTGATAAGTTACTGTAAAACCTACCACTGGAGGTTCGACTGAGGCCCTCAAACAGGAGAAAACACAATCACCACTTCCTTTAAAGTGATCCAGGAAAAGGCAGTGGGAAAACTATATAGCATTTTGTTCCTCTTTGTTTACTGCATGTATTGCCTGACAAACACATCATTTCAAGATAAGCTTCAATTTACTAGAAAAAATCAATGGGAACACAATCACCACTGGCACCTATAGGAATCTGATAGGTTCCAATCCATAATTAGGCTAATCAACTGGCCATAACCAAAGCCATGCAAGCTTTTCAACAGAATATAAAATGGAAAATAATTTTGAATATGGTAACATGTTAAAAAGAGCAGAGAGTACTAGATTTTTAGATGAAAAATATAAATCAAATTAGCTAAAATATTGAATAATCCAATGCACTACCAATTCGACTATTCACTTCTTGCATGCTAACAGCTATGTTTCCATCCACAGTTAATTTAAATTGGAATATTGCATAAAACACTTGCGAATGAATCACTTTTGCCATCCCATGTTTTCAGAGCTAAAATAGTCAGTTCATGGGAAGCTGGCTCAAAATATCAATGCTAAAATGAAAGTTGTTTCAATCAGGGAAGCAACTGTGTTTTTTTCTGCTACATAACAAATGACTTGCACCTGAAACCCAACAACAAACGCGGTCATGTTGTCTTGCGTTCAGACGATCTGAGGTTTGGGAACACAAAAGTGCGAAACATGGGAGGAGATTATATCAAAACATTATGATGACAGACAGATTTTGGCTCAGGCATTTCAAACTTATTAAAATATCATTTGAGATGGTGTGCGATGAGATCTGTGCACTGGTTGATTCTGTTACCACATGATCTGTTGAGGATCTGTTGAAGTCAGATGACTTTTTTTTCAATGGATAAAACTAAGCCCCCTCCTACAGTTTATTCTTTGTCAATAATCTTTTAATGTCAGCCCACAATACAGGAAAAAATATCTGTTGAAACTTTAGTTTCAAGGCGAATTTAATCAAATTACTCAAGTTATCATTTTATCCCAAAGCGACAAACCACAATCTTGCATTTAGATCTGCCTCCATCCTCTCAAAAACCACCGTACTAAACCAAGTACATTTCTTTTCTTTTCCGATAATCCATTTCACCTAACCCTAACATCAAAATTCTGAAGAAAAGACCCGTCAGTATTTTTATTTTCATTGCAACGTTAAAGGGTATAGCCTAACTATAGTAAATGTATTTCACACTGCAAGTGTTGTCTCTGCGTTGTTCATATCGGAAACAAAATAATACATTTTACTATATCAGAATTAAACAAAGAGCTTCAAGGTTTTTGGTTAGTCCACACAAGTTGTTCAAGGCGATGAAAGCAAGTAAGACGTTGTGCGACTCAAATACTCAGTAAAATGAAATGGAAAATTCATTCACTCTTCCCAAGGTGATTGCTATGGCTTGAGCAATGGTGAGCGGGACGGCATGCAGTTTGGTGGGGTTTCCTTGCTGACTCATAATCTCTACTTGATTAGCAAACCCCACGCAAGCAACTTTCCAAGTGAAGTTATCTGTAAGTCACGATCTGTATCTGATCTTGATCCACAAGACAAAACGTTCGGGCTATTAATGGAGTTCGTTTTCTCTCTAAAACAACAGTTGTCAGGGGTTATGGCCTAATAAAAGCCGAGCCAACTAGGAAATCCACCGAAACCTACCTTAGAAAAAATCCATCTGAAAAGAATCATGATTATAGACCAAATCAAAGCTATTCCCATTGGACCTTGCAAAAACAGTGGATCATAGTCTCTGTGTCAGTTTGTGTGCAGGTGTTACAGTTTATGTCAGTATGTGGGTGCATGGATTTGCGTACGTGTGTTTGTGTGTGTGCGCGACTGTAGATGGCCAGAGACCAGCTCAAGGCCCAGACAGAATGCGTGCTGAGCTTAGTGCAGCTGTCTTAGTTGTACACACACTTACCCATACACTTAAACGAGCTGGTCGTGTTAGCCTTAAATGTCTCTCTCTCTCTTTCTCTCTCTCAAACACACTTAAACACAGCCACCTAGCAACAGCCAACCAGACCAGCAGTGCTACTGACGCACATGGTGGGAGGGGCAGGCAGGAGTAGAGCATGTTAGAGTCTCCTTATCAGCAGTGCAGAGAGCAGACTGTATGCTTTATTTTCTAAATAAAACACTGTCAGCTTTTCCGCCACCTTGTAATCAAAGATGTGTGCTCGATATCATGGAGCATATTTATTTTTCATTTGCAGTTTTGTGACCCCAAAGACTCACTTCTCATATGAATCTGGTTCAAGATTCCATTTGGAGCAAGATTTCTAAAAAAAAAAAAAAAAATCTAGTCAATGTATAAAATGTGAATGTATGAAATGTATTTATTCATATAGTATGAATTTATGTAAAAAATATTTGAAATATTATCTATAGATTAGGGATGGGACGGTATGAAAATTTAATATCACGATTAGTGACTAAAATTATCACGATTATCAATATTATCACGGTTTTGTTGAAACGAGATGAAAGTGTTCAAAAATAGTTGATGCTCACACTGAAAACATTTCAGCAAGTTTTATATTTAATAATCAACAAACAACTAATAAAACAAGCAACTCTATGCACTTAATTTAAAGAAAGATTAAATTCTGTGGCTTTCCTTCCTTACAATGAAAAGTGTAGAAGCATAGAAAAGCATAGAAAAGTCACTGACTTTCGCCATTCCTTCTCGAAAAAAAACAAAAAAAACATTGTGCGCTGTGCTTGCGTCAGACTGTTGCTGGCTGGACATGATTTAATAGTGAGTTATTAAAACCGCGATAATCAAACACGGTTTTAATGATAATTCATTTTTAAACGATATTACTAACCTTCAGCACATTTTATCACGGTTATCAATAAAACCGGTTATCGTCCCATCCCTACTATAGATCTATATATATATATATTACACACACACACACTAAATATAAAATTTAGCACATTACACATTGTTTACATTTTATATATATATAAGACGCGTACAATTCAATTCTGCTTAACAATTCCTGCGCTCACATTTCAATTTGATTAAAAACTATTAAGTTCAGGAACGGAAAGAAGTAGTGCCCTGTTTGTGTGCAGCACACACAGAGAGCAGCGATCGGCGCTCGCGCTGCGGGTTCCCGGTTTGTGTCTGTTCTCGGACTGTTCCGTGTATTTCCACTGTAGAAACGGTTGTTCCAAGTTAAAACTGACTTCTTTCATATTTGTCGACCAATATACAGAAAACTACATCAGTATATCATCATAAACACAGCCGTTTTTGTCTTTCGTGAATGTAAACAGATGAGAAAGAAATCATACATGTACAGTATTTTTGCTTAAAGAGACAACAGCCTAATAAACGCGCTTCCTGTCATTAATGTTAATCAAAGAACAAAAGAAAATAATTCAATGATCTTGACTGAATATATTTAATAACTTTAATTGATTAATTTTTATTTTATTTATAAAAAGAAAACTATGCAGTGTTTTTAAACTTTTAATTACAGTTTCTGTACATGAAATTTTGTTTAGTTGTATTTATGATATTGCTAATTGATTTGTTTGTTCCTATCTTATTACTGATTGTTTACTTGTCTCTAACACTTTAATATGTGAAATTTATATTAATTAGTTGTTTTTGCTATGGTATTTTTTTAAAAGCACAGGCAAAATTCCTCTTGCAGTGTTTTGTACGCTGCTGATTTTTGCTCATGTTATTCAGCTGCAACAGAATGCTTTGTAAAAAGACAGAATACATGTATGACATCTAAATGTTTGACTTCATTTTTTTTTATTTGGATTTTTTATCTTATTGGAATTGAAACTAGGAATCGATAAGAATCGGAATCAATAAGCAGCATCGGAATCTATAAAACTCAAAATGATACCCTATATTTATACACAAACTATAATTTCAGTCATTCTAAATATTTTTTTCATTATATTATATACATTTTTTTATAATAATTTGTATTATAACAGAATAATGTACATTATTCTAAAGAAATGTATTTTCTCACAATTATTCATCATGCTCCACCTCGAAATTTATTTTTCATTTTGGGTGTATTTTTCAACCCCTAACCTTTAAGATCTGTGATATTCAGGTCTATTTTTACAATCTAATTTAGTCATTTAAAAACAAACAAAAAACTTTTTTGCAATATTCACACTACTGTATACTAATAAAATGCGTTGCAAACACATTTCATTTGGACTTTAATGAAGAATGGAGAATTTTCAACAAAATGAAGTGAATCTACTGTTAAGTACTAGCCAAAAGTTTTCAGGTTTTAAATGTGGCTTGGACTCATTTTAGAAACAGGTGTAACACAAGCTCCCTCTCTCAGACCAAAGTTGGCCTCTCTTAGCAGTGACATCACCACCTATATTCTGCGGAGAAGCATTTCCATAAATAGCAGAACGGCAGGTTGGATGACACGAACCCCCGCAAACCACAGTCACAGAAAACAGACTTTTCTCGCAACTCAAAGACACTAACAGCCCCGTTTCGCAGAAGCAAGACACATTTAAACCTGTCGACAGCATGTGTGGAATGAGTGCCACAATCAAATATCATTCCTTTTTAAACATCTTCGCTTACAGCCTGGGAAAACCCCACCACTGCTGTGCCCAAACCCAACATCTTCTCTGCTTTGAATGTTTCTCCCAGGGCAGACTTACTGGCAATCATGTAAATGTGACATCGGTGACATGGGGGCTGGGTCACATGTCTAATAAACAGCACAGCTGACAACGAACGTATTTGCATTCGAGAGCAAAAGAGCCTAACGCTGAGAGAGGGCCCATTGCAGCTGTGGATTCCTCAGTCAAACACATGAAGTGTAATGATGGAGAGCATGACGTGGTCCTCATGAGGCTCAGGTTCCTGACCTTTATTTGGACCAGGGTCCAAACAAAAATCCCTGATAGCACGTCATAAGGGGAGTCAGGGCCATAAACTCGGCTTCATTTCGTCAATGTAATACAGCCAAAAAAACATTGAACATTTCTGAGTGATCTGTTTGATACTGGTCGAAGGTCTGCCAACACCAAGTCTGATTACAGTTGTTACAGATCAGGGTTTGGACCAAAAACCAGGATCAGCACCACATTTACAACCTTACCATATGAGAAAATAAATTATATTTTACATAAAAAAAATTACACTGAGAAACATCATGATTAGGGGTGTAATGATATTCAAATCAAACCGAAAAACGATGATACACCACTCATGGTATGTACCGCAGTACTCTCATGGCCTACCCCACCCCCTGCTGAAACAGAAACGCGTACGGTCATGATGGTTTTTAACTGCTTGAATAACTTTGAAAAAGAAGGTACCATTAAGGACAACAGGGGCAAAACAAATCTGTCATATAGGCTACATAAAACTATAATGTGAACACGACAGTAAAAAAAAAATATGCCATGTTTCAGTGTGTTAGTGAAAGAATGCTTTCACAGAGTTAGGCTTTATCTTCATGACTAGCACAGTCAAGTTCACTTGTGCAGCCACTCACAGCCTTTTGTGGAACTGTAAGTTGCAATATTTTGTTCATATAAGTGAATTTGGTTGTGTTATGCTACAGAAGCACTTCATTGTAGGCCTTCTACACAGTTTTATTACAGTCGATTTATTTACTGTACATCGCCCAGTAAAACACTGCAAATTCCCTTTACAGTAATTAACTAAATCCATTTGCATCTTTAGAATTTTCTGTGATGTTAAACACACAGAGACCTACTGTATTTTTTATTTCTATACACAACTGCACATAACAGTTATGGTATGGTTATTTCATACTGATCCAACTTGACTAAGTTCAAAATTCAACAAAGGCCACCATAATAAGGTCATCTTGGGTCGGGTGTGCCACTGGGTTCTTTTCTCCAAGCAAGTATCTGCATTTTGTTTCGTGAAGGTGATAAAGGTCAGTTTATAGTCAAGCTCCAACTTTCTTCCTCTTGTCTAATTGCAGGCTAGAAAAAAGGGAGTGGGTTCATGTCAGAACAAGCAAACAAAAGAGGAACACAGTCAGATCCCCATTAAACCTTATCCAATGTTGTGCATCTAAACTCACTCAGATTAGAGGAACAGGCCTCGGAGGGGGCTCATAAATTCAAAGTGTCCTCATGAGCTATAGCACCATGCTGTGAGATGCTGGATAACGGTAGTGCACATTCCTGTAAGTGCCAAGACATAAACGCTGTTTTTATTGCGCATGATATAGAGTCGGTCAGGTCGCAGTATAAAATAACTTATTAGTTAAGTACACCTGCTCTTTCTTTATGTGGTTCCAATACTGTATGACTTTCTTCTTGTTTTTAGGACCCAACGACGTTCACTGAATAGACAAAAACAGCTGAAACATTCTTCAAGATATCTTAAGTAGGTGCAACTTATTAGTTAAGAACACCTGCACTATATTCAATTTCTTCATGTTGTTCCAAACCTGTATGACTTCCTTCATAAAAAAAATATTTTTGTCCATTGAATGAAAGTCAATAGAAACAAAGTTGTTTAAGGCCTCAGTGATAGAGCCCGACCGATATGGATTTTTGAGGGCCGATGCCGATATTAACTCGAAAAGAGCCGATTTATAAGCCGATATTTTGATTTTAAAAATAATCTGGATATTAGACCCATTTCCTATAAACTGCATTTACACAACATTCAATAGCAAAATATCTGCCTGTTCTATGTATGTGGGCTGTATAAACCATTTTCCAGAATGGACTATGTTAAAAAAAAAAAAGCCTTAGATTACAGTCTCAATGACTAAACAATTGCACATCAAAAGTATATATTTTTTAATGATCAAAAAACAGTCTGGTTTTAAACATTTAACACTTTTACTTTCTTCCAGTTGAAGCTGGTTTTAACAGTCTGTGTGTTTACTGTAAATAAATTATAATACTAAAGTTAAAGTATTTGCAGAAGTAGTCCCACACTTTGCTGCTACAGCATTCATCTTTTTCAGCCATCTGTAGGCAGAAAGAGAGACGGAGAAAGAATAAGCATGTGTATTAATAATATCACCATGTATCATTACTCATGTCATCATTAGAATTATAATAATAATAAACTGGGATCTCCTACATAGGCAAAAATGAGAAATATATATATTTTTTTATTTGTCAAGCAATAGGTATTACCTACTTATATTTAACAATATTATTTCAACATTTTCCTGTTATGTCTGTAAAGCTGCTTTGAAACAATATGTAAAAAAAAAAAAAAAAAAAAAAAAAGCGCTTGTTCAGCTCACATTTATTTACATGTCCCCTCTGGTTTAATCATTTCTGACGCACCTACTGTAGTTACTGTAACTACACTATATTTGCTCTCACAGACACATTCACAACAGACCCGTATATCTTCTCCTCTTCTCTTTGTGCAGTCTGAATCAAAACATCGTCTTGCCTACTATTACCGGAAGATTACGGAATCAATTCGAAGTTGAATGGTTAACGTTAGTGTCATGAACACACCGCTGTCAATTTTGAGAAGAACCACCTTCAAACAAGTTAATAGCAAGCATTTAAGGGGCCTGCTAAAA
Source organism: Carassius carassius (assembly GCF_963082965.1). NCBI lineage: Eukaryota > Metazoa > Chordata > Actinopteri > Cypriniformes > Cyprinidae > Carassius > Carassius carassius. The sequence continues at coordinate 19,139,435 of NC_081796.1, forward strand.
AGGAAGCTATTAGCGTTAGAGTAACGTAACCAGCCTGAATTCACCAAATTGTTCTCTGGACCTGAGGGTAGCCTCTTCTTCCTTGCTTCTCTCTTAATTCTCATTAGCAGGACTAGCGCTATCGCTCGCTTCTTACAACGGGACAGATACATGTTTGCTGCTGACCGAAAGGAGGAGGAACAGACTATGAAAGAGCTCCCGCTAAACGTTTTTAAAACTCCGCCTATGCCATAGCGCAGCGCAAATCATGTTGTATCTGAAGGGCAACGCTGAGCCCAGCGGCAAGCGCCGTGCATACCGCGTACTGTGTGAAAGGCCCAATTACGCGGTCATTATGTGGGAAACACACCGCAATAGAATAAGAATAAGTTAAACGCTAACGTTATAGTTTGACCTCCTATTAACGTTCGTGCTCTTCCACTGATAAACATGGTATTAGCTTTGTGGCTAATATAATATAGCAATGCATTAGCGGCTGTAAGTGATGTTACAGAATATTTAGAAGTAATAATGATAGGACCGTTAGCTAGAACTACCACACAGTTTTCATATACAGGGTATGAACTAAATCTACAATCATTTCACATGACGAACGACAGACTCACCGTCAAAACAGTTGATCGCTTTCTTCTGTAGTGGACTTCTGGCGCTGTTGTTAACTCTGGAGCTGCAGAGCTCCCTCTGGTGGGCACACTATGCAACACTCATAACATGAGTGAAGCATGAGACTCTGTTTCTCATGTTTCATCGGCCGTTATAAATGCCGATGCTGAATTTAAATGCAATTGGCTTATATCGGCCGATAATATCGGCCGGCCGATATATCGGTCGGGCTCTACTCAGTGATATTACTTGCATTGCCAGAAACAGTTCATCAAAATATCTTATTCTGTGTTAAAGAAATAAAGAGGTTTGGAACAACACAAATGTAAGTAAATGATGGCATTTTTGCTTGAACAAGGCTATTAAGCAACACCAGTAAACTGTGTCCCACCTGCGGTCCCTCCTACTGTTAAACTTCTCAACACGTTGTGTAAGTGAACTCAGCATTTTCAGTGACAGATCTGGGTAGCCTTACTGCTAGATGGCAGCACAATTTGCTGATGGCCATTTTGTGGTTTAACAAGGATTAACGTGACAGGAAGTGAATCAGTGTTATATTGTGACATGACATTCAACAGTCACTGCGTTAAGCCAACAAACCAAACAAAGCTCATCGCAAGGGATTGTTTTTGCAGAAATTCCACCCAAACTAAAAATTATCAAATACTTGAATTTATATATTAATCAATTAATTACAACCTTAATGTAATTTAAATATATTATACAGATATTAAAAATTTAAACTGAAGTAATAAAATAAATCTGATCATATCAAGAGAAAAAAAACAAACAAAAAAAAACAATCACCAACAAGCACCACATACAGTAGTTTTGGAGTAATGAGTAACATCATGTATAAGAATTACTCAAAAAAAAAAAAAGTACAATGTGTTTAATGTGCAGAAATGCCACCCAAACAAAATATCTCAGGGGCCCATATGTAAGGGAAATGACATCAGTACAGTGAGATACTGAATAGATGCCTGTCAACAAGGGCGGAGATTTGCGTCATTTCCAAATGAACACAATACATAAATGCACAAGATCCGCCATCCTGATGTGCCTCCTTTCAAACTGCGTCTTTAAAACCTATTGACCTGAACAGCAGAAAAACTAACTATAAACACGGAGCGAATGCAAACGCAATTGAAACTTAATGTTGAATGTGAAAGCAGTCTTGGCAGTGCAAGGGTTACTCACACATTTACACACACCAGCAGCAAGTTGTGAAATACTGAAAACCGAACAGTAACACTTCTTACCCCCTCCTCATTCTTACCACATCCTGAAACTACGTCAGTCCAACACAGCACAAAAAAAACCTTATCGCATGAGTGAGATAAACAAAAAAAATCCTCCTCGCCCTGTCTGCACCACCAAACACGGCTGATATGACCTCCAACAAAACGGTCTTCCAGCCAAACATACACAATGATGTGATATACCTTTGGCTCTGAATGCACAAACTAGATGCCAACAGTGTCAGCGAGAGCCCACAGATATGGAGGACACACTGGAGGACCGCAATGCTTCACATGCCGCTCTGGAACGGCTGCTCTGCCTAAACGGCAAAAACATGCTGTTGAGCTGCTGATAAGTCATTGACGCAGTAAAGTAACGCAGCACATGAATAAGTGTGTGAATCACGAGCGCAGGCACATCAGAGACACGGCAGGATAAAATTCAACTGCCTTAACCTGCTAGAAAGCACGTCATAATCTTGCATGTTATTGGGATTCTTGAAAACACATGTTGCAATTTACTAAACACAATGTGAGTGACGTTTTTCATTCCCTTGTCTTTGTTTTTTGAAGTATGTTTGGGCATGTATGTAACATTTCTAAAAACATGGACTGTGGCTGATATCGCAACACCCTCGTTTTTTGGGAAGCCGGTTATTACAAAAGCATGTTTGAGAAAAACAAGTGTGGGAGAAGTTGAGAGGGGAAAAAGAGTGAAGAGAAGAATGACGATAGAGAGTGAGAGATCCTGGCCATCTGTGATGTTGGCTGTAACCCAAACCACTGCCCCCAGAGTCCAGGCACATGCTTAACAACCTCCCTCTGCAATGGTAGCCTAACAAACACAGCAGCGAGGGGCACCTACACACACACGCATTGCAACAGTCACTTATGTTTTATGACTGCACGAACACAAAAATTCTGTGTTTACAAAAGATAATTGCCCTTCCTCTACAAGCCTGCAAAGTGTATATATAACCATCTAAAATGCTTCTGCTCCAACTCTGAGGCACTGTTTGTGACATACAACAATCTGTTGAATGCTGTGCTTTATAGCTGATGCATGGAGATGCTAAACACTTTCTCTTATCGCCAAATGTGCAGAAACTCTTCTAAATTTCAGTAAAAACTATGGTTCAACATTAATCTCTTTGAATGGCACGACATCAAACTACTTTAAAACCATGAAAAACCAAATGTGTTGTATAGCTTTTAGTCCATGTCTGTTAGCTCTGAAGCCATTTATATGCTGGTATTCTCATAAAAATTGAACATTAACTTCTAGCAGATATACATATTTATTTAAAATAATAATAATTATATCATATATATATATATATATATATATATATATATATAAATAAATAAAAGATGTATATACTTTATTTGTATATTTTAATTCATATTTTGTTTATACAAATATATTTCCAATGCTAATATTAATATTATTTCATTTATTATATTTTATTGCATAAAATGTATACTACTACTACTAATGATAACAATAACCATTCCTTTTAATAATAATGACAATAATAATGTAAATATTATCATAGTAAATGGCATCAGTGATATTATAAATGTTAATATTATCATAGCAAATGCTATCATTGTATAATAATACACATTTAAAATAATAATATGTCAACTTAAAATACTCCTATTTACATGCCATTTAAAACGATATTAACATTATTATTATAGCTATAGATTCACACACACACACATAAATGTGCATACAAATATGCCATTAACAATATTACTATTGATTATATTATTATTATTATTATTAATTGCATAAAATATATGTTGTTGCTGTTACTACTACTGGTAGTAGTAGTAGTAGTAGTAGTAGTAGTGACTACTGATGATAAATATTTATTATACATATAAAATATGATTACAACACTCTTTTAGAAGAGCAAAATATTGATGACTCATCTTGCACTGTACATAACATCCAATCCAATACACCAAACTGAATAGAACTTGCACAGTTCATGAATGTAATGTTACTTAAGCCCACATCAACACAGGAAATAACACTTGAGCTTGTCAAGCAATTTAACAAAGTCTAGAATATTTTAAAAACTGAATATACAGGACTAGAAATGGGGCCTTAACTTGGTGGAAAGATGGGCTACACATAAAAAATCTAAGACCAGGCTGATCTCATCTTTTTCATGGTAATATTGTCTAAAGGGCTGCACTGCGAGCTGGGTCGGGAACAGGCTGGCAAATGTGACCAGTTTATTCGTCACTACAGAAATCCCGAATGACCACCCCTTCCATACGAAGGGAGCACAAAGGCCTGGACTTGTCAAGACCGAGGGCCAAGAGCTGCTCCAGGTCTATCCCACATTCCACCCACAGATGAAATTCAAGCCAGAGCTTTGGTAGGTTTCAGAGCAAGCTCTCTGGGAGGCACTTAGTCAGGCATTGTGTTTTTAGAGAAGGCGGTTGTAGCTGCTGGGCTTTCATGCATGCAGCATAACAGACAGAGATAAGGGACGAATGCTTTTTACACAAAGCTTGCCAAAGCAATGCCATTAACAGAGGCAAATAGGTCTCAATGCATTCTGGGTCAAACTCCCAATGGACCTCAAAATTGTATTAAAAACCGAGGGAAACAATTACTCCCCTGACAGAACACCTGTTAGGATGGAGAGCGAGTTAGAAAATCATGCTAATGTGGTTACTGTTGTTCTTTATAACAATTCCAACCATTCTGCAATCCGTAGTTTGACCAGAAAAGCAGTAATCAAATACATTTGCATATGATTGACTTAAAAGATGCTGATAGCATCTGGTAGACTCAGACAATAAGGGGCAGTTGAGGCAATACACTGGACAGAAGGGTTATCTAATCTAACTCCCAATACAAGCGGGCGCTTGGTGACATGACCCTTATTATTGACTGACTACATCTGAAATTCTGGGCCTTGAAGCCCTGCAGGGCTTCTTTCATTGGCGAAGCATGTTGTTATCTCTCACTGTGTGAGCTTGCTGCAAGACTAGTAAATTTATCATGCACTTTATCAAGTACAGTGAGTGACAATGTTCGAGATATGTGTTATCTCTCAATAAAGATTCAGTACAGGGCGACAACAGATTACAGTTCATCTTAAAAGCATATTCAATGCCTTTATACTCGATATCTAGCACACAAAAGCATTATATTACTCAATGTGCAAGCAACTGTTTTACTGCTTCATCAGTATATATTTTTGTTTAAAAAAAGCATGCAACACTTTATAATCCATTTCAACATGGTTGAAAGACATGCAATGCTACTTAACCCCATGAAGCTTACGGTATCATATATGAATTTCTAAAGCCTCTAAATTATGAACATAATCAAAACTTTGCTGAAAAACCTGTTGCAACACAATCTACTACATTTTCTGACTCAATTTCTTAGCAAGAAAAATACCTTTTAACATAAGGTCAAAATATCCACCTTCAGGTCATGTTACATATGTATTTTTGTTGTGAAAGCTTTAAAGGGACAATAAGTAACTTTTTAGGTATTTTATTATCTAAAATCAATATTTTTATTCATAAATATGCCCTAAATGGTGTACAAATACCTATGCCAATGTTTAAACTAATCCTCGTAAATGAAGAATTTATTATCTTTATATACATGGGACGGGTAGGTCGACGGAGGCTTCCATGTAGTTCCGCCATCTTGCAAAACTATAATAGCAGAGAGGGACAAAAAAGTAATAAGCCAACGCGTTTCCACAACGCGTTTTCGGTCAGAGCCAGAAACGCAGGTGCAGAGCAGTGAGAGGCGCTTGAAACTGCACCGGCAAGTTTAAAAGTCTGGATTGCATTCTTATTATGGACCATACATATGCTGCGCCACAGGAGAAGAAAACATCGTCGCCAAAACGAAGTGCTATTAGAAGACATCCTGTCAAAGCTTTTTGGTACATATCGCCTACCGTAGATGCAACGCGCATTTGAAAAAGCGAGGCGCTGGAGAGCAAAATTAGTTTGAATGCAAAATGCAATTTCACCACTAGATGGGAGTAATTCCTACTTACAGTCCCTTTAACGATTTTTGAGGTAAATTTTTTGTAATGTCATTAGTAATATTTAAAGATTTAACTTACAGTAGATTTACATGATCATCCATGCATAATTTTTAGTCAAATGTTAAAATGTACTTATGAAATATGATACAACAGGCTTTTGAGGAACGTTTATCTTTCAATCATCATTGTATTGCATTACATTATATGTTTTGCCCCACAATAAAAACTATTGAGTTTTAATCATAAAACTAGTGACTGGTATTTATAGTATTTATTTGTGATATTATATACAAGTAGTCTGATATATGATATATAAAATTGTCATGTATTTGCATTACAAGCCACCGACATTCTCTCTCTCTGTCCATATAAATATCATCTGTACTGAATTGCATATTTTTGCTCCGTTTTGGTCTCTAAGGTATTTTTCTTTCACAAGTGTGAGCTCCATATTGTCACTATATGAGCCTGATGCATCCAATGTGATACAAAACATATATACAAACTTGTAAGGGTTCAATAAACAGTTTAATTTAAAAAAAATAGACCTTTCTGACTATTATTTCACATGTCAAGGTTTTTCAGGGTTAAAAGCACCAGATGAAACAGTCAGCTTGTTAGAGTAGCAGAGAAACACCTAAAATTTCCCCAGTGGACACTGAGTAACAAGTTGCAAGAAGGCTGTCCAAAAGGATCGCAACAAATTCAAACATTGTGTGTGTGTGTGTGGGGGGGGGGGGGGTAGTGACACACTTTCAGCCTGAAAAGACTGTCAGCATGTGGCCCAAAGGGACAAAAAACATATTTTGTGTTGCCAACACCTCAGAATAACAGCGACAACAGACAATTAGGGAAAATAACGCTGTCTCTTGTCAAGCCCTGACACTTGGGGACTTCTGAGTACATAAATCAAGACCCCGAACAAGCACACTAATAATTGAGCATAAACAGAAATCGAGCCTCGTCTCAAAACCTTGTGAGCTGCCTACCTAGTAGTGAGAAGAGCCAGTTCAATACAAATACAGGAACTGGAAGATTTTCAAGAGGTTCGTTTGCGTTGAGAGTTCAAGAATGTGTGGTCCGGTTCTTTTTAGTGAATCAAAAGAATTTATGAATGGCTGCTGAATTAACCAGAATAGCTTATTTCTTTCGCCATGTTCGACTCGTAAACAACCAAGTTATGCTGTACTTACACCTGAAACTTGTGGTTAGTGACTAGTTAATATGACAACTAGTAGTTATCATGATTATGATATTTGTCAAATAAACAAATAAATGTAATGTGTATCATTCATTAAAAAGTAATTTGATAACAGAGCAAAGAAAGTAACATGAATTACATTTTCTTTCTTCAAATATTTATTTAAAAGCACTAAATCTACATAGCAATCTTTACTAGTAATTCGGAACCAGAACTGTAAAATTTTTCTACAGGCAACATTTCTGAGCATTCGACTGAACGTTCGGAACGCGCGGCTGATTCTCTAGGTAGGGAGCTCGCTAGGTTTTGACACACAGCCATAATGTTTTGTTCTTTACCTGTGACAGCTGCCTCGGGTCGGGGGCTCCGAATAAAGAGGAACTGGAGCTGAAACTAATGGCTCCCCTCCGGCTGAGAACATGTTTGGGAACCGGCCTGTCTAGAGGCAAAACCGGTAACTGATAACATAATTCCATTGAATAATATCAACGCTATGGATCCGGGTCAAAAATAATTCAAACCCGCCGAAAACAAAGTAACGTAGTGAAATAATCAAAGGAATCAAAATAAGGCGGAGAGGAGAACTTGCATGGAACTTGAGCGCTGTTTGCAACTCTCTAAAAGCACGGGAATCCCCTCTCCTTTAAAATTGGAAATAAAAAATATATATCAGTTTAAATGCTCAAGAGGCGAAGTGCTTCATTTTGTTTGGATCGATCTGGTTGTCGCGCACACCGCCGTCATTATTGATATGGTGCGTATTTCCCCACGCGCATTTCTCGTGCTCCATTTCACTCGATTTTTATTCATCTGGCTCGTTTTTTCTTCCTTTCTTCTCCCTTTTCCCATGCACAGATCACGGCCTGCGGGACGACAAGGCCTCTCCTCTATCTTTTTAGTATCTTTAGAAAAAAATGCTTCCTCATTTTTTAAACTCCGTCCAGTCGTGAATCATCATCATCGTGCAAATGGCTCCGCAGTCTTGTCTCCCAAATTAAAACAAAAGGCATGACCACTTCAAACCCCGATGCCGATGGTTGGAGGAGAAAACGGAGAGATCCTGCGAATGTCTAAATAAATGTACGTGAACTTGTATCCGTTTAACGACGGATTTCATTCAAGCTCTGCGCTGCATGAACGTTTATTCTCTCTCTCTCATTTTTTTTCTCTCAATGCAGACACACGGATAGCACCCGTAATTCAGCACACACTCAAAGCAGCACTGTATATTAACCAGAAGAAAGTGGCCTTGGTGGAATAAAAACACGCCCCTCGACCACGCCGCACATGCTCTTTGGTCAGTGTCAAAAAGAAAACGCGAAACTAGAAATAAATTACGCTTATTACAAACGACAGTCTCAGTTACTCCTGAACATTTCAAGCTGTTTCAGAACATGCACCACCTGCGAAAGAGATGGGGTTGTACAGAAAGCGTTTACAAAACGTCCTCGTCTCTTTGAGCCAATAGTCGTACTGCAGTTTATGTAACGCCTGTTCCGATTGGTCTACATCGTGCAGAGAATTTGAGACGGCGAATCTCATTGGCGATGCTTTCAAGACTGATTTATGCACTCGTTCACTGACTGTACGGACCTCAACAAGGGTATTCCACTACGGGGTTTGCCCTGCAGCCGGTCTACATCATTGCCAGTGATTACCTTTTCTCGGTATGACTCATCCAGTTATTCGTGAGCAATGATCCCCTGTTAACTTCTCTCAATAATAAAACCCACAATAAAAAGTTTTTTTTCTTTCTTTTTGAAAAATATAATTTCACTCGTCATAGTTTTTCCCTTCCTCGCTTTTAAACACCCTGCTGAAAAACAAATCTTCAACCAGCTTAAGTTACATTCATAGCCTGATCAATAATTGCCCAGACCAAACTGAAACCACACTGAGAGACCATCTCTAGACCACCAAACTATCATATAAGGGGTAGAGCTATTTTTTAGCAGATTAAAGAAACCTGGCAATCAAATGGATATATAATCCAGTGAATTAAATATTATTTTCATGTTATCGTACCTGTAGGCCTATGGCAGATCCTTGTGTTTACATTTACACATTTAGCTGACACTTTTATACAAAGAGACTTACAAAAGAGGAAGAGAAACAATTCCTCAGAAAGCCAATAATATTCGTAATATAGAATGCCAGGCTTATTTGAAACTTAGATTAGGAAGCAAAGAGGAGAAATATTCAAAAGAAAAAAAATATTTTGTGAGTGTGATCACACGTAGTATATTACACATTAACAAATTTCTTTCTTCCAGATTTGCCTTTAGAGTGTTTGTTTGCTTAAGATATTACCAGATAATTGCATGACAACACATCAATAGCAGTCTTTAAAGGGTTAGTTCACCCAAAAAGGAAAATGATGTAATTAATGACTCACCCTCATGTCGTTCCAAACCCGTAAGACCTCAGTTCATCTTCAAAACACAGTTTAAGATATTTTAGATTTAGTCCGAGAACTTTCTGTCCCTCCATTGAAAGTGTGTGTACGGTCTACTGTCCATGTCCAGAAATGTAATAAAAACGTCTTTAAAGTAGTCCATGTGACATCAGAGGGTCAGTTAGAATTTTTTGAAGCATCAAAAATAAATTTTGGTCCAAAAATAACAAAAACGACGACTTTATTCAGCATTGTCTTCTCTTCCGGGTCTGTTGTGAGCACGTTCACTGCAGTGTAGTGATATCCGGTTCTTGAACGAATCACTCGATGTAACTGGATCTTCTTGAACCAGTTCACCAAATCAAACTGAATCGTTTGGAATGGTTCGCTTCTCCAATAAGCATTAATCCACAAATTACTTAAGCTGTTAACTTTTTTAATGTGGCTAACACTCCCTCGTAGTTAAAACAAACCAATATACCGGAGTAATTCATTTAGTCAAACAGTACACTGACTGAACTGCTGTGAATAGAGAACTAAAGATGAACACCGAGCCGAGCCAGATAACGAACGAAAAATTGATATCACTACACTGCAGTGAATGCGCTCAGTCACAACAGACCCAGAAGAGAAGACAATGCTGAATAAAGTCGTTGTTTTTGCATCATGAACTAAGGCTTATGGACAGTTTTAATGTGAAAAAATATACATTTATGTTTACCAGCTGAAATTCGTCCTCAAGGAAACTGTAAGCCAAATATACTGAACAAAATTATAAACACAACACTTTTGTGTTTGCCCCCATTTTTCATGAGCTGAACTCAAAGATCTAAGACTTTTCATGTACACAAAAGGCCTATTTCTCTGGGTCCGAAAACCAGTCAGTATCTGGTGTGACTACCATTTGCCTCACGCAGTGCAACACATCTCATTCGCATAGAGTTGATCAGGTTGTTTATTGTGCCCTGTGGAATGTTGGTCCACTCCTCTTCAATGGCTGTGCGAAGTCGCTGGATATTGGCAGGAACTAGAACACGTTGTCGTATACACAGATCCAGAGGATCCCAAAAATGCTCAATGGGTGACATGTCCTGTGAGTATGCTGGACATGCAAGAACTGGGATGTTTTCAGCTTCGAGGAATTGTGTACAGTACAGATCCTTGCAACATGGGGCCGTGCATTATCATGCTACAATATGAGGTGATGTGGATGAATGGCACAACAATGGGCCTCATTTTATTAATGCCATCAATAAAATGCCCCCGTGTTCGTTGTCCATAACATGTGCCTGCCCATACCATAACCCCACCACCACCACGGGCCACTCGATCCCCAATGATGAAATCAGCAAACCGCTCACCCACACAACACCATACATGCTGTCTGCCATCTGCCCTGTACAGTGAAAACGAGGATTTATCCGTGAAGAGAACACCTCTACAAAGTGCCAGACCCCATCAAATGTGAGCATTTGCCCAATCAAGTCGGTTACGACGTCAAACTGCAGTCAGGTCGAGACCCCGATGAGGACGAAGAGCATGCAGATGAGCTTCCCTGAGATGGTTTCTGACAGTTTGTGCAGAAATTCTTTGGTTATGCAAACCGATTGTAGCAGTAGCTGTCCGAGTGGCTGGTCTCAGATGATCTTGGAGGTGAAGATGCTGGATGTGGAGATCCTAGGCTGGTGTGGTTACAAGTGGTCTGCGGTTAACATTAAATTCATGGGCAACACCAATTTCATTCTCTCTCAAAACTTACGACATATGTGGCATTGTGCTGTGTGATAAAACTGCACATTTTAGAGTGGCCTTTTATTGTGGCACACCTGTGCAATAATCATGCTGTCTAATCAGCATCTTGATATGCCACACCTGTGAGGTGGATCGACTATCTCGGCCAAAGAGAAGTGCTCACTAACACAGATTTAGACTGATTTTTTTACAGTATCTGATAGAAATAGGCCTTTTGTGTACATAGAAAAAGTCTTAGATCTTTGAGTTTAGCTCATGAAAAATGGGGGCTAAAACAAAACTGTTGCGTTTATAATTTTGTTCAGTATAGACTCTTAAAAATAAAGGTTCTTTTTATTAGCATCTATGGTTCCATAAATAACCTTTAAAAGGGTCATCGGATGCTACATGCACTTTTACAATTTGTTTGAACTGAAATGTGTGTTGGCAGTGTGTGTACACAACCACCCTATAATGAGTAGTATATAAAGTATAGTGTTTTTTAAAAAACTTGTTAAAGATGGGGTATTTTTTTCAAAAACGCTTTAGAAAAGTGAGTTGGGCCGAGGGCCAAAACAAACTTGTCTACTCATGATGCAGAGGAGAGAGCGCTCGGTGAGAGCACAGGACGGACATTAGGTTTTGCTTTGTTTAACAGAACTAATATATGCTGGTTTTTGCTTGAATGTGCTTGTGTGTCATGTTCGCTTGTTTGTTCATCTGCAATCATATTGTTGTTCCCTTCAGCTATGATAAAGACACATTAATTTCCACACCTATAAGCCTGGAGCATCTTAACCTCCTCCACTGTCTCAAGCATCAGCTCCCAAAGTGTGTCCAAACAGTCAATGAAGTCAAGTAGCTTCGAAAGAGATGGGTTTTCAGCTGTTGCTTGAAAATTATCAGATATTTAGCATTCCGGATAGGGGTGGGAAGATCATTCCAACAGCCAGGAATGGTGAATGAGAATGTTCTGGAAAGTGATTTTTAGCTGCTCTGTGATGGTACCACGAGGTGTCGCTCACACTGTGCATTTTTAGCACAAATTTTATTTATCAACAGCCCTTTAGAGAGGCTGGAAGAGAAGGGTTGGGTCAGCAGAGCTCATTTGCATTTAAAGGTAAATGCTACAAAATTGCTTGCTCTGAAAATAGATGTTTTTGATAGGGTAAAAAGGGTGTTATACCATTGAGAAATTTTAACCAAACTATGTTACATACTTTTCCCTAAGATCCTAAAGAATCATATCAACTTGTGGAAAATGGGCATCTGATGACCCCTTTAACAATACATTCTTAAAAATATAGGTTCCTCAAGGGTTTTCACATCAAGAACCAGTTTTGTTTTCACCAAAGAACTTTTTTAATGAACAGTTCTTAAAAGAGTCATTTTTTCTTAGTGTGAAAAGCATTTTAATAATTTAAAATAAATGATTCCACTATAAAGAACCTTTTGCGCAATGGCAAGGTTATCTGGATGTTAAAGGTTTTTCATGGATCCATCAATCCCAATAAAGAACCTTTATTTGTATTAGTGTAGAACGTTTTATTTCACAAAATGTTTTCATAGTGGAAAATATTCTTCAGGTTTTTAAAATGTTATCCAAACTTAGAAAAGAAAGGTTATTTTAAGAACTGTTCACTGAAAGGTTTATTGAGGAACCAAAATTCATCCATGGCATCACTGCAAAAACCCATTTTGTAACCTTTATTTTTAAAAGTGTATGCCATTTTCTTACCATTATCCTTTCTTTTGCAACCACATAAGCAGACATTTACCTAGAAGCAAAATAATCAAGTTCAAACACCACTCAGTGCAAGTTCAACCTATGCTTTGGGTCATTTCAATTCGTCAATTTAGGTCGTAAAGCTTTGCAATGTTAGCAAATATTTTAACTTGAGTTGCTGGAGACCAGGGGACAATAGTAAACAGTGCCATGGCAACAGAGGCCATATGCCAGTAGTGAGTATAATTGCTCCGTCCCACCCCCTCCCCACCGCTCACAATACAATTCTGCACAAGCAAACCCCACACCATGCAGTCCTAATCCGTTTCTAGGCATCCTGAATATACACTGCCAAATCACAATTACTAGAGTATTTACTAGAGTGCTTACCACAGCGTACACCAGAACTTCTTGGAAATATTATACAAAATCTCGACTCTTGATATATCATTACTGGTTGCAGTGTGACTTATACAGTAAGTTTTGCTTAAACACTGGGACTAAACAGATAAAGCAAACACAACACACTTAACAAGATAAGACATCTGGCATTATGCCTATATCTTCCTGTAGTTATTAACGGATCTGTTCATTCATTTACTTTTACAGTGCCGCTTAATCAGTGTCAAGGACCGCTTCCTGTCCTGGCCCCATGTGCTGCTCATTTGGGAGTCTCACATTTCCTGACTGAGGGGCAATCATTTCATTAATGGTTTGTTTCTGAGGCTTAGTTTGCCACAAATGCCGTTCCCCAGGCAGACGAGCTTTGCAGGAACAGCCTCCTGAGGAGACAATGATGAGGGGTGGCGAGCAGCACACCTGCTTATTCCCCTTGAGACTCCATGTATCCACTTGCAATGCGACCCTGTACTATGCAGGAGTCATCAGGAAATCATAAACAAGTGGAGCGCCGGCATAATTGATACTGCTGGTTGACGTCAGTTGGCCTATTGGTAACTTCCCTGTTGTTTTAACTGCTGCATGTGGTTTTGTAAAAAAAAAATATATATATATAATAATAATATGTGTGACTCTACAATTTTCATAGTCATGAAAATAAAGAAAGCTCTTTGAATGAGAAGGTGTGTGCAAACTTTTGGTCTGTACTATATATATATATATATATATATATATATTTGGAATATGTACATATGTTAGCATTTTTTTTTTTTTTTTTTTTACATTTGCATTTGAGTGTCATTTCAAAAATGGTGTCTGAAAAGACTGTAGATTAAAAAAACTATCTATACAACAATTAGCTACAAAAGTTTTTCCGTTAACCTATGGTAGAATAAAATGTGTGCTCAGTTGCCATCTTGTGGCGATACAGGATGAGGGCTAGTTTTTATTTATTTATTTATTTATTTTATTTTGGCTTTATAACAATAGTTTTCAAACTGGGGTCCACAGAGAAGTCTAGCCCTCTGATGCATGAATTATTAAATCACAAAGTTATATATATAATATATAACTTATATATATAATATATATAATAATAGTATATATATATATATATATATATATATATATATATATATATATATATATATAATTTTATTTTTATTATTATTTTTTTGGTCAATATTTTATTTTGAGGGAGTTACATATATGTCCACTGTAGTGGACACCATGCATCAAATGTATAAAAAGTGAATCAAAAGAACTAAATGTCTGGCCTTTAAAATACTAGTTTTTAATAACAATACATTTATTAATATAAATGTGCATATATGTAGCATTTCCAGTTTAATGCATTGACTAGTGTTCACATAAAATGTAGTAAAGCATTAATAAAGTATTTTGATAATGAATATAAAGAATGTGCTACAATCTTGTTTTTAGTAAACAAACTGTTCAGTTTGTTCACAAATATTTTTAAATAAATCAATCTTTATTTCCTTTCAATATACAGTAGCAAAATACAAATAACATCGTTAATTTTAACATAATGAAATACATTGCTGAAATAGTTTATTGACAACAGAGCATGCGCACATTCTGTGACGTGGGTTAATGTGGAGGTCACGCTGTTCATTCATTCAAAAAAAAAGATTAAGACCTGACTTATTATAATAATAAAAATTATATTTAGCAGTTTTTGCACAAAGTAGTTGAATTGAATATGCATTTGGACGTCACTACTTTTGTCACGCAATAGTTTTGAAACCAGCAATTGCAGAAGGACACCACAAGATGGCGATCGTGCATCAGCGAGAAAATACATCGGCTCAAGGGCGTCCAATCACGTTCACGACATTGATAAAAGTTGTATAGACATGCAACCTAACCTTTTATCCTCTCCAGTCCTCGTTGTTCAGGTTTAGAAGTCACTTATTGTAGATAACATGGGTTCATCATCCTTCTCCCACCAAACATCTCCCATCAAAAGCTTCCACACTCTGCTCCAGCAACAGGCACTGAAAGCTAATAAACCTGGTTGATAACCATGATAAACTGGCCTGAAGTTACCTGAGCTCATGACTAGTTCCATGTATAATTCATCTCCTCGGTAATCTACTTCCCTTCAGAGAAGGAATCTGACTCCATTAGGCTGTGTACCTGCCCTGGAGAAGGACTGAAGTTTGGAGTCTGTTAACAGGTAAGAAAACGAATCATCTTCTGTAGGGTTTGGAGCAGAATTGCACTAGTGATTCCTCCCATTTTTTTCTCCTTACTTATGCAGTCAGCCATTGTAAAGCTCAGTAGAGAAATGAAGGCTGTATAATTTTTTTAACTATTTAATATTCTATGAAGGCTCATTACAAAAGATGGAATTATTCAGGGGTTGGAGGTTATCAGAGTATCCATGTCAAACTCTTGTTATTTTTCTATTTTGGAGAACAAAACCTGTTCTGGTGATGGTTTGTTGTTTCGTTTGAACCAAAAGCTAACTTTCTGTTTGTTTTTTTGTGATGACCTAAAGATAACCAAATCAGTATGTTACGTAATGGGTATTTTTAGGTTTTATTTTTAATAACCACAAACTAACATCCCCGGGAAATTTTAGGGAGGTTTTTTTTACCATTTTTATTTTGTTATAACGTTTTGGGAACCAAGAATTAATAGCTGGGTTATATCTTGTTCACTATCAAAGACAACTGTACATGACCTACTGTCTTGTACAATTTATTTACTGTTTTCATTCTTTGTTCCTTTGATGTTAAGGTAATGGTTTAAGATCATGGCTGAACAAAGGCAACGGGCACTGTCCACATCAGGAGAGGCTCTGTACCAGGTTCTTGGCCTTGACAAGAACTGCACCCATGATGACATCAAGAGGTCCTACAGGTAAGATGTGATTCACACACCTATTTGTCCCAAGGCATTTACTGGTCCGGGTTACTAGGTAAGAAGTTTGGATACTGCTTGGGGTGAACAAGGGAGCAAAGGATGGAGAAAATGCCAAACTGCGACTCATTCCTCTAAAATCTCAGCCTTCAGTTGCAGTGGAGCTGCATGAATATAATATGACTTCCACAAAACTAAAATATTCATTATGCTGAACAGATGGCATCCCTTATTTTACTGGGATCAGGAATGAAGAAGGAATCTTAGGTAGGAGAGCATGTTCAGGGGTGAAAGACGTGTGCATGAATGATTCTGTACTATAATTTACATAGCTTCTTGGAAACGTGCCAACCTTGCCTTTGGTGGTAATATCTTGACGTTGAATCATAACTAGTTGGTTTCACATGTCAGTTGGTATAGCTAAACGCTATTCTGCAGCAGAGCAGGGCAACCTGAAAAAACCTAGAGGAAAAAATCTTCATAGCACCATTTTTTTTTTGTCATGCATATAGTAGAATATATATGTATGAAAATACTTTTTTTTTCTGTGGCTGATTTATGTGCAACTTGTGCTTCTGTATTTAGTATTACATTTATTTTTATTTTATTTTTTTACAGTTTTCCAACGCTGCAATTTATGCCCAACCTGTGCTGTTTCTGTATCTTGTATGCTAAAACATGAAGGCGACATGTCGGAGAGCTTCATTAGACAAGTTCATTTCTAACACCATACTGATGTTCCAACAATTACAGAGTAATTGTTCTAATTTACATGTTGTTCAAGGAGGCATTTAAATGGTTAGCATTTTAACAGCACTTGTTTGCTGTTAATGAATATATAATCATCACAACTCTTGCAGACGCCACTGGCTTAATCAAAAGTTAACAAGCGAGCGTGGTCGGAGCATTATAAATGATAGATTAAATTTTTAGTTTTTGGTTCGGCAATATTTTTTTCGTTTTTTAGTTTTTAAAAAGAGGGACTATGTTCATGTAATGATTTTAAGATTTAAATTCTTGGCAATTTTTTGGTATTAATAGATTTACACTTCTCCACCTTTTAGAAATACTATACATTATAGTGTGATATCTGATCATCCACAACCATTTTGAGCTTAAGGATATCACATTTCACAGCATTATAAAAAATTTCAAACTCTCCCTTATTGCTGCTGAGACTTTTGAAAAGTGTTTGCGCAGAGTTTGGACATGCTGGCATTCATTCAGAACTGAGTCAGAGACAGAGACATTTGCAATGCACTGCTGGTTCTAATGGGGAAAATGTCAGACTTGGTGACGTTCCTCTCTTCGCCACTCCTAATGTGCAGAGGAGCTTTTGGAGGCACTAATGGGGTCTGCGGTCTTGCGACACATAGACAGGTCAAGCAGCGTGCACATAAGACAGCTAGCCGCTAAAGATCACACCCTGCTGAGATCATCAAACAGACAGACAGTATTTTAAACAGGCACTTGTAAATGAGTCTCCTCTTACTGTGTACGTGTCCAAAAGTATTTCTGTTTCCTTTTTTAAGCTAATGGTTGTTTTTATGTCATTTATTTAGAGGAATCCAAAAAAAAAACCAGATTCTGTATTTGTAAGGTCATTTAAATATACGTCCTGACATTTACATTGATCTTAAGGTCTTTCAGCAAAACTTCTGTTCTTTACATTTTAATTCCTAGGACTTCTATTTGATCCTCAGGTCAGTAAAGCTTTTTTTGCAGTCAATTTTTCAAGGATATTTTTTATTTTAAAAGTCTTCCCGTTTTTTTTTTTCAGGAAGCTCGCTTTGAAATATCACCCTGACAAGAACCCTGAGAACCCTGATGCCACTGACAAATTTAAAGAGCTCAACAATGCTCATGCGGTGCTGTCTGACATCACTAAGAGGAACATTTATGACAAGTACGGCTCCCTGGGTCTGTATGTGTCGCAGCAGTTTGGGGAGGAGAATGTGAACACGTACTTCATGCTCTCCAGCTGGTGGGCAAAGGTGTGCTATCATCCTCTTTTTTAACATTACAAATTAGCACTTTAAGGAACAATTTTTGCCTGAACTAACCCTTGGAATCTACTCTTGTTGGTGTAACCTACACATTAAATAATATTAATAGTATTAAATGTCAGTCTAACATAAATATATATATATATATATATATATATATATATATATATATATATATATATATATATATATATATATATTGGTCATGTTAATATTTTTACAGCTAATAATAATGGTATTTCTTTTCCCACTTCTCTTTTTTATTCTTGCATTTTCTATTTTATATACTTCATTATAATTATAACAAAAAACGTAGTTAGCACTTTACAGTAAGGTTCCATTAGTTAACTACATCTACTTCTAAAGCATTCATCAATCTTAGTTTTAAAAATCACTAACACATTATTAATTGAAACAGTTGTATCTGTTCATTATGTTTAATGGACCTTGGCTAACTAACAATGAACAATTGTATTTTCATTAAGTAAAGTTAACGAGGAATATTAAATACTACATCAAAAGTATTGCTCATTATTGGTTCATGCATTAACTGACGTTAACTAAAGAGACCTTATTGTAAAGTGTTACCCAAAAATGTGAATAAAAACACTTTTGCATGGACAGAATAAGAAAGAACATTGTAATGTTAACAATGAAAACGAAATAACAGAATAATGCAAAATGAACTATATACATTATTATACATTTACATGTATATATTTTTATTCTTATATTTTATATGATATAAAAATATATTTAATTTAAAACCATAACATATTTTTCTTAAATATATATACATGCATGTGTTTGTATTTATATATACATAATAAATATACACAGTATACACACTTTTATTATGTAAACAAAACCCGTTATTTTGGATGCGATTAATGACAGCACTAGTATTAACTTAATATTTCCAACTAAGTTATATAACTGTAATATTATATCATAACGACTACGTGATGTTGAAATTTTGAATGCATTTTTATCTAACTAAACTAAACCCTGACATTGTGTGCCTGTCTGATTTTGAACTTTCTCATTTATAGGGTCTGTTTGCCATCTGTGGCTTGCTGACAGGTTGTTATTTCTGTTGTTGTCTGTGCTGCTGTTTCAACTGCTGTTGTGGGAAATGCAAACCGCACACACCTGGAGAAGAGGACCCAGAGTGCTACGTGTCTCCCGAAGACCTGGAGGAGCAGATCCGTACGGACAACGAGAGAGGTAAAAGGACATGCTGATGTGTTCTTAAGGTGGTTACACTCCGTTTTAAAATGACATATGAGCACAGAACATGCCAAACAAACGCCAATGCCAGCAGAACAAATGGATGAAAAGGAACGCATCCCAGCATCTTCTAAATGTTACTGCTGGTAATCTTCAAAATAGTTTCTTCTATGGAAGGCGGAAAGACTTTATAAAGACTTAAATATTACATATCATGCAAAGGAATAGTTCTCAAATAAAATTTCAAAATAATATGATAATTTTCTAATTAAAAAATGTATTTAGTACTTAGAACAACAAGCTTTGATGTAGCAGATCATGGCTTATCAGTTGAGAAAAGAGCGTTTAAGAAGGTTTGGCTAATGTAATAACTCACCATGCTTACTAAAATAAATAGTTGATACTTCTGGAGCCAGATGTTTGGATATAATACGCTGTTGTTCTGCCAGTGAGCTGTAGGAGGTTTTGTGCTGCAGTCCCTAACAAAAGTGATAATTACAGTCAGAGTCATTTCTCAAAATGTGTTTGCATACTAGTTTTTTATAGCATTCTCACAACAAAAATAAACAGTTTTCTTTCCCTGCATTTGAAAGGCAGCATGCGAGATGGTACAGACAAAAAATAAATTAAAAAAGCAGTGTTTTGTCTTATATTAGATTCTGGCTACGTCGATATAAAAACACACTGTGGACAAATCAAAATTGACTTGCGCTTGACATTTGAGTTGACTTGCATTCACTTAAACATGCTAAGAACACAAAGCACACATGATCACGCTTTTTTATACTAATAAAATAATGCAAGTTGGCACCTGTTTTATACCATTTATATTAGTGTAGAAAAAATTCAAAACCATGTTTCATAGACTCATACCCAAGTCATGCGCTATACATTTATTATATATTAGTCTACCATGTAAAAATAATTGCATTACTCATATTAAATTAAATATTTGAGCTAATTAGGTTATAGGGTTAGTATTTTTACCGTGTATTGTATTGTTGGTTTCATAACCTCTATATTAGTGTAGCACAAAAACAAATAATGCACACATAATACACATGTAGTCTCTAAAAAAACTATTAATATTAATTATATGTTAGTTACCATGTAAAATCATGTTATGAGTCATAATAAACAATACTTTCACAGCTACATTCATTTTTTTATCCTGAAAATGTATTTATACAGTGTATTTTATTGTCTGCTTCATAGCATTTTTATTAGTGTAGCACACAAAAACAAATGCATAAAATAAAACTGTTTCATTGAAACCATATCTTGCTGAAGTAGTCTCTAAAATGTTTAAAAACTACTCTTTTAGAGTTACCTACACGTAAAGTAATATTATATATTAGTCTATCATGTAAAAATAATTTTATTATTAAATAATATATTTTTTATCTGTTTCATATCATTCATATTTGTGTAGCACAAAGGGGAAAATCAGTTAAATAAAGAATAATGTTTTATAAACTTCATATGCTGCTGAAGCAGTGTCTAGAAATCCAGCCCTGTGGTCTTCGAATCAGAAAACAGCTCAATAAACTCTCTGAGCATTAGGTAAGCCAGTGGACAGTGCCCTTCAAACCAGTGATACTGAGCCAGCTCAATGAGGTCAGAAAAGTGCAGCCAGCAGGGGCAGGCTAACGGCAGATTGCTGGGACGTCCTTGGAGCGTACAAAACACTTTTCATTTCAGCAGGAAGTTCAATTAGGAGTGTGAAATGGCATGCATTAGACGGTGTAACCTCTAGTTTATTCCATATTGGTCATACGTGACCTCTTTTACCTGTGCTTTTGGTTTTCCAGATGGCGACACTCCGATTGTGCTGCAGCCAACCAATGCTAGTGAGAAGACCCAGCTCATTGGTGATGGACACAGAACATACACTTAAAAGCAAGACAGTCATGATAGATATTAATTAAAATATTCTGTTGGAATATATTGTTGTCTTTTACAATATAATTTTTATGTAAGGACTGAGAAATCTAAAAAAAAATACTCAATGTCTTAAGCTTTGTTTTAGCCATGCTGTCTGTAAATAACTGATATTATATTATTCTTATGTTTCATGTGGAATTAAAAGTGATTTTCATCCACTTGGATTAAACCTTTTTAACAAACTAATACACTTAATGTGAAAACAATTACAGTTATTCAGTTAAAAAGTATGAATGTGGTTAAAATAAAGCTGTTGGATATTCAATTAACTTAAATTAGTTAAATGTATGAGATTAAAATAAATACATTGGATTCACTGATTATAAATATGTAATCCTGTCTATTGAGTATTTAATTTTTTTTTAAGTACTATCGCTGAAATCTTACCTGTTCCGTTTATGTATGACAAATAAGCAACACATCATGTTTATTCATTTGCCTATGTTAAAAGTGAGTCGTGTGAAATGGTATATGCAAATCAAATACATAAATCCTAATTTAGGACTAATGTTTGAGTGCATATCTTACAGGTTTTCAAAGTATAATTCAGATATTCCCATACATTTAACTCGTTTCTAATAACACATTTTATTTGCCCTGTGGCAGTACTCTATTTGAATTTAGATTTAGATTCAACAATCTTTATGCACTGTAATGTGATTTTACACAGAGCCATTTGGTCTGCTTTCAATCTTCCTTAGTTTGCAGACGAATGAACGTTTCTTGTTTTGTACTCCACTGAGAGGAAATTTAAAACAAAAAAACGGTTTCCTTCGAGCCGGATTCGAACCAGCGACCTAAGGATTACAGTACTTCCTCTACAGTCCTCCGCTCTACCAACTGAGCTATCGAAGGAACACGTGTACAGATTTTCGATCTTGAGTGAAACCTTACACGGAAATAACCTGATATGATAACAGTGAATACATTTTACAAGAAGAAAAAAAAAGAACAAGTAATTTATTAACGTGTAGATTTCTGTAAAATTAGACCAGGAAAAGTCGCTGTTGTTGTTTCGTCACTAACCATCTGGTGCCGTTCGGTCATTTTAGACCTTGAAAACAAATGTTTTGAAATTTTAAAAATCGCTAACGTTAACGTTACTTCATCGAAATGGTAAGAAAAACTCGGTGACTCTTATGCAAGTCACTACAAAACAATCGTGGACTTGAATCGAAAAAAGTCCAATTGTCGTAACAAAAAAAAAGTCACACTTGTGTTGTTCGCGGTCAAAAATGACCGTTTGAAATGAATGGGGAATACACAAAAATACAGACAATTATTATAGACAGTAAAGACAATTATAGACTTTTTCTTAAATCCCTTCTGAACAATATGTGGCGATCTAACGTTACTCAACTAACGTTAATCTCTGCAGTTCTCTACGTTAGCTGTGACACTTGGAGAGTCTTTGGCCACTCAAACTCCTCATGGTGCATTAGGATGATATAGACACACGTCATTTTGCCATTTCCTAAATTTGTGAAGTCCAAAAATCTTTTGCAGCACATCAGAAATATATTCTTTGATTTGACTCCTTGTGTTCAATGATTAAGTGAATCTGGGCTTTGTGTTCTTCATTTGAAGCCAAGGCTGGACAATTTCATGTTCTTAGGCACCCTGGTGTGATAAAATAATAATAATAATAATAATAATAATAATAATAATAATAATAATAATATATATATATATATATATATATATATATATATATATATATATATATATATATATATATATATATATATATATATATATATATATATATATATATATATATATATATATATATATATATATATATATATGTATGAATGAATGGAAATATACTTTCATATTTTAATCATAAGAATTTCTAGGGGTACCAATCAATGTGGCCATTATGTACTAGAGAAAAATATTTATTTCCTAAAGAGATTTTCCCCCACTTTTTTCTTTTAATTCAGTTAAAGGTTTGACTTTGTTTACATTTTTAAATGAAAGATCAAATGAATAAACAATGCAGACTTATTTTCACAGCCTTCTTTGATCATTTATGCTAAGGGTTTGAGCGCAACTGTAGAGCTATATAGAAAAATAGTGGCTAAACCATGGAATTGCAGATTTGTTTTCTTTTTTTTACTCTCACCAGATGGCACTAATCCACTAATCTGCCTTCAAAAATTAGATTTTAAAGGCATCGTCTCTATTTTAACATGAAATACTGCCATGAAAAGTAATATAAAAATATTTGATTTGTTTTTATTATTGTTTTCAATGGAAAAATGTTATAATAATTCCATAAATATTAAATACTAGCATGAAATTCTCTCAAAATACAAAATAAAAATAGAAAACAATATTACTTAACAACGATATATGACATTGATTTCACTAAAAATAAATACATTTCAGGTGCCTGGACACTTTTGACCGAGAACAACACAAGTTTGACTAATTGCTAGACTAAAGGTGATATATATATATATATATATATATATATATATATATATATATATATATATATATATATATATATATATATATAATATTTGTCTATTGAATAATCCAGAATTGTTCCACAACGTCTAATATTTTCCTACATGTTATATCAACAAATGTATGTATTAATGTGTATTATATGAGTAATTAACGTATTTTTTACTTTCCTGTGTTTATTGCGTTGAAGAGATGCACGTTGAGTTAACTGTATTTTCATATATGGGCAAGTAAACATGACAACCTCTGACGTGTGGCTTTCTAAAAACAGCCTCGCTGATAGTGGGCCATGTCGTGGGGACATGCCAAGCCTCATTATAGAGGGTACAGACAGACGTTTGAGCAATGGAGAGGGCCTGATTTCACCCGTGTACAAGAACTGGGACAGTTTAATTTTCTCAATCACACGCGGTCTCATTCTCAACTTCATTGAAGCCGTAGTTCGTCAAATCAGGATGGACAGCCTGGAGAAGCAGCTCATTTGTCCCATTTGTCTGGAAATGTTCACGAAACCGGTTGTGATTCTTCCGTGTCAACACAATCTTTGCCGGAAATGTGCCAATGACATTTTCCAGGTACAGTTTCAATATTTTTTTTTCTTTGTCAACAAAAATATTTACGTATACCCCGTTTTAGAAAACAAATAAATGGTTTTATAGTGGTGTGGAGGTTTTTAGAATATATATATTTTTATGTTAATTGTTTTATGTATTACGTTTTATTTTACTGTAGTTGGTTATCAGAGTGTTGCTTCACCTCATTCGCCTTTTTGTTTAAAAGCAGTCTATTTGAGAAGTGCCTTACTCGAGAAGGCTAAAATATATATTAATATATGTAAATAAACAATCAATGGTCTCTTAAAAATTAGAAGCTTTATTAATTTGCTCTTCCTATATACAGTCCTCAAATCCATACCTTCCCAGCAGAGGAGGCACAGGGGCATCAGGTGGCCGTTTCAGGTGTCCATCCTGCAGGCATGAAGTTGTGTTGGACCGCCATGGGGTCTACGGTCTGCAGAGAAACCTTCTGGTGGAAAACATCATTGACATGTACAAACAGGAGAACATCAGGTTAGAGCTGGGTAACAAACACCTCAGGAAGCTCTAACAGGATGTCCACATGGTTTAACAAGATCCCTACATCAAAAGTCTTGAACAGATGATTTCTGGATAAACAGATGAAAATGTTGAAGAGAAATGTACAAATATAAAGCCCAGGGCTCCAGACTGTGAGTAAAAGGGTTCCTGAGATTTACATCTTTATGTTTAGTTTCTACTTACATATTCTCAACAGTGTTTTGTTGTAAAGATTTAATACATGGTATTCTAATTTAATATTATTGGTTATAAATTCTTCTGTTTAGGAGCCAAGAACTTCCTATTAATTTTTGTTCTGGTAATCTGGAGCTCTGTAGACTCAAAACATTTTAAATGTCTAAACTAATATGAAATCATGCTTTGGTGAATCATAATTATGACATAAAAAGTACTAAAAGATACAAAGTTGAAATTTGACGTAAAAAAGTCCAAATAAAGTAATTAAATGTCATAACCATGACTTTTTAACAAACATTCGGTATCATTATTATGATTCGCTAAATGATTCCTTTTCCAATGTGATGGAAATTATTTTCTGAAATCGATATAAAAGCTCGAAATTATTACAATAGTTATGAGATAAAAAGTCAAAATTATGACATACAAATTTAAAGTTAAGAGATTACATTTTATAATTATGACAAGTCGAAATTGACATAACAAATGAAAATAAGACTAATTATATTATAATGTCATAATTCCATATTGTAACTATAGTTACCAAAGCATTATTTTTTATTTTTATGTGTTGGAAATGGGCTTCCATAGTTACCTCGATTGTAGAGGTAATAATCCTTCAGCCTTTTAGTAAAAAACATAAACAAAACAAAAAACAAAGCAGACATGCTCTTTAGAATGAAATTCCCCAAGGCTGAATGATTAAGTTCTCCACCGCCCTGTCACTTTGCATCCCACTTAAGCGTTTCGCTTTATAAACTCCAAAAAAGCTTTTGAGTGAGAGATTCACGTTTTAAGACTCTATAAATCAGTCAGTGTTTTACACTGCAATTGACAGATTCCCTAGCGTCTATGTGGCTCCCAAGACCTGTGACTCAGACAGGTCAGAAGGCTAAGGATGACAGTCAGCTGGCAGCAAACTTATTTT
The DNA here is from genome assembly GCF_963082965.1 of Carassius carassius. NCBI lineage: Eukaryota > Metazoa > Chordata > Actinopteri > Cypriniformes > Cyprinidae > Carassius > Carassius carassius. The sequence goes on from NC_081796.1 coordinate 19,165,523, forward strand.
TAGTTCCACCAGTCAGTGTTGAGTCTCTTAGGTGTAGTGACACGCATACCAAACCCACAATGTGGCCTAGTGAACTCTATAGTTAATTCATTAAGCATTAATTTGAAGTCCTGTTCACATCTGAGGCAAAACCGAAAGTTTGTTTTATTATATTGCTTAACCTCAGATGTCAGACATTGATACTCATGGATCTATTACTCTCTACAGCAGACTTTCTCCAGAGAGGAAGGTTGACCAGCCAGTGTGTGAAGTCCATGAGGATGAGAAAATCAACATTTACTGCCTGACCTGTGGCGTTCCCACCTGTTCTATGTGTAAAGTGTTCGGCTCCCATAAAGACTGTGAAGTGGCCCCTCTTAACAGTATTTACCAGACGCAAAAGGTAAAATCTCTTGCACTTTTGAAGCATAGTAATATTTACGTTTGTATTAATAAGTACACCAGAGCAGTGTTGGGGAAAGTTACTTTTAAAAGTAATGCATTACAATATTGCATTACTCCCTAAAAAATATGTTACTTAGTTACTTATGTGTTACGTTACTTTTGCATTACTTTTTAAATATGAGCAGGGCTTGATTGTTTGTTTTTTAATATAAAAAGTTATATTTATAGCAAATGTAAAAGCCCTTTCACACTAAAAAGTGTAATGAATAAACCTCAGGCTGAAGGAAAAGTACATTAATGTCTGTACAGTAGAACGCAGGAGAGCAAGGTTCGACACTCTTCAACACTAAAAACCAATAAAGCACAATTGTTAGTTTATCTAAAGTCATTTTTGCTTATTAGGTTGAACTGGATCATCAAAGGTTAGCAGCAAAAACATTAATTAATAAAATGAGATTAGATACATTTGTGTTATTTAACATTTAATTATTACAGGTCATATTCTGAGTTTGCATTTCACTGTTTTAGTTCATTTTGATGAATACTGAATCTGTTTTTTTTTGCCAGTGAGATTAATTAATCCACGTTCACATTTAGTCTAGAACTACAGTAACATTATGTTCTTATACTATGCCCCTGTGCTTCCAATGTCTTCCAACATGGGGACAGGAGACTTGTCAGTCAAGAAATGGAATAACACAGTAACTGGCGTTACTTTTTTGAAAAAGTAACTCAGAAATTTTCTTGTAAATTAAAAAGTAATGCGTTACTTTACTAGTTACTTGAAAAAAGTAATCTGATTATCTAACTCACGTTCCTTGTAATGTGTTACCCCCGATGCTGCACCAGAGTTTGCGTCAGTGTGTATGTGCTTGTCTGTGCAGCATATATTTTTACAGTTGTGTGTTAATATGCTTACGCACGTCCTCATCTCCAGACAGAGCTCTCGGATGGAATAGCAATGATGGTGGGCAATAATGACAGAATCCAAGGCATCATCAGTCAGCTGGAGGAGACCTGCAGAACCATAGAGGTTAGTCACCCTGTGTGGGGGCTTCTCCCTCCCCAAAGCCTGTCATAAGAGCAGGATTATTGATGAGGAACGTAAGAAGGCTTCCTCTGACAAAAGATACACACGCTCTGGCATCGACGAGCTAGGCAGGCAGGAAGCTGGATTCTCTCCAGACCTCACAGTTGCGTTCACAGAGACTCCATGATTGACAAGCAAGCAGAAATGAGCCGTCTCTGTTGAGCATATGGCTCTTGTGATGGAAAGTCATTGTGAGCAAGGTTGAGGGTTGGATTCGGTCGAAGGGAAGAAACAGGTTGTCAAACTACTGATTTACTTAAAATTTGGTGGTCCATAGTTAATGGTTTACATCAAACATAACGGTTGTGTTCCTATCACCCAATAGTTGCCTATAATGTGTCATTCTTGAGTGAAATTATGATTATGGGCTATATATCACTCAAAAGTTAGTAATCGGTACAATTTAAATGTTTTTAAAAGAAGTCTCTTATGCTCACCATGGCTGCATTTATTTGACCAAAAATATAGCAAAAACAGAAATACTGTGAAATATTATTATGGTTTAAAATAACTGTTTTCTATTTTCAAAGATTTTAAAATGTAATTTATTCCTGTGATGGCAAAGCTGAATATCAGCATCATTACTCCAGTTTTCACATGATCCTTCAGAATCATTCGAATATGCTGATTTGCGACTTAAGAAACATTTCTTCTTATTACTGATAATGTTGAAACAATTGCTGCTTCATATTTTGCTGGAATTTGTGATACATCTTTTTCAGGATTCTTTGATTAGAATAGAAAGTTAAAAAGAAAAGATTTATTTGAAATTGTGTTACATTATACATTTCCTTATTGTCAATACAGATCAGTTTTATTCATCCTTTCTGATTTAACGTATGAATTTCTAAAAAAAAAAATGTAATTGACCCCACATTTTTGAACAGTATTGTGTATATAATACACTTTTTTTTTGATTGCATACTGTACAGTTATGATCATGTATGTATTTTAATCTATATTATATTCACATTTGTTATATATTTACAGGATAATGGCAGGCGACAAAAATCCAAGGTGTGTGAAAAGTTTGACCATCTGTACACCATCCTGGAAGACAGGAAGACACAGATGAACCTGAAAGTGAACGCTGAACAGGAAGAGAAGCTGAATTACATACATGCCCTCACAAGGAAGTATGGAGATCATCTGGAATCCATGACCAAAATCATGGAGACAGGAATCCAGACAATGGAAGAACCTGAGATGGCTGTTTTCTTACAGGTCCTTTATGCCTACAACAGATTATAGAAACAGTATGAACACAATAATTGAAAACTTTTGATATATTTATTTGTTTAATAAAAAAAAATCGTATTTATTTCACAAAATAGCCTGGAAAAGTCATGGAAGTGAGAAATGGAATCCTTTTGTAAATATACTAGTTCGCTCTGCTCTAAAATAATTAATCATCTAGATAATTATTTTTGCAAATGCTTTTTGAGAAAAACATGCCTGCAAACCAGAATGAATATATTAGTCTGTCTGTTGAGGGTCTTATTGGAGGCATTCATACACTATTCATTGAAATTTTTTAAAGCCATGAATTCAAAAGACTGGCATGGAAATCCATGCCAGCGATGAATTAGATAATTAATAAAATAATAAAAAGTTGTGGGACCTTGTAGAAATTCAGTATATTTTATACATAATTTATGTTATCTTGTTGTGAAATAAATAATCTCTTTTTCTCCATACAGAATGCCAAACCCCTCTTGCAAAAGTAAGTGTTGTATTCCTTCTTCAACATTAATGTATATTTTGAACAAGCACATAAATCGATTTATTGTTTGCTAGAATTGCCGAAGCATCAAATACCTCGCACCTGGAGAAAGTGGAGCGTGGCTATGAGAACATGGATCATTACTCTGTGAGCTTCAAAAAAGAGGGCAGGGCCCTACACAATATCGACTTCGCTAGAGGTATGGCTCACCTGAAATGCTCATTAACCTGATTCAACTTGGACTATCAACATGTGTGGGTTTAAATCAGGTTAGCTGGTTAAATTAAGAAAATAAGGTTTTTTTTTCATGTGCTATTCAGAAGCATGTTTTCAGATTGTGATTCAACCAGTTTTGCAAGTGAATTTTCTAAAATCCACCAGAAATTTTATGTTGAAATTATAAGTATTGTATGTGGTCAGTATGAGGTTAATGTTATCTTCATATTTGGTCAAGAAAATACAACTTTTCCATTTGATATTTTAAAGGAATAGTTCACCTAAAAAATTACATTTGCTAAAAGTTTACTCACCCTCATGTCATCCAGTATATAGATGAGTTTGTTTCTTAATTGTTTTGGAGAAATTTTACATTAAATGTCTTGCCCACTTAAGGATCCTCTGCAGTGAATGGGTGCCATCAGAATGAGAATCCAGGCAGCTGATTCAAACATCACACGACTTCAACCCATCAAAACATTTTGTAAGGTGAAAAGCTGCATATTTATTGGAAACAAATCCATCATTAAAATGTTTTGCGAGTTGCACATGTGAGTTCTCTATTCAAAATATTGCTTTCTCCAATGAAAAGGTCGCCTCATCTGAAACAGGAGAGAAATATGCAGAGATCAAACATTGTTTATAAGCGAAAACAATTCTAAACAAATGTGTCAGTGGATTTTGATGTGAGAGGACAATACACAGTGAACTTTTTAACTGGTGAAAGCTTTTATGTACTAGTATTTTGGCCAGAAGCTACCTTTTAAAGTTAAAACACCTTAATTATTGTTTCTTACAAACACACAGTTTTCCATTTCACAAGATGTTAACTGACAGGCTGGAAACATGTGGATTACTTATGGAAAATTACAATAATCCATAAGTAGTCCACATGACTCCAACCGATCAGTTTGTAATGTTTTTATCAACTGTTTGAACTCTCATTCTGACGGCACCCACTCACTGCAGAGGATCCACTGGTAAGCAAGTGATGTAATGCTACATTTCTTGAAATCTGTTACGATGAAAACAAAATCATTTACATCTTTGATGGCCTGAGGGTGAGTACATTTTCAGCAAATCTTCATTTTTGTGTGAACTATTCCTTTTAACTCTCACTGTTAGCAGATGATGATGAAGAGGAGGAAGATGAGGATGAGGTGGGTGTCGATGTGGACTGCTGGGCAGGGCAGACAGCCTCGGGAGAAGTGGATTCACTGAATGAAGCCCTTCCGCCCCTTCTTCCCCCACAACCCCTGAGCACACGCAAACCCGCCACATCATCATAACTTCACAAACACAAATATTGATCCAACATTCATTTTGCAAGCTGTTCAAAACAATATGGACACCTACATCTTTCATGTTCTGTTTCTGTTTCAGTAACCCCTTAATAAAAGTCACTAGATGACTAAATATCAATGGAGATGACTTAAGAAACCTTTGCGAGGTTTGTGGTGTTGTTTACTGCGTACGGAGTGTTCACATGGTGTTTTCATTGCAGTTGGCACAGCAGTGGTGTTTGAGTTATGAATGATATGATTCGCTTTAAATATTCTCTGGATGACATTATTATTTAGAAACGTCAACAGAAAATAAAATGTTACCCTTATGTAATGTAGTCATTTGTAACAGATTTCATTCAAACTAACATCCAGTTCAGTTCTAAAAGCATTGGTGTATCACATATATAGCAGATGCCTAATCTACATGAAGAAACATCCGTGGCAAAGCATGGAAGTATTCACCACATCTCTTTGCTCAGAGTTGTCTTCCCCTGGTCTTGTAGGCAAAGAGTAAACAAGTGTTGTTTGCACATCTTGGATGTCGAGCTGAAATAACAGTGCCATCACATTGCGTAATCCATATATTCTGGCCCAGTGGAGGGTGATCAGTGACAGGATGTGCTTCTGGCTTCACACAGAGAACAGTTACAACCAACTTAATGAGGTCCAGGGAGCGAAACCCCAAAACAACACTAGTCTCACCACCTTCTGCAATGAATAAATCCTAGTGAAACTGAGTCTGTGGTGCTGCGTAAAACACAAGGTTGAAATGTTCTGAGTGCCTTGTTAGTTCACATCTGAGTTATTGATCAGATTTAGATATGCTTCACCCATTCAGTTTATGACACGCTTCAGTGAAACTACACCCAAGATCTCCAGTGCTGTAGAATGAGTCACCACACATCAGTTATTTGGTTTGGTGTGAAACGTTTCATTCATCACCAGTGTTTATACTGCATTTGATAATCAGTTGCCTTTGTAATCATGGTCTTGTCTACTCAATTTTTTCTCCCCAATAACATTTTGTCCAAAGCATGTGAATTATCTTTTAAAAGACATGCTGCCAAGTCCAGAAAAAAAATATTTTCTATTTAAATTTATGCATTTAGCAGACGCCTCACAGTGCATTCAGGCCATCAATTTTTACCTATCATGTGTTCCCGGGGAATCGAACCCCCAACCTTGCGCTTGATATCGCATGGCTCTACCAATTGAGCTACAAGAACATTATTTATTTATTATTACTATTATTATTATTATTATTGAGCGTTAGGAAGTAAATTGATTTAATAATTCAGTGTATATGTGCAATATCCTCTGAGGTACCTTGTATGTATTTATGACTTTTTTATTATTATTATTATTATTATTATTATTATTGTTGTTAGGTTCAATTTCCTGAAGGTAGGTGGTAAAGGTTAAACCAATCAGGAACAATGTGCCATATCTGTCAATAATCTCGGGATGACCCTCATTTATTAATCCTTAAAGTTATCAAAAAAAAAAAAAAAATATATATATATATATATATATATATATATAACAGTTTCCAGTTATCTTGACAACGTTTTAATGCATCGATAAATAAAATAAAAAAATTACGCAATTACTGTGAAAAATAAGTATATTTATTTTTTAATTATTTAATCACTTTTTCATGTCAATAATCTAGACAAGAAGTGTCAAACTGACTTTCAAAGTTTTATTGAAAAATATAAATATAAGACAGTCTCTTGCACAACAAAAATCAATGGTTGCTCATTAGTTTATTAACAAACTTAGACAGTGTACTGTATGTTACAATGAAACTCAAGTCTGTCAGATAAAATAATACAGTACTGGAAAATATTGTCTTTTTTTAAGAAACTCAAACGTTTTCTTCATCTACAGTTCTGAATGATCACTTATACAATAACATTGATGGAGAGTGCTAACAGTTTTGCGCTTCATATACACCTACTGTACTCTATTCGCCTTCATTGAGATATCTACAAATAAATAAGTCACCGGTATAAATAGATCATGATGGAAAAGCAGCACTATGGTACAGAATATTCACGCTTGTGGTAAATGTAAAAATATCTTTGGCTGATGGGTTTGCTCATGGTTACTTCCCGAATATTTCCATCATTTTGCGGTTGCTGTGCGCTTGCTGGGCCATTTGTTCGGCTCTGGCCATCTCCAGTACTTCTCGTAGCAGATGAAAGGTCAGATCCAGGGAAATTGGCGGCTCCTCCGACCTGCGCTCCCTCTCCACTGAATCGAGCGCCCGGAGCGCGTAATTGCCATCCAAGCGGCCGATGTTCCCAACTTTCCCCTCCAACAGATGCTGCGTTAACTGGAGCTGCAGTGCTCTTTTTGAATACTGGGATGTCTCGGGGAAGCTGTCGGCTGGGGATCGGAGAGGATTCTGGTCTCTGTTACCGAGCCGGATGAAGTACTCCTCCCCTATGCGTGCCATAACCGGCGGCGCCTGTCGCTCTCCATCGGGGTCCGCTGCTGGCTGGTTGGAGTTGCTTTCGATGGCTCTACATTCATACGGTGGTGGAAAGGCAACGAGCAGAGCCACGGTGGTGACGAGAAAATAAAGCTTCATGTCAAAAAGTGGCGAGGAGAATCTGCGGGAGAAGTGAGTCAATTATGCGCACCATTTCAACTTCTCAGCAACAGTTTTACGCACTCTGGGACGAAACTCAAATCATGACATATCCAATTAGTTTAAAATGCTCTTACAGAACATTTGCATTCATATTTGCATTGCACAATTATATATTTCTAAGTCCACTTGAGCATTTACGCGCGTCTTAAAGTTGGATAGCAGGGTGCCTCATTGTGCGCAAAACACAAGCACGCATCCATAGCAATACAAACTAACTAGAATAAAGATTATTATTTTAATATGCTATTACCTGACGTTTCCTAGTCTACCACAATATGACCGGTCTCATTCCAGATAAGATGTTGCGTACCTGTGCGTAATTGATATATCCTTGGATGGTTTTTGAACTTTACGAGGTGCGTCTGTCTTCCAGTTGTTGCCTACCAAGTTATTACTTTTAGGACTTCTTCAAAGGAAGGCTGGAGTTTGCATTTATATAGCCACGGTCAGCGACAAGTGTCACGCATTTAGTAGCTCGCGTCTGCGCAGAGGGGAGGGACAGTTGACTTGAATGAACGTAAGCGAACAGTTTTCGGTTTGAATGAGTCATCGTGGTGTGTGCGCGCTTGAGTGTGCATGTGTGTAAAAGAAGATGCATACAAACCATGGGTATTTTAGGATCATCTTGATCTTCTCTCATCTTTTTTTTTTTTTTTGGGGGGGGGGGGGGGGGGTATTCATATAGTATTAAAATGTTCTCAATTTTTTTTTAGCTTTATGCTTTTAAAAAATATTAAACGCATGGTGCGAATTATAAGACTCCGTAATCACAACTTCAATACTCTCAAAGGAAGTCAAAACTAAGTTTGGTGTGAGGGTTTAAAAAGCGCATGTTAAAAAGTTCCCTTAAAGTTAGATTTCAAGTTAAGACAGAATGCACTAAACAACAGAGGTTCGCGAACAGAAGTCTCCAGTTCAACCGAAGTAACCATGGCAAGTTAGCTCAGGGCGCCAAATCAGCCTTATTTGTGTTGCGCACGACGAACATCAACTGACAAAATGACACCAAATTCAAATTACTGACACCGCTCTTGAATTTATTAAATAAATCTTACGTGTTTGACCAAATGTGACTTTTCATTGACTGAATTTTAATATTTAGTCGCATTCTTGATCTTTGCTTAATGGCATATTCTTCATAATGACCAAAGATGCATTTTAAAGAGGTGTCACAGTAATCAATTCCATCTTATTTCCGCGCCAAAATCGATCAAATACATCACAGTAAAGCGCAGGTTGTTCAGTTCTTGCAGCCACCGGCTCACAGGCGCACGGGCGTGGTGATCTTCGGGTGATGCTCTATCGGGTGTCGCTTCCCCAGACAGCACAGACCGAGCTTCGGGTCCCGGACCGGTGATTACAGATGCGAAGCGGCGGGCCCACGTCACTCCCGCAGTCACTGCTGTCAAGGGCTGTCCTCCCCCTCGCTCTGCTCCGGCCATGAGGGAAGCTGGGAGACGGAACACTTGGCTAGAGCCCCTTCACACCTGCTTACAGAATGCCAGTCAGAAGGCGTCCCAATCAGCTTCTAGACAATACCTGCTAAAATGTGTAAAGAAATACCCAAAGGTTACATATTTCCCAAAAGATTTTTTTTCTTAACACATGATCAGTGAAAAATGCTGGCTATCAATCTCACACTAAAATTATTATTTTGATGTTGTAAATAAGATTAAATAGAGTATTTATTTGCTGTATACTATAGGCTACTATATATTTTCAAAATGTATTTGTAATTATTTGTGAATTATTCAAGCAATTTGTTGATGAATATTGTTAGTAAAGTCAATCCTATCCAAGTTGTTTTCAGTGTATGAGCTGTTTTATGATTTATTATTTTATATTAAGTAAAACACTACAATGAAATGAACATCAGTTCACATATTGGTCAAAATGTCTTTGTAAAATATTCTAGCAATAACTGAGCAAAATTGTTTTCAAATGAAATTCATTGAAAAACAGCTCATACACTGAAAAAAAAAGCTGTGCAAGAATTTGTTAGATCACAGATCACTAAGAAATTTTGACCTATGTTGAATTGATATTCAATTTATTGTAGTATTTTACTTTATTTTCTGTAAAAATAATAGAACAAAAACTGCTCATACAGTGGAAAAAAAAAGAGTTTAGGATTTTAGTAGGATTGTATTTCAGTGTATATGAAGTTTTAGATTATATTCTTTTATATAAAATAAAACACTACAATGAATTAAAGTTCAATAAATTAAGTGAAAATTAGGGCAATGTTGTGTGATATTAATTTTTGGATATGATCATAAAATCAAGAATTCTGGAGTAGGAGAGGCCGAAGGAGGGATACAGAAATTTGATGTGTTTTGAACTAGCTAATATTTCATGCTTATCTAACATAGTTCTTACGATAAAAGCATGGAATTTATGCCTGTAATGCTTTTTAAAAATAAAAGTCACTGGGTACCAATTTGCACCCTATTTGTGGAAAGTGCCATTACATTTATGATATGTGGGATGGGGAAGGCTCAGGGCAAAAAGGCTGATGGTTAACAAGAAGAGTGGATTTATCCCAAGAATAATTTTATTATGGATAATGACTGCATCCATCTACGATAAAGCTGACAGATGAAGAAGGCGGAAGACATCTTGGTTATATTTTGAGATTCCTCAAAGCACCTCCTGATCCACTCAAATTTACGCTGGTGATTCACTCTGTAAATTAATTATTATTATATTCACCCCACGTCTGTGTGATCCTAAAAGTTAGACAAAACACCTCTATGAAGCAATTCCTAACATTCATTGATGTTTCAGACTGAATACTTTTTCCACTGCGTGGGAGTTTTCATTCTGATTGATTGTATCAAATGTTCAAACAAATGATCAGGTCAAAAGCTTAATAAAGTAGAGCAATTTTCCTCCTCCCTTCAGGCCCCATGTCAAGTCCCATCACGACATGCGGCTGCTTTCTGTCACAAATGCAACTTCCCACCTTGCCGCAAAATTTGCTAATTTGCTCGTGGTCAACGATGTCACTGTGATTTCAAATCAACGTCTGCAAGTGGATCACAAAACACGCCACATGATGATGAAACACAGGAAGTGCCGTGGGCCCAGCGCATTGAATACATTCGAGTGCTTTTTATGGTTTCACTGGTGAATGCTGGCTAAAGGCATCATAAGGCATGTCATATGTTTACCAGCAGCTCTAAAGACAAATACTGACACACTTCAGAGAGTCAGAGATACATTAAATCTTGCCCCTGATCGGTGTAATACAGTGTAACAGAGTGTCATGTGACTCTTCATTCAAGTTTATTCCACTTTTTACCTCATTTGTTCCTCACATCGCTTGATGTGCACACAGACACTTCACTTTCATCCTTGTAATTGCATTGGATTACGGCAGCGCTGTTAACAATGACACTGTTAATCTGCACATTGTCGTCAACAGATATAGTCAGCTGTGAGGAGAGATCAATATAGGTGTAAAGAGGCTCGGAGAGCCTGCTGATCTCCTTACTCCAAATAGACTGGGGTCTGACTCAAAAGAAGGGCTCATCAGTCTTCTCAATGGGTTGTTTGCTGATATGAATTGGTGTCTTTAATTGAATTGAGGAAACTCACAATATTGGCTCCCTCCTGGTTTATCAGGCGCATATTAATGGCACCCGGAGATGTTTAAAAACAGCACACTCAGATGTTTATAGACACCATGCTGTTGTTAAATCAAAGACTTAACTGTATTACTCTATTTTTTTATGGGTTGGGCCTAAAATTCCCATACCTTCGTAGTATTTACTGAATTTGATGAATAACCTACTTCTCCAATGTCAATTTTCATTGGTACTGTACCTATAGCACTTTATTTATTATTGAAAATTGTTTTATATAAAACTTTTTATATATTTTATACAAACTAATATTTTAATATTTAATATTAATGTTTAAATCTTTGCTTACGACACTTAATGTAAATATCTGTTGTAATATATATATATATACATATATATATATATATATATATAGAATATAAAGTTTATTTATCAGAAATATAAGTTTATCAATAACTGCAAACTAATATTTGGTTGTATCCAAATTCCATTCGTAATTTGATTCAAATCTTACTTTAAATATAAATATAGCACATTATATTAATATTATTATTAATAATAATCATCATTTTCTATAATTATTTTACATAAATATTATAATATTACCCTTTCTCATATTAATATTTCAGTATTTTCCTATGTCACTTAATTTATTATTTTATACTGAATATCAACATTTAACATTTTGAATATAGATATTTACATTTCTTTTATGTACTGATTAACTTATCAGTAAATGAATAACTGCCTTACCAATATTAGGATGTGTACCTTAATAATACAATATGTAGTGAATTTGATGAAGAACTAAATTCTTCACTGTTGATTTTTTTAATAACTTTGCGCTAATACCTTTAGCACTTAAAAAGAACTTCCTGGATCACAGTTCTTAACTGTTTTTTAATATCTGTCGGTTGCTGAGCTCTGATGGGTTTATGAGATAACAAGTTGCACACTTTACTGCTGACACTATAAGAACTCTGCTAGCTTTTAATCTCAAATGAACTGAATCATAATGCAAATATGGCAGAGACTTTATTGTCTGACAGAGATGTCTAAATTCATCAGCTGTACCCTATGAGTTTTAATAAGCTTGTTAAAATCCAATTGCTCATGGGTATGTAAATGTCATCCGGGATTATAGTCCAACCAGTGGAAAGTGAAAAAAAAAACAGAGCTCCAAAACCATGTCACTGCGACCCCATCAGGCGACTGTCCTTTAGATGCATGCTAAATCTGCTCTATTTGGATATTTCATTGAGAACAGTGTGTCCATTAAGAGGTCTCTTAAAATACAAGGAGCTCTTGGCTGTCAGGGAGAGCAGATGAGGTCAGGGCTCCGAGCGGCCGTCTCACCCCTCAGGCCACAAAACTCTGAACCCAACTGGATCAGCACGGATGTACCAGAGTCACACACAGCGTCAGACATCATCTGGCTTAATTATTCATTCAGAGTGAGCGGAGATGGTCTCCTCTGCTCCGCATGCATCTTTGATTTGTTACTTTGAATATATTACATATCTCTGCCTAATTACGTTTTCCATTGATATTTGGTTCTGCAATAGAAAGCTTTGTTATTTTGATGGATATTTTTGGAAGGCACGTCTAATTGTGGGAAGGAACAAAGATTTTCCTGTGTATTACAAAATAAATCTACCTTTTGTTCTGCCGCCCACAGGTCTGTTCATTAAGAAATGCTTTAGTTTACAGCTAATATAAATAGAGCGTGCATGATTCATGAATGATAAGTTCTTCTATTTTGCTACTTTAAGCACTGCTCTTTTGAATTGTTTCTACAGCAGGGATTTATGATTGTATTTTTATCTTTATAAAAAGCATTCTCTTTTTTACACATGGATCATCCGTCACATGTTTTTCAATGCAGACTAGATGGAAGTAAATTAAATACAATTCCTCTCACCGAACGGAATCTTTTTCAAAGTCCAGATTCCACTTTTCCACATTCTTCACTGTTGGCCTTTGTTGTTGAATCACCTTGAGATGATGATGCCAGGAACGCCATGCTCTATTGCACCCGTCCCTTTCTGCTTTCATCTTACTCGTCACAGACATTGTGGGATCCCTGTCTTGTACCTTTTTCTGACACTTCTGCCTTTGCGTTTTGCTGGGCCTGACAAGACATTCTCTACTTTGTCTGTGACATGATTTAATATGACGTGACATGAGTAGCCCAGATGAGGAAGGCTTTGGGTTTGGCATGAAAATCAATCATACATTTTAGTCAACTGAACTGACATCTTTATATATCAGAGATATCCTGTAAGCTTAAGTCATGAGGTCCTCCTTGTCTTTCATACTAAAATCATTTTAGCATGAGAATATTATACTAGAAAACACCAAGAATTTATAGTACAGTACTGTACATAGAGATAAACAACGTGGGTTGAATTCACTAAACAGCTGCACCACTTGTGAAAACCTGTGTCATATTCACAAACCACCCACTATACAGTGTAACCAAGCACTAAATGTGCTGAAATACTGTCATCATCATCGTTTTCAAAGCAAACATCTTAGCTTGAACATCTTTCAAGCATCTTTTTCTATGCATATGAAGGTTATTTTAGAATACTATAGATCTGTTATTAAAAATGAACCTCACCTGAACAGCAGAATCCATTGAAATCTTCAAGAAGCGTCTGAAGGAACACTCTTCTGGGAACACTAGAAAAAAACAGCATCAAAGCAAAAGATGGATGTGAACTTATTATCCCTGATGACTATGAACTGTGAATAACAATGTAATATTTATTACAGGCAGAAATCGTGATCTACAACTCAACTGAATAGCGTATAGGGTGAAACGTCACTTTTTAAAATGGCACCATTAGAAAAAAACACACATCACAGCTTTTTATTTCTTTGTATGTCAAGGTGCCTTTTTTCTTAAGGATACCTTTAGGACTTGCTGCTGGCATTAAACACATGTATGTCCGCATCCCAATAAAAAGTGTATGTTATTCACAAGTATTTTAATTTGTTTTGAAAGTTTAATTTAGGTACTGCAGAATATTTTTATATTAGTAAACAAAACTGCATGAAATTCAAGAAAATCATAGATAAATCTGGCACTGCATGCAATGATTGTTTACTGAAAAACCTTTCATGCTTAAACTACAAATCTTTGCCAACTAACTGCACTACTAAGTGCAATTTCATGAATATTTTAAACAAAGTGTACTTAATTTTCTTTTGTGCAGCAGCTTTTAAACTAAAATGCTTTGGAGACACTGCAATGCACTGTAAACATGTTTCGTTTAGGGCAGTTTCGTAAGTAAAACGTCACATTGTTAGGTAACCTTAATATATACGTTTTATTAAATTCAAATACATTATTTAATACATCGGAATCAATCTCACGACATTGGTTAACTTTCAATTTTTAGGGTCAGGTCAGGTAGAAGCAGTTTTGTTTTAGTAGTTGCTGATCACATTGAATGTTTTGAATATTAGCATCTTACTAATTTGGAAGAAAAAGCTAAATAGTTTAGTTTGTTAAAATGATAAATGTTTATCACTGAGCAAAAGTGACCAGCGTTGCCCTTAACTCACTTGGTGTCTTCTCTAAATAGGGCATTCAATCCTGTGGGAATGTCTCTGGACGATTTTTGATTATGTTTCAGTGACACAGAATCAATGATTTGTGGCCTTTTCCTCCGTGTGCACACAGGGAGCGTGCAGCTTTGCCCTGTCACTGCCCCTTCACACACACACACACACACACACACACACACACACACACATACATAACTCTGCACTGATTAGAAGCATCATATTCACTCTGCTCCTTCATTCTGCTTTTCGTCTTCATCCATAAGCACATCATTTAAATCCTGTTCCTGCAGGATTGTAACTAGACCAAAAATTTTAGACATTCTCATTTCATTGTTTTTTTCTGAGGTGATGCTGCATTTGCAATTATGATAAATCTAAATAATAATACACTTTCTTTATTGGCACTGATTTGTTCCATGAAGAATCTTTAACATCCATGTAACCTTTCGATTGCTCAAAAGGCTCTTTATAGTGCAAAATGACTCTTTTGATTATTAAAATATTCTTCACACTAGGATAAAAATGGTTATTTCACGAGTTCACGCTTACATATAATTAGCTGAGGTATGGTATGCATATTTGGCGTGCTGTCCGGGGAAGGGCTCCGAGCTCGGGAATGGCCCGAACCTAGAGTACCCCCCTTCCCCGTCTATTTATAAAGTGAACTCAAAGTGAGGAGATGGGGTGGAGGAGGGATGCTGATAAACCGTCAATGGATAGAGGTAAGTCAGCGATATTTATTCTATGGGATTGATTACTTGATTAATGTCCACCTGTGTTGATTAGGCTAAGTATCTGACGCGCTTAAGAGATGGTTACTGAAAGGCTCTTTTGGGAACCCAAAACTGTTCATCAATCGCATCGCCATAATTTTTTTTTTAAAGATTGTAGGCATAAATCAAACGCTCATCTACTATTGCTAGGTTGCACGTTTCAGAAGATTTTTTCAAAAATTCAAATTAAAGGGACAGACAAAAATTAAAATTCTGTTATTTTTACCAAACATGTATGACTGACCTTTTTGTTGTTGTTTTGCTGAACATCAAAATTGTTTTCAAGAATATTTCAACTGGTTTCATCCATTCATAAATATCCAGTAACATTTATAGTAAAATTTTTATATACACTCTAATGTATATAAAATATTATTTTACCCTCTAACTTTAACACTCACTATTCTAATTCTATTCTTTAAAAAAAAAATCTAACTACCTTTCTAATCTTTTTGTATTCTATTTTCTTTTCATTTATTATGCAATTGTATTTGTGTGTGTGTGTGTGTGTGTGTGTGTATGTGTAAAGATCTCTAACACTAGCTTGCTCTATTCTTTTTTTATTCTATCGGTTTTCTTTTTATTTATTATATTATTTAAAATCCCACGCTGCGTGTACTGTGTTAACCTAACTGAGACTTGTTATAGCACTTATATATCATTGCTCTTTTTGTTGTTTTTGATTGCTTCCACTGTCCTCATCTGTAAGTCGCTTTGGATAAAAGCATCTGCTAAATGAATAAATGTAAATGTAAATGTAATGTATATTACAAAACAAAAACATGAAGAAAACATTCTTTTCTTTTTAGTGTACAATGAAAGTCAGTGTGGTCCAAAACACCACTGAACCTCAGTGACTTTAAATGTATGGAAAAAAACACCCAAAAACAAATCTGAAATATTTCTCAAAATATCTTCTTTTGTGTTCTACAGAAGAAGAAAAAAAAACTAATACAGGTTTGGACCAACTTAAGGGTGAGTAAATAATGACCGCATTTTCATTTCTGGATGAACCATCTTTTTAATGGGCACATAAGCATATGCAGTCCAAATGACTGATTGCATTGTGTTATTTCCATAATCAGCCATCAAATCCATCTCCCGATGAATGTGGAAGTGTGCATCCCTCAGAGCGGATAATCAACGTGCAATGCTACGATGCACAGGGACACCCTCCAAAAAGTCATCCGAGAAACAGCTATTTAAAATGGCAAGTTTTGTAAGAAGTCACAGAGTACACATTCTAGGTTTAAAAATCTTAATTACCTAGGCCAAAAGTTTCCCTGCCTGTAGATGATTGTGGAAGCCTAAAAAAGGAATTCTTAGAACAGTCATTAAAGAATTACCTAATTGCACTGTGAAAAGGTCTCCTTGGTCTGCTCCATCTACATCATTATGTGGATATTTCAACACATGGTCGTCCTTTTTTTCTCTAGGGACCACGAACGAGATGCCTAAACAAAGGCATACCAAAGTCATCTCCTGCACTAATTGGCGTTCATTAGCTTCAAGGTTGATACTTCGAGCTCTCTCTATGAATCTCAGACTGAAGATCATCAGAGGATTGCACCCATCAATCAGTTTGATTTACCCTGTTAATTAATCACCATCATTAAAGTTGCTAATTGTGCAAAAAGTGTGTGAAACGACTCTTTGCCGTCAAATCATGTTTCATTCACGCACTCAAGGCAGGGGATGTGTAAAAATGACTTCATTTTGAATAACCCATTCCTATTCGAACCCAATATTGAGACACCTGAAATTACTTTATTAAACATTGAAGATTTACACAGACACAGGGTCATGCATCAATTAATTCCATGTGCGCGTATATCGAAACGACACCTCTCAGCAAAAAAAAAGAAGAAGCTTAATTTAAGGTTTGTCAGGTATAGAGGCAAAGACATTGAGATGCTCGGCCGAGCTCTAATTGCAGTAAGTGTACTGTATATTTTTCACTTGTTGAGAGCAGTCATCAGCTTAAGTGATTGCAGTCAACAAAGGTGACTTCTTGTTTGGGAATGAATGACAACAGATGTCCGTGATCAGTTAGAAGGAGATGCCAGCGCTGGTGAATTGGCCGTGGAATTTATCGATATGTGAGTTTCAGGCTCTCGTTGGATGAGTCAGCCTCTCTCAAGGGAACGGTGCATGTATCTTTATAGTCTAGGCTTAAAAAGTGTTCCCTCTCCAGGCCTCTTTCCAACTTTTAACATCAAGAAGGGAAAAGACACAGCTTGATGTGCTCTCTGAAATGAGGACAGAATATGGCACTGAATCAATAAAAATGGCGATCCGCTAAAAAGAATCTCCCCCAGTCTTTCAAAATGAAGGGTATAAATACAGTGAACTGAATTTTCATTTGACGCGTCTAAAAATTGAGAAGGTCTCCAGCATCTCAGGAGAGTCAGCGTTCTCTCTGAAGTGAACACTTAAAGCATTATTATATCGGTTTATGTCATTACTGAGCGAGGACTGCACCGCGAGTTGCCGATGTTAAAACAAGAAGCTCTGTTTTGTCCTAATTGTATTTTCACGTAGCACATTAGCAGTTCATTAGAGCAATTAATGGAGATGTTGTTTGTTGCATTTAATGCAAACATGTCACAACACTCATTAATGAACAATAATAATCTATTTGAATTAGATGAACCTGGAACATTTATTTATACTATCTTAGCAAATGCATATATTAGACTATGATTATAAAAACTTAAAAGAGCGGGGCTAGTTGTCACACAAGGAAATTAATACTTGGGACAGTTTAATGCTGCATCTTTATGTATTAATGCTTATGTTAATAATATAATACCTTTTTCTTTTCATTTTTATTTCAAGTCAATCTGATAAACAAGCTAGGCCAAAAGCAATCTAAAAGTAATTTGTAATTACACCTAAAATGTGTAATGTAATGGATTTTGTTACTAACTACAATTTTTGTAATGTAATTTGAAAGCAATAACAGATTACAATTTTCAAGTAATCTACCCAGATACACACACACACAAACACACACACACACACACATATATATACAAGAGTTCTTTCTGGTCCTCGAATCTGATTGTCTGAGAGCCTTTTCCAGCCAGTTTTCCCCAGTGTTAACTATGCAAATGACAAATAAATACCGCTTGACTCTTGACTTGATATTCTAGTGATTACAGAAATTGTGTCACAGGAAGGTAGTTATTTAGACTTCAAATATGCGGTTTGTTAATAAAGATGATGATAATTAGAAAATTTGCTTTAACGTTTTCGGGGGTTTGATCTCCAGGGCGTCAGCAGCCATTCAGTTCTCATTAACAGAGCACAACATTACCTCGCCCAGTTCTTCTGGAAATTGCTGTACTGGCTCTGATGTCTCTACAGTGTTTAAACACAAGATATGATTTGTTTTGGGTAATTCTAACAGGCTGTCTTTGGTCTCATTTATCTATTATTTATTCCTTAACTTATAGTTTTGGTTGAGGGCAAAATCTCATAACGTTATATTTTATATAATTTTAATGCTGTATATCAGAGCGCTGCCTTTGTACTTTTGACTGAATTGCTTAGCAACTTTTATGATGGCTGTTGTTGTTGTTTATTAAATATTATTATTCAATAATATTCAATAATATTAATATTGTGACGAGTTGGGCAGGGCCGAGAGCCATGGGAACGGGTCAAGGCCGGTGGAGAAATTGGAAATGAGTGACACCTGCTCCACTCACCGGTCTCGAGTCCCACGGAGGAGATCCGGAAGGATAAAGGAGGAGCGATGACAGTGAAGGACGAGAGAGGACAAGGCCTGGATTAAAATTTTTGTGTGTTGGTTTTGTTTGTGCACGGCAGTCGTCCGCGAGGGGTTTATTTATTATTAAAGTTTGATTTGAATGTTCGCCGGTTCCCGCCTCCTTCTTCCTGTGACTACAAACGTTTATATAGCGTTACAAATATATTCAATATATTAATAGTCAATATTATTCAATAAATAATATTTTAGATAAATAATAGTAGTATTTAATAATAGTATTTCATCTTGAGAAAGGATGTTTGTGTTTCTGATGGTGATTTTAATTACATTATTCCACCATTAGATGGCAACAAGAAACTGTTTTTATAATAGCGTCAGCAGTAAAGACTTTTATATTAAAAGAGACTGAAACAGGGTTGTAAACAAGAAAGTTATTACTTTCAACAACACATTGTAAGATGCAGCCAACAAATACAGTGAGCAGCCCTGTCATCGGAAATTACCCTTAACAGATGAAAGGATAGTACAACAAAAATATCGCTTTCCTCAGCAGGCATTCAAACTAGTTTAAAGTGTGAATATGAGATAGAGCTGTAGAATGAAGGCTGTGATGTTTTTGAATTAGTAACAGAGGTTTGAGTTTTTAAAGACACTCTGTTGTCTCTTTTTTGTTTACACACTTGCCATCAAACTGTTGTATAAACACAATATCACACTCACAGCTGTGCAATATGGCTGTATATCAGCACGCTGTGATATATATATATATATATATATATATATATATATATATATATATATATATATATATCACAACTTTTAAGTACTTTATAAAAGAACTTGCTCCAATTCACCACTTCAAATGCTCAACAGTTCAATGTGTTCTCAAGAGAACAGACTGGCTACTTTAAAATGTTTCCACAAAGCTCTTGGATGACAGAAAAGTACACTTTGTTTGTCCTTGTTCTTCCTGAAGAACTGTTCTTATATTCTGACGATGTTGTAACCTTTAATGAAAGCACCCACATATTCAATGTCAAAAGAGATGTAGTCATGATGCTTTAGTCTATAGGGACCGGATTCGATTTAATCTTTAGAGAATTTAAATCAAGCTCACGTTTAAAATGGCTCCAGAATCATTTCATTTATTCCATCCATAAAGTGTGTTAATCTCCTGTTTTATGAGTCAAAATATGTATGCCAAAGAACCATGGCTTTATTCCCATATTCTTGGGACAAAAACACTGAGGATTGCCCTGAAGATATGTGTGCATCTGCATCATAATGCAGCATTTGTTTTTTCACGTGCCATGTTTGTACAAGAAGAAAAAAAATTCCACACTCCAGCTTTCAGATCAGTTAACGTGATTGGCAAATCCACACCTCCTGGTGAATTGCGTCACATCTAAAAGCAGTCAAGGTTTCAAAGTTCTTAGAAGTTGGGTTTTTAGAGCTCTGCTACAATGTGCATCAAGTTTTATAGAGCTCCAGAGTAATTAAAGTGTAGGTTGTCGATTTCTCATGATTATCTCTGTTCAGTGAGCTGCAACAAAAACGACACCGTTGGCAATACTGAGGGAAGACTTCAGTATAGCGGAAGTGAAGTCATGACTCATGAGCAAGAAATGCACTGTGATTTACACTGTTAACTGCATTATATTGCAAACAGTATATCACCACAGGACTGCTGGACTGTACATACACTGTTTTCCAATATAAAGCAGTTTTCCTTAAAGGAATAGTTCAGCCAAAAATGAAAATTTACTCAACCTCAGACAATCCAAGATGCAGATAGGTTTGTTTCTTAATCAGATCTGATTTTGAGAAATTTAACAGCATGTATATCACTTGCTCATGGATCCTTTGTATAGTGAATGGGTGCCGTCAGAATGGAAGTCCAAACAGCTAATAAAAACATCATAATAATCCAAATAATCCACACAATTTCAGCCCATCAATTAATGTCTAGAGAACTGAAAAAAGCTGTGTTTGTTATAAACAAATTCATCATTAACTTGTTTTTAACTTAAAACCATTGCTTCAGTCTAAAATATGAGTACTCTATCCATAATATTACATTCTTTAGCGAAAAAGTTGTGTCATCTCATTCCAGCCCATCAAATGACGTCTTGTGGAGTGAAAAGCTACAGTATGTGTTTGTAAGAAACAAATTAATTATTAATGCATTCTAATTTTAAACCCTTGCTTCTGGCCAAATTATGAGTACATAATCCATAATCATGCTTCCGTATGATTGAACTGGTTTGAACTTGAAGTCAAAAACATCATCATGATGGATTTGTTTATTATAAACTTGCAACTTTTTTGTTTTGTTTTGCTTCACAAGACAAAATTTGATCCTTTCATTATAATGATTGTCTTAAAGGGATAGTTCATCCAAAAATTAGGGTGAAAAAAGTATCCCAGAAATTTTCTTTCCCTTTTAGTTTTACATTTTGGTTAAACACTATCACAAAAATAAACCATCAGCCCAGTTGTGAGATGATGTTTACTTAATCTGAAGTTTAAGAGAAGTCAGCCCACAACCCTGAATGAAGGAACCAGAGAGAAATTAAGCATCCATCACCCATGACCATCGCTGTTAACCACCTTTAGAGCTGTGTGACAATGTAAACCTGAATTCACCACAGTGGCATTCCCAGGAGCTCATGATATCTATAAAGCACAACAGGAGTTGACACACGGAGCCTCTTAACACTTCAAAGCAATGACTCACCAGCTTTTATTTAGAGTAGATATGCAAATCAGATGCCACAGCCATCACCACATTCTCTCCTGAACCCTTGACAGAGCATTAATCACACCATCCTCGAAACGTCGCCCCGCTGCCCATCGTAAAGTCACAGACACCTGAAGATCAATTCATTGTGTTTTTGGGGAGCCAAAAGAATGTGTTAAATACGTCTACAGGCTAGTGCGGATGGACACAAGAACATGATGCATCATGTGCAACTGCTGTTTTTAAAATAAAGACGCATTTCAGTTGAAGAAATGTTTCACAGTATGTCTGTCAGAATATTACACAATCATATTATAATTGACATGGAACCGGGGTGGAATTAAGATTTATTGCTGCATACACATTATGTTGGAATGATCTCACTGTAAAAAGAATTAAGATTATTGTTGGAAATTTGTATTGTTAGTAAGTTAGAATTGTGAATGTTGATGTACAGTTTAATTTAATTTTTTTATACATTTGAGTCATAAATTAGTATACTTGCTAATAAAAGATTAGCATAAAAAACTACATTTCCCATCATTCCCTGTGCTAAAAAGCTGAAAACAAGCACCAAGAGTCATATGTAAAGTTCAGTTCAATGAGCAGGTCCAAATCACAATGGAAAAATCTGGAAATGGTCAGAAAAGAGAGGATACAATGAAAAAGAATTGGAAAAATAAGTCACAGAGAACAGATTAATTAATGTACTCATGGGCACTCAGTTATGCGCACTTAAGTTTTTGAGACAATCACTTGAACCATATGTGACTATCCACAGGCAACAGGGAAATGGTGTCATTTCTACTGATTGGCTGATGGGACAACAAGAACACTCAGAGTCTTCAACCCTCCACGGACTATTCTGAGCTGACACATCTGAAAAATATAAATCCATTTTAGGCATTTTAAAAATCCCCCAAAAATGAATTTATCTGGCAAAATGAACTATAATATAACAAATATTTGTGATATTGCTTAAAACTAAAAAATACGTATAGATGCCACTACACAGCAAAATCTTCAGTATTGAAATCCCAGTGTTGGGTACTTTTAGATTAAAGTGTTAAAGTTGTGGTGTTGAATTAACACTAGCTAGTGTAAACAGAGTTACACCAGTTAGAGTTAGAGTTATCACCAGTACACTGAACGAAAACCGTTTCTTTCGGACGCGTCCGATTTGAGAACCGATGAACTGATGATACTGCACATGCGTGTAATTTTTTAAAGTATTTTGTTAAACATCGGAAAGTGTTATAAAATAACTATATTTTATTTAGCTTTTTTTATTATTATTTATTTATTTATTTATTTTTAAGATGAATGTTTCTAATCTGTATATTGTAGATAATGTATAGGCAAAAGGGGTTTTCAGGGAAGTTGGACAATAATCAAGACTGTGTTTAATAGGAATAAGGGATGATTTATGGAATATCTGTACTGTATATATAGTTAATGATGACACATTCACAAATTGAGTTTGTAGTAAACAGAACATGAACACGAGTAGAGCAGCTGATGAAACTGAACTGCAGCACGTGCCGGTTAGAGTGATTCTCGTTCTCGAGTCAAGAACCGGTTGCATCGGTTTTCGGATCACCAGTACACTGAACCGAAAACCGTTTCTTTTGGACGCGTCCGATTCGAGAACCGAGGAGCTGATGATACTGCGCATGCGTGATTCAGCGTGAAGCCAACTGAATCACAGCCACTGATCTATATATATATATATATTCTATATTATAGATCAGTGCTCACAGCTCGTCTGAACCGAACTGATTCTGTGCTAATGTTATGAGCGCGGGTAAACCGAGGGCTTGGATGAAGGGCAATCTGGCGAAACGTAAGTTCATTTAATAACAAATACATCGCAATGGATTATGTATAGTAAGTGGATCATGGTTTCTGCGCTGATGACACCTAATTTATTTACTTTATATCTTCAAGACTTAAATCCTCATATGCAGATTATTGCTGTTACTGTATCAGGATGCGTTGTTGCAAAACTCAAATGTAAACTTTTCATGATTATGAGGTTTTTAACTGACTAAAGTTATGATTACTGACTTATATATATATATATATATATATGAATGTTTGATAGACATTACGTCTTCGCCAATGACGTCATTACGTCGAGCGTAAAAGAACCGCTGGACCGTTTTTTTCAACCGGTTTATTGAATTGAACCGTCCGAAAGAACCGTTTCGCGGAAAAGAATCGAACTTCCCATCCTTAATTTATGTGTATTCATTTTGATAGACAGAGCCCTGCCTCAGCCCAATGAGATCAACATGGAAGTCAGGAATCACAACCTATTTTCCAGTAAGACAGACTTCTTTTTACAACAAAATATTTACTTTTACAGTGAGTTAAATGCTTTTCTTTAAAGGGATAGTTAAAATTTCAATTATCATTTTCTCACCCTTGAATTTGTCCAATGTCATAGGTTTCTTTGTCAGACCACAAAAGTAGATTTAAATAAAATGTCCCGAATATGCTTGTCCAAGTTGTCCATATAATGTCAGTCTATGGCGAATAACGTCAAGCTGTTAAAATAGAAGCCAAAGTATAACAGAGTGGTCTCATGTATTATGTGATGTATATTCCAAGTTTACTGCGGGTATACAATAAGGTTTGGTGAGAAACATACTGAACTTTTTCATATTATTTAACAAACATCCTGACTTGATTGTTGGTCTCTGTGCATGACTGTGTGTTCATGATACACTATTAGTTCACTCTGAATTGCTCACAAGTTCTGAAAAAAAATCAAGATTAATAAAAATGTGACTCCAGACTGGAGCTTCGGTTGTCATGACAGTCAAAACCTGACAGCTGACAGATGATGAACGTGATCACTTTCTGTTGCAATGAGCACAACAGATATATTTACCTCAGAGAAAAAAAGTGCTGTATATAGATTCTATTTTATTTAGTTTTTTTTTTCATCTTGATTGTTCACAACTTGTGTGCTTTTCCTAGTTGAGTTGGATTGAATTGCTTTGCTTTGCTAAAAGAGTCTCATGAACGCACATTCATGCACAGAGACCAACAGTCAAGTAAATAAATTATGAAGTCATTTTTATTTTTTGGGGCGAAATAACCCTTAAAACAAATTATTCACCTGAATTATTATTTACTTATACTCATGCCGTTCCACAGACAACATATAAGACATGTATGTCATACAGGTTTGGAACCACATGAAGATAAAAAAAATCTGATATTTCACTTGTTAATAATAGCTTTGATAAATGGATGTGAATTTATTCAGTTTTTTCCCCCCAACTTTACAGGAGCACTTTTGTGATGCTGCAAGTGGGAGTGGATTTCATGCTTAGCTGGAAACAGCAGAAAACCACATCCAGTCATCCTGAAAAAAAGAAAGAGACTACTTTTTCCCAAGGAAGTCCATACGCCACTGGCACAGACTTTGTTCAGTGATCAGTAACATACATTCAGCCAGGGCCGTCCTTAGGGGGGGGGCAACTGGTGCGGTCACACCAGACCCTGCACTTGGGGGGTAAACAGACTGAATGATCCCCCCACCCGGGAACGCTCCTTGCTTTGCATCGGGTCACGCATCAGCTAAGTACGACCCTGCATTCAGCTTTAATGGTAATGAATGAGATGCTTTGGTTTAAGCAGATAAATGTAAGCACTATCCACCTTTTTCCTCAACGCAGAAGTAAGTCTCTGAGTGAGACTTTGTTTTTATTAGCCGCTATAACGAGGAGAATAACAACTTGCAGTAGTTTGCATTACAAACAAGTGTGTTCTTAATATAGATAACAGATTAAAATTGTATTGTAGGACACATCAATTGTCAATATCAAGCAACAAAACTGTTTTGTACAGCTAAAAATAGCTGGACGCAAATGAGACCGGAAGCTACACCCATAGAATTTACAAATGGCGGCACCCATTTATACATCAGGAAAAAGGTGGATAAACCTAATGAAATTCAGAAAACATATGGACCAAATAAGAATACGTATTTTGTGACTTTTACACTGATTTGCTTTAACATAGTTTTAATTTTTGTAAGAACATGTTGTTTACATGTATTGAAAACACTGAATGTGAAGACATTTTTGTGCAGGGATAAAGTTACAATGTTTCAATTTAAATAAATAAATGTAAACATGTATTGATTTGTGGATTCATTTATTTATTGTCATATATACATTCCAGGTGTTAAATTTGACTTTTTTGCTGTGCAGGAGAGTTTTTGTAATGCTAACTCAATACACTGGAGTTAAAATATCAAGAGTTAAAATCTATCTTAAAAGTGTTAAATTGTAACTCTTTACACTGGTGTTAAGGAAAAATCAACACTCTGTGGTGTAGACCAGAGTTGTTTTTTAACTCTATACCGTGTACATATAACTCAATCATAGTGTAAAACCTCTAACTCTTTGAAGAGTGTTAAAGTAACTGAAAAGATTGGGACAATATGCACACTTTTTCTGAGTTGATTTTAACTCTGCTAGAGTTGAATTAACACTTGCAATTTTGCTGTGTACAAGGAAAATGGAATAATAAAAAAAAGTTTATTGAGCAGCAAATCAGCATATTAGAATGATTCCTGAAAACTGGAGTAATGGCTGCTAAAAATTCCGCTTTGCCATCACTTAAATAAACAAAAAATAGATTCTAAAATATCTGAAACCGTTATTGAATTGTGTTTTATATTTTTTATTCTTTTTATTTTTGATTAAATGCACCCTTGGTGAGTATAAGAGACTTACTGTATATATAACATTCTTTATTGGCTTATATTGGCTCAAATGTCCAAATCACTTTTTTACATGACAGGATTAATCAAAACATAACTAACTAATAAGTAAACTTTATCACACAGTCTGGGGTAACCGAAATCCTTGAATTTATTCCTCTATCAAAGACTTCACTGCACTTTTTGTCATCATGTTTACTGAATCATAAGGTCATTGTTGTGGAGACAGCCAGACCTTTTCAGTGCTTGATGTTATCTTCCTGTTATAACTGTGATGACAATCTTCAAGTGCTTTTTTCTGAACTAGAGCATAATTTAGTTGGAAACTAAATTTAAAACAAAACTTTGGCAGGGGTCAGTCTGCTGTTTATCCAAAACTCACTATCCCAACACCAAATGCAATTTGAGATATATTCCAAATTATCCTAGTGACTTGCCCATATTTTAATTGCAGCTCTGTGGGCAGGGACAGTTTTCAGTCTCACCAAGGGGGTTAAGGAAATTTCTTGCCAATTTATCATCTGCTAAGTAAAACTCATTTGTATGATTACCGTAATTAGTACACCTTTCCACCAGTGTTGTTGCTGTCAAATGAAAATGGCAAATACACTAAAAACATTTGGTGTAGAAAAAATTTAACTCAGAAATTGCTAGTAAATTTCATGAACAATTACAAAGAAATTGGTAATTAAAGTAAACTTTTAAAGGAATTTTAAAGTAGAAAGACTGAAATAGAATGGTCTTGTAAACTTTCTCTTTATTTAGATTTTTTTTATTGCAGTGTAACAAATTAAATATTTAAGTACTAAAGTTACTAAAACTAAAGCATAAAAAAGCTACAAAAAATAGTTAAAAAATGGCAAAAGCACATAAAAATTTGTATTTATTTTTTAAATAAAAAGTTTATATAAAATTACTTGGAACATAAACTAAAACTAAAATGAAAACACATGCAAATGCAAGCTAATACAAAATATAAATAAATGCTGTAACAGTAAATAATACTAAAATAACATTGCTTTCTGCTACAAACAGCATAATTTGAAGTATCATTCATGTCCGTAGGCCAAACTGTGAGAGACAAATGTTAATATTAATGCATTTTAGTACTTAAAATTGCACCTCCTATTCTTTGAGAGCTTCAGTGACCACTTTTTAAATCAATTACCACTGCAACCCACAGTTAAATGAATAATGTGTGATCTTCAACTATTTTTAGACTTCAAAATGAGGCATTAACTGCTATGTTTTCTGCAAAAGTGAAGATCATGGCACCTGACTTCTACTTTTAGCTCTGTAATCCAATTTTGAAATATGAATTGAGTTTAAAGTGTCATTTGCATAACAGGATGTCTTGCATGCACATAATCTAAATTATTTATGGCAAACGAGTGGCACTGGATTTTGCATATTTTGGGAGCTTTCATGCACAATGAAAGTGACGGTTCAGCAAGTTAGCAAATGTGGCGGCTTGTCTGAGCCAAGAGCATTACATTTTACATTAATCACTGCCAGCAACTGATCTGTGCCAGATTATCACAGGTGACACTGAAGTGCAACAATGACTTCTGAACTCTGACAGGTACTGACCATGCTACTGACAGTTGTTCATTGGAGTTTCCTTTAAATGTCTACATATACAGTAGCACATAATCGTGTTTGCATGTGGGCAGGTGTGTGCCTGACATGACAGAGAGACCAAAGCAGCTGCAAAAGGTCAGGTTTGTCACATAGCATTGCGTTAGCAGGGTTGTCGCCGGTCCATGTAGCCAAACTCCAGCTGTGAGGGAGTTTTGTGAAAAATATGCTGTTTAATTAGCTCGGTAAGTGCATTAAAATAGATCATTCTCACTGTGAAGGGTTAAACTTCTTTGGGCTCAACTCCTTAGGGGCTCCCGTCTTAAAATTAGCTGTTAATGAGGTATCAACAGTCTTTCACATTTTTTTTTTCTGATATTAGTCACTTTGAAATTACCACATAAATTAACAGATGGTCTAACAAGTGCAGAAATACAGCAACTTTTAAATCCTCATGAAAAGAGTTTTTCTTGTTGTTGTTTTTTTTTTTTTTGAGAACTGAAATGACAATGAAAAGTTGCGATCAAACTGTCTCAATACTTGATGCAACTTTGCATGAATTTGAATGTGGAGTGTAGGGTGAACGTCACTTTGTGAGAAGGCCCCTGGGGATGCGAGAACCGCCGTAATGGCCTCCGAACATCTCTCAAAAGGCTAATTTGTCACTTGTCAAATGCAGATTTGGTGAGAAGTCATTTCTTTCAGATTTGCCTGTTCCCAGCGGTCCTACTCTGTCAGTTCACATAGTGTCAGAAGACGGTGTGCTGATGACCAATTAGACATTTAAAACTCTCAAAGCATCGTCCCATCTAGATCGCTGAGTTAAAACGTCATCTTCGCATGATTGCGCACAGCTCAATCAAGTCTCTTTGGCTACCAGCTAGATACCAACCGGCTGTTTAATATTAGGAGACTGGAAATGGTCAGTAGCTTCTTTAGATTGCATTGTTATTTTTGCATTCTTATTTTTTCCAATGGCAGCAAAAAAAATGTTTCTAAAAATAGCTGAAAAGCTGAATAAATAAATAAATAAATAAATAGAGAGATGGACTGCGACATAGACATCAAATTTAGTCACTCCTTCAGCAGCTGTATTAGAAAATTTTTAAGATGAAAACATTGAAAAAATAGATTTCCATTTACAATGTAAATTAAGGCTAAAATCTGTGAAAATGCTCCAGTAAACTTAAATTTCCTGACCACAACAAACTAATTTTAAGTTCACAAACAAATTACTCTTAAATTCACTAGTTATCTCTTGTATTGTTAAATTTATTGTTTTTGTTTAAGGTGTCTTGAGCAGCTGCTTTTAAAGGCACTATATAAAAAAAAGTTGATTTTTGTTATTATTATAAATATTCTTACAAAACAGAGCGCAATTTCTATGGCATAAAACTGTACTTTTAAACAAATACACAACAACTATACACTTTGTAGTTCAGGGTTTGGTTAGTATAGTCTGATACAGCGGATGCCATAACTACATCACTGTTTAATTACATTTCATTGGCCAAATTACAACCTGACCATACTCCAAATATACCGCAATTAATAATGAGAGTTTATGACCTCCTGCCTGGATCTTTGGTTTAGCATGCTAGGCACTTCAAGGGGAATTTCTGTGGGCTCTCTTCCCAGAGGCAAACACTGAATATTTGCATGCCTGATATTTCCATTTTGTCTTGCATTCTGGCTGAGATTATGAGAATATAAAAAGAGTTTAGCCCCAAGCTTTTTGAAAAGGTTGGGTAATAATAGTCTGATTTCTCAGCTTTATTGACACTGTGGAAATTAGTCACAGTGTTTGAGAGCAGAGAAAAGTGGGGGGAAAAGTGAAAAATTGTCTTGTGGCTAAAATATTGAGCTTGGTGAATGATGTCACTGTTTTTTAATGAGGTCTTGAATGGCGGAGGGGTTAGGGATGACCTCTGTGATGAATGCAGCTTGCGTTTATAGTTATTCCAGGCCACAGCATGGAAGCCCATGACTTCATGCTGTAACAGCACGTCCGAGATGGATGAAAAAATGTTTGAAAAACCTTGGAATGTAATTTCAAGGACGCACGCTTGCATGCTGTGATTTTCTAGGATACCAGCCAGATCGTGCCGGATGTTAGCCATGGCATATACGGCCAGAGTCTCTTCCATTTCCTATCTGATCATGTGAGAAGAAGCAGGTGCTGTAATACACTACCAAACACGTAATCATGTGAGAGAAGACTGGATCTTTCTAAGGAAGGATTCAGATGTTACTTTCCTCAGCTGGGAAGTTTTAGTCAAGAAAGGAATGAAGGGGATTCAAATAATTGTCCAAACAACGAATTTGGTAGATTAAATTATGCAAATGTTTTCTGATTTTATATTCTGGGTCTTTCTCAGGAGGCTTTCAGGATTATTTATTTATTTGTTTGTTTGTTTATTTTTTCTTTCATTCATTCATGGTTACAAGTGAAACTTCTGCAACATGCTTTTATACTTTTTAAGATCCAATTAATTCCTGATGGACAAAATTCAATCCAAAAGTTTTACTCACAATAGGGAAGAAAAGTTGGTTGTGATTTTAACCCCCAAAAATGAGGTTACTTTCTTAAATATGACGTCAGAAATATCAACCATTATTTTTAAAAGGTGAAATCTAAAAGCATGCAAAAGCAAAACCATGACATTTTAATTTGAATAAAGCAAATTTCCTACATAACCAATTAAAATGCAATGATGGTCAATGCAGACATACGAATCCTAGTATTCTGATTAAAAAACACATTTCGGAATAAAATAAAGTCCTTTTGCCTTACACATTAAACAGAGTTAAATCTATCATGTGTAACAGTAGTATGTCAAGTGCACAGTTCCTGATGTAATCAAATGCACTATTTTTACAAAATAAATGTCAACTTTCTTTGGTTTGTATAACAGTTCTTACATAAAGCATTGTGTTCAATTCAATGCAACAATGCATTTCTGAGGAAATTCTGCTTATGTCTGATGAACCAGTGTTTACAGTATGACTCTATTCAAAAATATTATTTTTGTGACACCTTGAACTGGTTGCTCCAATGAATCTGCTTAGTTGATGGAACAAATATGAGATATGATTCAGTGGGAAATCACGATCTGTGGATGTCCTGACACAGTTCTTTGCTCCATGTGATTGTTTAATTGGATGTCCCAGGACAAGTGGGTCGGTTTCATTTACATAACACTGGGCTAAAAATACAAGAACACATCCATCTGAGAGTCTTTCATTATATGGTCACTTGGATTAAGTCAGACGGGCATGAAATCATTGCCCTTTTGTTTGCTTCCCTTCTCTGCTCACCATGCCCTCTGTTTGTGACAGGTCAACAGAAATCTCCCTGAGAAGTGGAAAGCCAACACAACAACACTTTACCTTCCATTTAGGAGATGTCGGCCCCTACCGTTTCATGATTCATGGATCACCGGAGGTGCAACCAGTCAGAAAGCGTTACAGGGAGAGCCTGATCTCTCCCACCACCGACACAATGACAGCGGGACCTTCAGGTGTATGTGCTTTCTCAAAACTGATCATGTTCTGCTGCGGAAATATACCACTTAAAAGGAATAGTTCACCCAAAAATAAAAAACTGCTAAAATTTACTCAGTCTCAGGCCATCACAGATAGATGCAGTAAATGGGTGCCGTCACAATGAGAGTCCAAACAGCGAATAAAACATCACAATAATTCATGAGTAACTCACACCATTCCATTCCATCAACTAATGTCTCATGAAGTGAAAAGCTGCAAATTTTAGGCATTTTGACTTTAAACCTCTTTTTCTGGCTAAAATACGAGTCCATCTGTCCATATTTCTCTAGACGACTATTTCACTGGAGAAAGCAATATTATGGATAGAAGATTCATATTTTACTTGGATATAATCGTTTGAATTTAAAGTGCCTTAATGATTGATTTGTTTGTTTAAAAAACTTACACTTCATAAGACGTTAATTGATGGAGTTATGTTGTGGATTATTGTGTTTTATCAGCTGTTTGAACTCTCATTTTCACGGCACCCATTCACTGCAGAGGATCCATTGGTGAGCAAGTGATGTAATGCTACATTTATCCAAATCTGTTTAAATGAAGAAACAAACTCATCTATATCTTGGATGGCATGTGAGTGAGAAAATGTTCAGCAGACTTTTATTGTTGCATGAACTTTTCCTTTAAGGCCATGATACAGCCAATAAAATAACGCTCAGGCAGACTTAGGGAAATGTAAAATGTATTTGGCATTACACCTTGGGAACTTCTAGACCGCAATAACATAAATTCACTAAACAAACCACATGCACATCAGTGCTGTGATTACAAAACAAGCACTCAGTAACCCTTTGCGCAACTTTGTCTGCATCACCAAACAGTTGGCGGTGATGAAAACTCCTCAAACAACAGAACATGGGACTTCACACAAGGACCTAAACAAAAACAGTTTGCGACTGTAAATATTGCATTCACTTCTCATTAAAGTTCTCACCGTCACTCTACCTGCAGGCATACGCAAGAACGTCACTCCTGTTCTCATTTCCATAGCTGTCAGAAGCTTCACTTTCACAGGAAGCATTCAATACCGCTTGTAATTAGTGATGCCCAAAATAAAACTGCCATTTGGTGATCTGTTGACATCGTTAAATGCAGAATCACAGCTTTGGGTGTCGTAACAAGATTCTTCACATACCTGTAAGCTATCTATATTAAACAATTAGATAGATGCTGTTCAGCTTTGGAGATCTCATGAAACAAACAGCATGTGATGCTTTGCTTGTTGCTTTTTCATATGATAATGCTTAACTACACAAGTCAGATGTTGGTCACAATTAAGCTACATTTTCACGCAGAACATGTGAAATAAGGCCTGGAAATAGCTCTTGCTGTGACATGAGTTTTATTTTAAAGGCTCTATGTCAGGCATGTTAATGAATTTATGGCAGCTAGCTGCAATCTGTAACTACATCATATGTTCTGTGCGCACTTCCCCACAGAGCTCTTCAAAATGAGACAGCCCTTGGAATCCATGGCTTAAGTTTTATCGCTCTCTAAATATATTGCCTGAATTGCTATACATAGGTCTGACAAAACAATGGGAATCAGGGCACTCTATATTTGCATTTGTATATAAGGGCACTCTATATTTGACAAGCATGTCAGCATGAATTCACATCATAACGCTCTGACATCAGCTTTCTCCTGATTTTTCCTACAATGGTCTCCCATACTGTTAAAAAAGAAGAAATTAAAGGAATATAGTTACAAGTTAAGTTTTATTAACAGAGTATTTGTCATGTTTTTGATTACCACAAAAAGACTATTTTAACTTTTACATCAGTTTGTGAAAGAAAAAAAAAGAAAAGTCTATGAAGAAAGTCTATGGGGCAACCGTCATTATGACTGCACAATCAAATTCCTTTAAGTGCATTAATGTATTTTGTTAACACTTTACATTAACGTCCCATTAGTTGATGTTAGTTTATTAATGTATTAACTAACAATGAGCAATTTTTTACAGTATGTATTTACTTTTAATGTACGTCATTAAAAAATACAACTGTTCATTGTTAGCTCAGGTCGAATGAATAATATTAACAAATATAACTTTTGATTAACTCTAACTAAGAATAATAAACGCTTTAGAAGTATTTTTAACCACAAGTTCATGCTAAATAGTTAACTATTTTTTAATAAAATTTTGTTATGTAAGTTTCTGTAGTAATTGACAGTTAACCAGAGATGCTGTCAATAGATAATAAAGGAATAGTTTAGGGGAAAAAATAACAACTTACTGTTCAGTGAGTCATGATTCATAAACCGCCCTGAGGTTCGTCAGTATTGGTGAGTCTTTTGAACAATTCACTAGGAGAACCGACTCATTAGCAGGAGCGTTTGCAGTCTTTCATCAATACTGGTGCTCAGGCTCCCCCATCAAAAGTGTCTCCATATTTTGATATTCTTTTTGAAACCGTTCAGTGGTTTCAAAAACAGTGTGTTGTTCGTTTACAAGCGTTTACAAGCTGGACGGGCAATAAAGAGCTTCGCCATCGCTGGTACACGATGATAGAAGACATTTGCATTCATACAATGGATCGCAGGTAAATATCTAATGCAGTAATATTTTGTTTTCTTTTTTATAAAGCATCCGTTACGATGAGAAACCGTCGTGAACGACTCAGTGCGTCGAATGATTCAAACTGAACCGCTTTGCAAACCCATTTGACCAATAGTTCAACAGTGATTCATTCGCGAGTCGCTAGTTCTGACTGAATCAGCTGACAGAAAAATGATTATTTAGGTATTTTGAGGGGAAATGACTCTCGGATCGGTGTAATCTCCACTATCAGACAAGGATTTATTAGATATATTTTACAGGGGCTCGTGCGTCAACGAAAAAGTGTATAGGGACGCCCCCTATTCATAAGAGTCATTTGTTTGTGATCGAACAACACAGGACGAGTGCATGTTTTGCGTGCAGGTAGTAAGGAGAGCCGTTGAAAGCGGTGCAGCCAGGAAATACTGTGATCTGGCTGTCCCATATCATAATTATACAAATACAAGTTATGCCCAACAACGAATTTGTTAATTAAATTTTCCTGCGTGTCATGAGCGCTACGATTTACACTCGAAGTCAGCGCAACTCACACTATTCTCCTGCCAGAGGTGAGTGGGATATTTCTAAATAAAACAGTTCAAGTGCTTGAAATTGAGCAACTTACATTTGAGATACAATGTCGACAGTTGCTTCTATTCCACAGTCGAATGACCGTTGTGTGTCTTTAGTTTTCATTCCTGAATGAATCAGTGCTTTGAATGAATCAGTTTTGTGAATGATTCAATGATTTACTTTTCGCCACCTATTGGCGGAACGTTGTAACCTGCGGAAAGAGCACCGTATTTAAATGAATAAAAAATTACTTAAATTCATATTTTTTTATGCTTAAGAATAATAATACAAAGAAGTTTTTCATTTTTCAGTAAACTATTCTTTTAAAATTTCTATTTAATATTCCTAAGATGTGTCTTGAATTAACTTTCTCATTAAGGAAGAAAGCTACAGTGCTAATTAACATTTAGATTGATTAGGAAATATATGAGCATGCATTTACCTTGCAATTTATTATTTTGCATGTCTGAATGAAAAATTAATTGGTTTGTTTTGAAATGTTTGAGACCAGAATGAAATGACTGCCATTTAAGCAGATTGCGGCAATCAATACTCAGGAGAATCTCTGCATTCAAGAGAGATAAAATAATATCCTTAACCTTGAATCTGCACACTTATGTTCCATTGCAATTGCCTCAAAAATTAGATTACTTTTTTTTTTTTTTTTACAAACTCTCTCAACGCCTTACAAGAGTGTCTTCTCTTTGAAAATGATCTTCCTGTTTATTCTCTATTCGATTATGTCACAGGCCGATAACACTTTTGAGCTGGAGCACAGCTGCTTCACAAGTCGTCAGAGGAGAATCTATTAACTACGGCCACACTGATGGAAAGGCTATTCTCAGTACTGTTGCCCTCAGAGTCTCCAGGAATATAGCAGTCAAAAGTGCATACCCCGAGTCTAAGAGGAAAAAGAGACTCGGTCTTCATGCTGATGAAGAGAGGAGCTCACAGGAAACACATAAGAGGATATCAAATCTCTCGCCAGCTCTCCTGGACCACACTGTTCCTCTCTGAGGGTGGGGGGTGCTCTTCAAAGCACTTCTGTTCTGTCTTGTAACTGAAATAATTGCCTGTGCTGTATGAGTAGACTGAATGAAAGCTACAATGGAGATATGGTTCAGGGAAATAGCAGTCAAAGGAAAGTTTTTATGGGTGTGTGTGTGTGTGTGTGCTGAATGGAGCTGCTGTCATTCTCTTCATCTCTCTGCTTGTTATGAAACATTATCATCTAATAGCTATAATGATAATATAAATCAAAATGGTTCTTTTTGTTAACTTTGTTAGCCAGTGGGAGTAAATGGATGAAAGCTGTATGGGAAAATAATAACAAATATCGCAGATGCTTCTAACATGTTTCTAAATGTTTTATCTAATTTACAACCCTTATTCAGTTCGGTAGCGTCTTGTAACTTTGTTAAATAACCACTTTGTGCCATGTTCAAACCGGTTCAAACGCACTGACTAAAATTGAGACAATGGCGCCCCCAAAGGGATAACAACTGAACTGCTCTCAAAATGTTTTCGAAACCGAAAATAAATAATGTGCATAAATATATAATGTACATAAATGTAATGTAATATAATATAAGCAGCACAGAACTCTAGTAACCATTATCAGATGACGTAATTGAAGTTCAATTATTTAACATTTAATCAAAGATGTATTTAGATTTATTTTATATTATAAAGTAATATATTAATAATAAATTGTTTATAATATATTGTAAATTAAATTAAATAGGCATATAAAAATAAGAACCGTTTTTCAGCATTCCTCCCTCCCCTAACACTCCTCCCTAAAAATGCAAAACCATATATAAATTAAAAATTTTGATGACATTTTTCCTTTTTGAAAAAAATTAAATTAATAATAATAATTGCAAACCAGCATATAAAATTGTGATCTTCTTGTGATATATATATATAATATCTTCTATCTTCATTTTTCCTGTCTTTTGTGTATGCAAACTTATAAAAACATGAACAAATATATATATATATATATATATCATACATATTAGCTAAGGTCCTTGTTTTGTATTGCTTAAAACGTTTCAACCTATGGTTGTTAGTTTCAACCTATGGTTGTTACTGAACCTAGCAGTTCAGTATATCAGATATCACATTAAATAAAAACCTCTTTTTTAATGTGCAACCTGGCTGTTTGAAAAGTGATTTGCAGAGGCATAGTGAGTCTCAAAACAAAACCATAGTAAGGTAAAAAAAAAAAAAAAAAAAAAGAAAGGGTAAAAAAAAATGAGGGTAGTTTTAATTTGTTATGGCCCAAATGTAAAAACGGTATTGTTGTCTCTTTCAGCAAGCCTTTGTGATGCACCACAATGATGAAGGTGGATAAAGAAGAATCTGAGCTGCTCAGCAGCGGGGTTCACAGTAATGGTCCTATAGCCTGCTCAGCCAATCACACTCTAGTATGTAAATGAGATAGGAGAGCATGTTTGCTGATTGGTCCTCCCCAGACTTGCCATTGGCCTCATCAACAACTCTTTCTATAAGCGGCTTCACCGTGATGGGAGCTGAGGAGGGGCGGATCCTGCCAGGAGAGGAAGAGAAGAGCGTGTACATGGGCGGGATCTAGACCCCGGCTGGAGTAGAGCATCCCTGACAGCGGCTCAGCTAACGGCTAGAAAAGCAACTCCAGGCTGATGCTGAGTCAGGTACGGTGGAGTCACAACCTTTTTGGCTCGGACCCTCCAGAAATCATGGAGGAGCTGGAACATACCTGTCCACTGCCACGAACGGTGAGATATATGTTTTGTCGTCGTCAAGGGTCATCTGTGAAACACTGAGGAGAGGTTTGGTCACTTTCTCTTTGTTTTCAGTCTGTGTTTATCTGTTTTTGTCTTTTTTGTGCTTCTGTCCGAGTGATGTTGAGCTTGTGAAACTGCAGTTAAAGTGAGCTGTTTAGCACTGACTATCTGCATGTTTTTTTCTGATGCCATGTTATAATGCTGCTTTTAATCCTCTGGGTCTGCCAGATGTTGTTTTTAAGTGCGAGAGCCAGCGCTTTGGTGGGATGGTGCCGAGCTAATGTTACAGACACCATCCAGATTGCATTTATCAGCAGGTTGCCCTTCTATGATGTTGCTCCTCCTCCTCACCTTGTACTGAATTCTGGGAAAGGTCTTCAGCATCCTTCAAAACACTGCCTCCGTTGCTATGGGAATTAATCATGCATTGCTCCATGGAGATTTTTCCTCCAATGAGTAATGAGAAATCACACCTACATTGCATTGGATAAGTAAATGAATATGTACCAGCTGGGTCTGTTTCCTGTTGAACAGCAGGAAGACACTCTAACTGGGCATTTCCTGAACAGCCAGATGGTCACTATGGTCTCAAAGGTCACTGGAATGTTAACACAGAAATTATATCTGTAACATATCTGTAATGTGTTTGCCCAGAATTCATTTCAACACATCTAGTGGCCTCTGCCCACGTTTACTAAAATAGATCGTGGCTACAATAGTTGTCACACTAAGAAGACGGTACAAGGATGATTTAAGCAACTGTAAGCAACTGTAAGGTTTTAAAGGGACAGTTCTCCCAGAAACATTTTAATTTTGTCACCCTCAAGTCCGCCTTCTTTTGAACACAAAAGAAGATATTTTGATGAATGTTGGTAATCAAACAGTTGCTGGTAGCCATTGACTTCTATAATATGGAGAGAAATAAATATACTATGGAAGTCGATGGCTGCCAGCAACGGTTGTTTGCCAACATTATTCAAAAATAGATATTTTTGTGTGTTAAGGAAGATTTTATTCATTTAAGTATATGTAAATGACACAATAAAAGCATGTTTTTATCTGTCTGATATCGTTACCTTTTTTCATTTTTGTTGTTTCATTAATTAATTTCCTCTTTTAAATTAAGCAAAAACCCATATATAATATAATATAATATCCGTTCGAAAGTGAACAATGTGAAGAAGAAACTTTAAATAAGAATAAAGTATTAAAATGTATCTGTTGGGCACAATAAAACCATAATTCAATAGTCTGATATTGTTGTGTTTGCTATTTTTGTACCTTTTATATTTTGGTTGTTTTATGAATTTAGTAGATTTTAAATATGCACATGTATCAGCTGTTGTATTATAATATATACAGACTTGAACAATGTTTTTGACTAGATTATAAATATTTCCCCATTTTAAATATTCTTTCTATATTAAGTTCTTTGATAACTAACCCCATTCTCCTCCATTTAGGATATGAGTGGATCTCTTTCTGCACTTGTAGACTTTTCATTATAACCTTCCTGTGAAATGCACAAACAATAAAATATCCCGGCTATATCCTGCCACACATTGAAATGCTAATTCAGAACCATGTGTTGTCACAGTGTCTTCAGGCCTGTCTGTTGTGCTATAAGCCACGAGGAGGTTTGAATACATTGAAATATCCATGTTATGTACGTCTGTATGTATTTCCCCCTCTGTGCTGCTGTGGACGAATGATTTGTCTTAAGTCAGTGACATTAGAGAACCCTCTACTGAATAAATCAATATCCGCTGTAAAGAGGCTCTTACACTGATTGCCTTGAAATCAAGTCCTATAATAACCTCTATTTTTACAAAGAATATTTGTATATATAGGATGTCATGTCAGCAGGATCTAGGCTTGATTAAACTACATTTTATTTGGAAAGCTGCAATGTCTTTATTTATTTCTCATAATTTCTCTCAAATAAATGTATTCTTAAATCTTCTCTGCAGACTCTCATAGAACCTGCCATATTCACCCCGGAGACGAGCTGCGAGTGTCGGGCTCCACATGAGAAGCTGACTGTAGAGCAAGCTCGACTTGGAACGCCTGGTTAGTCTGTATTTTCTCAGTTTCAAAATCTTGATTACTAATGTAATCACAATAAAATAAACAGGATTGAATCTAACCGGATACACACACACACTCAAAACACACACCCAAACATTCAAGTCTGTAAGACTAAAAATAAAAAAATAAATAAAAACAGAAAATAATACTTTTTGTTATGCAAGTATAATATTTTGCCTAATATATTAAGACAAAATTGTGCTGTATAATTATTGACACAATCCATAGACAAGTAAGACTTTGAGTCAGAGGTCTGTAGTAGTAGATTTACTGCTACTTAATTTTTTTGTGAAACCTTTTTAATTAAACATCAAAAGAACATTTATTTGAAATATACATCTTTTATAACATTATAAATTATTTTACTGTCACTTTCGATCAGTTTCATGCATGTCTGCTTAAAAAAAGGATTAATTTCTTTAAAAAAAACAAAACAATTATTGTCGGTGCCAATAGCCTCATGGGCGGCCCGCTGACCATTATGTTTTTGGCATCCCGAGTCTCGGCTCGTGGGCCCTTTCCTAATCCCTTCCTCCCACTTCGCTTCCTGTCTAAACACTGTCCTGTCACGATAAAAGCAAAAATGCCAAAAATAAATAAAAAATAACAAATTTTGTGTGTGTGTTTTCATAAAGTTTCATTAGATTTGTCAATGATTTCTAAAAGTCTCATGAATTTTCCTTTCTCAGTGGACCGGCCGGTGCGAATCTATGCAGATGGCATCTTCGATCTTTTCCATTCTGGTCACGCTCGTGCCCTAATGCAGGCTAAGAATCTGTTCCCTAACGCCTACCTTATAGTTGGAGGTATAGACACGTTAAATTTCCTGATCCAGACTTATCAATATTCTGTAGATGTTGTTGAATTATGAACTCTCTGGTCCTAAACTGATGAATTATCTATGTTTGGGTGTTAAGTATGTAGTGATGAACTCACTCACAAGTACAAGGGCTTCACCGTGATGACAGAAGACGAGCGATACGAGGCATTGAGACACTGCCGCTACGTTGATGAGGTTTTGCGCGATGCGCCCTGGACTCTGACCCAAGAGTTTTTAGAAAAACACAAGGTCAGTTATTTAATCACATCAGCACAATACCGTACACATACTTCCCTGCAATTAACCCTCTGGTTGGTGTTCTCTAGATTGACTTTGTGGCGCATGACGACATCCCATACTCCTCTGCTGGATCTGAGGACGTGTACCAGCATATTAAGGAGGCAGGTAAAGAAAAGTGGCCTTCTCTTAAGAGCATGTGTGTGTTTGTGTTTCACACCAGATCTAACATGTGTGAATGTTTCAGGTATGTTTGTGCCCACCAAAAGGACAGAAGGGATCTCAACGTCTGACCTGATCACCCGGATAGTGAGAGACTATGACGTGTACGCTAGACGTAACTTACAGAGGGGCTACACCGCTAAAGAACTGAACGTCAGTTATATTAAAGTAAGTAAATGATCTTAACTCAAATGCCAGCTGTGTGTTTTGCTTCAATTTTGCTGACTAGTTGTTCTGTTACTAGATAAATGGATATTTTCTGACAAGATCCCGTGTCTGGAGCTGGATCTGATATTTCTGATGTGGAGACATGATATAACATAAATGTACTTAAATTTTATTTTCTTTTTATAAATAAAATGAATTTTCACCTAAAGGGTTATCACTAGAACTAAATCTATAACCATAAAAATGTATTACTTGAAGTAAAATAAACATGAACTGAAATGACCTTATTTTTTAACTTATTTTAGCTATATGTCAAATAACTTACTAAAAATTTACTAAAAATAAAAAATGTGTTTAGACACATTTAAAAAAAGAAGAAAAAAAGAAGAAAATATCAAAACACAAAAAACTTTAAAACCGAAAAATTAAAAATATTAACAAAAACAATAAGAAAATAAATTATACTAAAATACCACAAATTGATAAAACATATTATCCTTAACCATTATTCAGAAAAAATATATAGATATTATATATGAAATTTATAATAAATATTTTATGTATTTTTGTTTTTGCTAATATCATCACTTATTATTAACTTTTTTGGGGCTCACATCACATGACATTTTACAACTAAAAAAAAGGAAAATTAAAAAACATAATTATTATTTATCATAGAAGTGATGTATTTAAGTCACTGTAGCTTAATTTTAAATGTAGTTTCGAGAAAAAAAAAAGATAAAAAAACATGTTTTGTATAACATTTAACACTGACATTAAAAAAAAATGCTTGCTGAACTAACTCTTTTTTTTGGACAGGAAAAGAAGTACCGTCTGCAGAATCAGGTGGACAGGATGAAAGAGAAGGTGCGGACGGTCGAGGAGAAGTCCAAGCACTTTGTGTATAGAGTGGAAGAGAAGAGCCATGATCTTATCCAGAAGTGGGAGGAGAAATCACGAGAGTTCATTGGGAACTTCCTGGAGCTCTTTGGCCCAGATGGGACATGGGTAAGCAAGGGTATATGTAGAGTATATGTACCTATATAATAATACAAAAGAAAAACATGATTTTTTTGTTTGTTTTTGAATCTTTGAATATGACTTCTTCCTTTTTTCTAGAAGCAAATGATTCAGGAACGTAGTGGGCGTATGATCCAGGCGCTCTCTCCACGCTGCTCACCCAGCAGCAGCCCACCGAGGGACTTTTCCCCATCACGCTCTCCGTCACCTCCATCCCGCTGGGCCATGCCCAGAACCTCTCCGCCCACGTCCCCGAAGGGCGCCTCCGCCTCCATCAGCAGCATGAGCGAGGGTGACGAGGACGAGAAGTGAGGAATAAACCATCACACACACAATAAACTGAACTTTTCTCACAAACAGCTACCCTCATGGGAAAATTTGAAGTACTGTACACAGCACAGGGTTGTTGAAGTCCTGTTTAGTTATGCTGGTATTCCAACAAATATTTGAAAGCCATTGCAGCCCTGAACAGATCCTGAGAGAAGATTTAACAAATTCACTGAATTAACTGAAGCCACTATTAGTGTCTGTCCTTTGCACACACTATTTGTTGTTTTAGCACCCAAATTAAAAAAAAAAAAAAATGAACATCAACAGGAATTAGCAATATCAGTATTATAACGGCTATTGGCTGTTATATTTAATTGTTCATGCTTGTTCAGTTGTTTGGTTTCCCGTATTTTTTAAATCATCCAACACTCAAAATGTATATAATGAGCGAGTACATCATAAACTCATCTACCAAACTGCCTTTTTGTCTTATCCCAGAACACTATGGTACATTTATAATAAAAATCTTTGGACTGTTGTAGCCTGTTCAGGTTGTCACCGTTGCGGAGTAACACATACCTCCGTGAATCGCCATAGAG
The DNA here is from genome assembly GCF_963082965.1 of Carassius carassius. Taxonomy (NCBI): domain Eukaryota; kingdom Metazoa; phylum Chordata; class Actinopteri; order Cypriniformes; family Cyprinidae; genus Carassius; species Carassius carassius. Next base: position 19,208,483 of record NC_081796.1, read on the forward strand.
AAACTAGGAGAAGTAGCTCCGGTTAGAATGTTTTTCCACGGGATACGTGTAGTTCTGTTTATTAACCGCTAGAGTTGCTCTCAAATTCATCTTTAAACCCACTGATAATTAAAAACACTGTTTTTACCAAATCTGATAATTACCAAATCATAAGAATTATCTTTTTTTTCAAACCATACATTCATTAAAATTTTGTGATTTATCGATTATCAGCCATAACAAGATACATTATTATTAGGTTCTTTTAATATTGGTGTATCCCCACAAATTAGTTTAATGACACCGAGTGACCAAAGAAGTGTGGTTAGTGAAATAGACACACTGAAATATTGTGAACAAAAGTGGTCCAACTTGTTAGTGAATTTCCCCTAATGTTTAAGAGGAAGTGGACTGATTCTGACGTCCACTGCTCAGGTCTGAATGGAACATTGGGACTGTCCTATTGTAATATACTGTATGTGCATCAATCCCTGTTTATTGTTCTCAAAAAATGATGTCTGATCCACCTCGTGAATGTGTGTCAGCGCACACACGAGGAGCTAACGCTAACATTCACTGAGCTGTCTGTGCATGTGTTTAGTTCTCATTAACCTGTGTGTTACTGCAGCCTTAACCTCGAAATCACTCAGAATTGAAAATTTGCTGAAAATGTATTCACCCTCTGACCATTCAGTATGCAGGTGAGTTTATTTCTTCAGATTTCAAGAAATTTAGTATAACATCACTTCCTTAGCAATGGATGTCTGCAGTGGATGGGTGCCACCAGAATGAGAGTCCAAACAGCTGAAAAAATTGATTCAGTTCATCGATTAACACTGTGAGAATTGCAAAGCTAAGTGTTTGTAAGAAACAAATTCAATATTAAGGCATTTAAACTTTAAACCATTACTTAAGGTTAAACTACAAGTCTATAGTCCATTATAATTCTACTTAAAGTTTTGGACTGTGTTTGCTTAACATATTTCTCTCCCGATTGAGATGAGACAAACACGTGTCACATGAACATCACATGAACTTGTGATGTTTTTATCAGTTGTTTGGACTCTCATTCTGACGGCACCCATTCACTGCAGAGGATCCATTGGTGAGCAAATTATGTAATGCTAAATTTCTCCAAACCTGTTGCAATGAAAAGCAAACTCACTTACATCATAGATGCTCCAGGGATGAGTAAAGACAAAATTTCATTTTGGAGTGAACTATTCCTTAAAATCTGTGCTAGTCTATCTACAAGCCCTACATCATGGAGAATGCCCTTCTGTATTGTCTAAGTATGCCAGAGCCATTTTAATTTACATAATCTGCGCTCTGTAAAAATTGTCTTTTTGTATGTATATTGTTTTCTTTTACATTAAAAATGGCTTAAAATGTAAATAAAAAAACTGAGAAACAGAACAGTTGTCAGCTCCAAGATTAAAATACAAATTCATGAACACGTACTGATGGTAGTACTGGAAGATCTCTTTATTGTTCTTCTTTTATAGGTACTTCAGATGGAATGTCAACATCCACATTATGATGATTTATGTGTCAGCATCAGCATCATCTAACACATTTTGTATGTTTGGAACAGCATCGATGTGCAAGCAGTACTGTTTAACTTGTAACAAAAAGGAAAAAAAAGTCCAAAACACTAATAGTCCCACAGAAATGCCCATTTTGCAGATACAAGATGGTTGCATGACAACACTAAAATATTAGGTAAGAGATTTAATTGTAGGTAAACAGATTTTCCTAATGTGTTAACACTCTGTATGCATGCAAAAATGAGCGTATACAGGCAAAATCAACGACTATGTGAACTTGACAATGACAGAAAAGGCTGTGAAGGCTTGTTTTCACAGGAAAATGCTTGCATACTTCATTCCGCTCCTCTGAATGCTTGGAGTTAAAGGCATCAAAGTTCATTCTTCATTGACTTATTTGAACATAACTAATAAACCAAATAACAAATATTTTAAAATAAATACTGAAATCTAAACTTTAATAACATGAAAAACTCTTAAGGTGTCATCAAAACACACTCAAAAGACAGGTTTTGAATGAGATTCTGACACATGGAACAGTATCAGAACATCAGCTGATAAATATACAATCACACTCTGTATTAAACAACAGCATGCCTGCAGAGTTCCGATGGATGAATCTCATTAACATCAAAATATATTCAGATCAGTCTACCACACACACACACACAAAACACAATTGTTAATTAAATCATATGACAGAATAACTTATGTCCCTATGGACGTAACAAATTATATACATTTTAGATAAAGAATAATGAAATCAATTGTTGCACCATTATGATTTTTTGACTGACATTATGAGAATTCAATTCATTTCACTTCTCAATTTACAACACTGTAAAATCTCCTTCTAAAAAATAGGTTTAATTTTTCTCATGCACCATAATATTTTTTTCTTTATATTTCAGGATGAAATATGATTTAGACATGTTCTTGACAGGTTTCATGAGATTCACCCTGGAGTGTTGCAGTAAAAACGAAGACTAACAAATGTTCATCTTATGGAGTTTCAAAAAGCAAAATTCAAATAATAGGCAGAACTCACCTGACTATAGAAATCATTCAGGTTCACCTAAATATACTTGTGCGTGCAAAAGAATCATTGAGGAATAAATGACAGTATATATTTAAAATAGGACACTCAACAAACTCTTCTGGGCAGAGTCAAGCTTGTTGTTGAGCATTGGTTCCTGTAAACCACACAAACTGTCCTGGATTTCCTCTTCATAGACCCCTTTACAGAATCACTGCACTCAAAAGAGTCCCAAAACGTATCTGTGTTAGGAATTTTTCAAGACGAGGTCCTCTGGAAAACATTAATTCCATCAAAAGGAATGTTTGAGAAGTAGTGGTATAATAAAAATCTATCTTAAGCTTAAACTTTGATTCAAAAGTTAACCAATCCATTAAGCTGCTTCTATGAGTTTATATCTAGCTGCATTTTCTGGCAATGAAACTGAACTAAACTTTCTGTTTCGACAAAGTCTACAAGCAAAAATCTTTCTTTCAAATCTATAAAATGTCACCATGCATGGGTTATAATGTCATAAAAGCAGTATCTGCTTTTTTTAAGATGAAAAAAGAATAATGATTGATTATAGCACTAATGCTATAATGGGCTATAGTGGTGCATTCTTCTTCAAAGTTTACCATCGTCTCTTTTCATTTACATTAGTAGGAAGTTCTACTGACCTATAAATGAATGTAGGTAATGTACTACAGCTAAGAATCAGCACAGCCCTACACAAATGCACTACTTGGGAGAAAACACAAAATAAATGGGGGTCAAATAAATAAATAAATATTTGAAACTACACTTGATTTGTTTAAAAGTGCATTTCACCATGCTTGAGAATATTCCTTTATCAGCATACTCCTCTGCTCCCCAAAAACATTTGGGTGCATCTAACAAGGAAACATCTATTCATATTTCACCCAAAACATTGAAAGAAAAATAAGAACGATTTTGCATTAAGAAAATAGTTTTTAGAACCACTAAAATTGTTTGCATTTTGACATTTTCATGGGAATTATGCAATTATGAGAATTATTCAATTATGAGAATGAAAATCATCTTGTCTGGAAAGATTTAAAATTTTAATTAAATTAAATTTTAATTAAACTCACAATTATTTTTTTTATTTGAAACACGTTTTTTCATAAATGCCTTAAATTATAAATATATTATACAAATATAAATACTAATACATTTATATATATATATATATATATATATATATATATATATATATATATATATATATATATAATTACTTAATAAGTACTAAAAATATATCATAATAATGTCATAATGCAAAAATGACTAATTGTACTATACATTTTATTTTCTTTATGCAAAATATAATTTCATATTTTTCTTTTGATTTTAGGGTGAAAAATAACTTACAAAAAAAATAACTATACTTAATAACTAAGCTTTGAGTTTAACCAAATTATTTCCATTTCTTCAGAGCCCTTTTAAATAATTTCTCCATTAGTCCACTGCCAAGAAAACAGGAGTTGTAGCCACAGAAACTGGGGACAAACCCTCTCTCTAGTGCCTGTGAATTTTTGAATGGAAGAAAAAAGAAAGAGGAAAAAAAAACAAGAAGTGCTCTTTGTTTTCACCATCTCAAACTCCAGGCATCCTTCACTGACTGTTTTAAAAAATGCAACAGGGAGGCTACTGAGTGGCACAATTAAAAAAGAACCAAAGTATCTGACTCCCCGGCCACAAACGTTCACTTTTTCCTCTGGCTCCAATGGAAGACACTAAAAAGAGGTTCTGTATCTTACATCCGTAGCTGCACAAAGGAGGAAACAGAGACTTAATTTAAACTTACATCACCAGCTCTTTTGCTCTGGAAATGCTAACAAGTATAGAACACTCAGCATCAATGTGATGTTACCATGGCAACTGAAGCTAGACTAAAGATAGTATGTCTGTAACGGGTGCAGTGGAACATGGATGGGACGAGTGCGATTATCTTTTGGCCTTGTATTTTGAAGCATCTCTTGGCTCTTTGCTCGGGTTGCTCCAGTCATCCGCTCCTGGGCCTCCTTGATAGTGTCGCCAAGCAGATTTGTTAAAGACGGGCAGACGCTCAAATGATTCGCTGGAGAGAGCCTGGTCAGAGAAGATGACAGGGTGGATGTTTAACATGAATTAGACATAAATTAACCCTGTGTTCCTGTGGCTCATGTGGTAGAGCATTGCGTTAGCAGCGCAAGGTTGTGGGTTCAATTCCCAGGGAACACATGTTAGGTAAAAAAATTTTAGTCTGAATGCACTGTCAGTCGTTTTGGATAAAAGCATCTGCTAAATGCATAAATTTTAATAAAAATTTTAAATGTCATTTAAAACCTAGTGGAATAATTCTGTAAAGTGCAAATTGAGAGCTGTTTTTACCTTCAAGTAGATGACGGCATCGGTCCCTACACCTTCCATCGAGTACAGTTTCAGGTCCCCTTGAAAGTAGCGGGCGTACAGTCTGGAGATCGGCAAACCATGTCCAAATCCAGCCTATAGACACATGGAGATAAGGTTATAAAGGACGATGCTAGATTTAGAGCTGCTGTCCAAGGATAAGTTGGTTGTTTTTTTTTTTTTTTTGAATATTGTAGCCAAACTTCTTTACCAATGGCACTCGTTTCAAATCCAAACTGGGTGTTGGTGCAGTCGAGTAGGTGTAGTTGAACAGCCTGTCAATCTTCCGTAAAGCCACGCCCCCTCCCATGTCACTGATCTATGATGAAAAACACAGGAAGATTGGGATCAAGGCATGCCATGTGTACATGTTTGCAAAGAAAACTGATTTTTAAATAATCTGACCTTCACAGAGAGATCTTCTTTCCCCAGGGTCACTTTTGCTTTTATAAGAGGAAGGCCCTCCTTACTCCCCTCGTGGAGTTCATTGGTGGCCCTCATTGCGTTCTGAAAACAAAAACACAAGTTGTTACAGCAGTACATCAGGACCTTGGGAGAAACACAAGGGATAAGTACTGCTAAATATTGAATTGCGTAACATGCCGGTACTCTGATATATCAAATTCAATATGTATCTGCAAGTTTTAGATACATACCTTAAACAGTTCAAACAGCATGTGGAAAAGGTGTGAGGGAACGTACACAGCCTGGATGGGTTTTTGAGGAGCCTTTGCTAAATAAAAAAGAACATATTTATACGATTTTGGAGATCTAGATGTTTTACATGAATTAGACATAAATTAACTCTGAAGCAAACATTATATATTGAGTTTTGTGAGAGAATAAGGACATTGAACAATAAGGACATAAGTACCATTGAATTCCTCTATCTTGAGTTCCGGGGCAGCTGAATAATATTGCTCACACACCATCTTGGCGGTCTCATATGCATCTGAAAACAACATCAAGCTTGAATCAGTGGAGCACAAAATCCAAACAAAAGATAAGGATGGTTTTCCTACACTGCTTCTAAAGCTTGGGGTTGGTAGGATTTTTTGAAAGAAATCTCTTATGCTCACAAAGGCTGCATTTATTTAATCAAAATACAATAAAACCAGTGATATTATGAAATAGTATTGCAATTTAAAAAAAACTGGTTTCTATCTGATTATATTTAAGAATGTAATTTATTCCTGTGATGGCAAAACTGAATTTTCAGTATCATTACTCCGGGCTTCAGTGTCACGTGATCCTTCAGAAATCATTCTAATATGCCTATTTACTGCTGAAGAAACACTGTACTGCTTCATATTTTTGTGAAACATTTTTTGGTATGGTAGCGTATGTGACAGAACAAAAAAATGAAAACTTACCAGTCACCACCTCAGCAACACTGCAGCTGGGATCAATACTGCCAATGTGTTTCGGATGGGCTGGGTTGATGTCATTGCCAAAAAGGAGAGCTGTAATAAAGAGGAAAAGCAATTAGTTTAAAACTCACTGAAAAACTATGGAGCAGTAAGTGGTGTCTTTTTTAGCGTGACGTACTGTGCTGGTTGATGAGCATGCGAAAGGAGATTCGGTTGGTGTAGAAGCGGTCCAAAAAGTACTGGATGTTGGAGCTGACAAATGGATCGAAACCAAACTTCTCTTTATATTCGATCACACCCTGGGCCATAGTCGGGACCACATCATTGTGCCTATTCCTGATCTCAATAAGAGTCTCCAGAAAGCTAGAAAAACATTGATAGATAAAAAAAATTATATATTATATATATATGATATGAGATAAAAATGAACCACAGGTTTTTAAATAAATATTGCAGTAATGAAATTCTATCTGAGATTGATAATTATCTTCATATTACGGTCAATAAAAAAACTCTATATTATTAAATTTTTGAATGCTAAAAGTTAATTTTGAATCACATTAGAATTTACAGTAACCTATGTGAAAAATTAATATTTATTGAGATTTGCTAAAGATTCATTTAACAGTGTTATTAAATTATGAGTGAGCATTTGATGATGACAAAGTTAAATCTAAATGTAAAATAGGGGAAATTAGAATGAACAATAAAATATCCAAATACTGGCTAATAAACATATCTAACACTGACCTAGTCATTAGGCTATACCGTTTAGTTGGAGCAAACTGTAAGTACACCCAAATCTTGCTCCATTTTTTTGTCATTCAGGTCATTTATAGTACAAACCCGATTCCAAAAAAGTTGGGACACTGTACAAATTGTGAATAAAAACAGAATGCAATGATGTGGAAGTTTCAAATTTCAATGTTTTATTCAGAATACAACATAGGTGACATATCAAATGTTTAACTCTTTAGTCCGGATGACATGGCGTCCCAGTTTTCCAAAAAGAACATCAAATTTTGATTCGTCTGACCACAGAACAGTTTTCCACTTTGCCACAGTCCATTTTAAATGAGCCTTGGCCCAGAGAAACCACATGCGCTTCTGGATCAAGTTTAGATATGGCTTCTTTTTGACCTATAGAGTTTTAGCTGGCAACGTGAATGGCACGGTGGATTGTGTTCACCGACAATGATTTCTGGAAGTATTCCTAAGCCCATGTTGTAATTTTCCATTACAGTAGCATTCCTGTATGTGATGCAGTGCCGTCTAAGGGCCCGAAGATCACAGACATCCAGTATGGTTTTCCGGCCTTGACCCTTACGCACAGAGATTGTTCCAGATTCTCTGAATCTTTGGATGATATTATGTACTGTAGATGATGATAACTTCAAACTCTTTGTCATTTTTCTCTGAGAAACTCCTTGATATTGCTCCACTATTTTTCGCCGCAGCATTGGGGAAATTGGTGATCCTCTGCCCATCTTGACTTCTGAGAGGCACTGCCACTCTGAGATGCTCTTTTTATACCCAATCATGTTGCCAATTGACCTAAGAAGTTGCAAATTGGTCCTCCACCTTATGTGCACATTTAACTTTTCAGGCCTCTTATTGCTACCTGTCCCAACTTTTTTGGAATGTGTAGCATGAAATCCAAAATGAGCCAATATTTGGCAAAACATTTAAAATGTCTCACTTTCAACATTTGATATGTTATCTATATTATATTGTGAATAAAATATAAGTTTATGAGATTTGTAATTTATTCCATTCCTTTTTTACTCACAATTTGCACAGTGTCCCAACTTTTTTGGAATTGGGTTTGTATTTTGTATGAATAAACACCATTGTATGTAGAAATGGCATGTGAGCAGGATTCTTTCTTTGTTTTCAGTGATCCAGCATGCATAGCCTGTTTCTTCTTTTCCACTGTCAGGGCAGCTTTCAGTCACTGACTCCTCTGTTCTCAACTCTGGCCTGAATTCACTTCACGTGAAAATATAATAGCATGCCGTGCAACTGCCTGCAGAACAAGAACGTTTATCTGGCTCACAAAAAGCAAAAAAAAAACATAATAAAATGAGTTCTACTCACTCATTCAGGGCATGTGGGTCTTCTGGTTTCCTGTTTTCAAACTCTAGAAGTTCGAAAAAACTTTGCATGTACCTGTGGAGAGATTTGGCAGTGCTCAGGCTTCATGAAGCATGTGTATCTGACATCCTCCATTTCAAACTCAGTTATATTACCATTTCTGCACCAGTTTGACTGAAGGTTGACTGAGGAGCCTGTCTGGCAGCAGATTGACCTCTCTCATAGTGTTAGCCAGACGCACTGGCAGCTCCTTCCGCAGGAACATGTAAGACGTCTTCTCACATGCATTATCCCTACCTAAAAATCCAGCATCCAGAAACATAAACAACTGAGAAAACAGGAGGGGCTGTCAGTGTTTACAGATGGGAAAGAGCAGAAAAATGATACCTGACACCTGCAAAGTACTGCACAACTCATTAATCAGGCTCAACTATTAGCCTTGAAGACAATAAGATACAGTATTATAAATATTAACATTCGTGACTTTATGTAAAACTACTTTGAAACTATTGTGTATTCTGAAAAGCATCAAACTGGTAAATATGCACTCTTGCTTTAGGCCTTCAGAGCACACCAATATGTTTTCAGCTGAAACAACACAGGAAGGTTTAACCATCCCTATAATTTATTTAAGATTGTAACTAATATTGTAATTAGCCTTGTTGCATAAGCCTTTCTTCTGACTCATGTCATTATGACAGTCCCTTTTGTGCCATTCCTCCTATTGTTCGGTGCACTGTTCACCCAAAAATGAAAATTCACAAACCTTTTATTTTTCCACAGTCAGACGATTTAGGATGACATATGATTTAATGACAGGATTTTCGTTTTGGGGTGAACCATCCAATTAAAAACCTTCAAATTTATTGTGACCAAGGTCACATAGGTGTTGTCTACATAGCGTTCATATCACACACTTTATTCTTTATTATAAAGAGCCTCTCCCTCTTATAAAAGTATGGACAGTTATATTATACTACAATAATATTATTAATATAAGATGGTTCATATGCAAACGACTGCAAATAAATAACAATCAACCAAATAAGGACATACATATATTTTTAGACATATACAGTATGGGATCAACGATTCTAATGTGTGACTCTTCTGTTTAAACAGTCTCGAATTTTAAACATCTTTAAATGTTAACTTTGGAAATTATTAAGTGTCATATCTCCTAGTGTCATAGAAACAGAACCAACTTCCTCATTAATATAAAACAGAGGCGGTGAATGTTTTATTTCCCGAATGCACAAAGTTCTTGTTTAACAGAATTGTCGCATTTCCAGTCAACGGTTTTGAAGACTAAACATACACCCAAACAAAGATGGGTTATAAAATATAGTCATTTTATGAAGCAATCAACATAATCGTGCTGCATCAAAAGTAACGGGTGCCACTGTCAGCGACTGTCAGTTTTGCACGTGACGGATGCGCTCGCACTTACCGAATTCCAGAAACTGTTTGATTGACAGGGGCGATGGTGAAAACCTTGAATAATATTCTATTTTTGGTAAATGGTCCTTCAGAAGAAATGCGTACAGTCTCATTGTGGGGGGAATCTGAACCGACTGATGACAGGCTGTTTAAAAAAAAAAGATATCTTTATATTGATATCATGGCTGGGATTGTCCAAAGAGTAGAGCTGTCCGCAACATCCGTATACGGAAAAATTCACCTCCGTTTCATATTATTTATATAACAGAACACCGCGTATACGTGTGTACCGTGTTTTCCCGCACGGCCACTGTTGCGCTAAACAGCACGTACACGAGAGCGAACACACAACCGACCGTGATTTAAACAGCAAGCGCTGTGATTGGGTGAGAAGAACACGGAAGAACTAGATAGTGCTTTGTAATTGGACCATTCATTTACCTGAACGAGACGCCTCTGTGTAAAGTTAGGTTGCAGGATAGCAGTTATGTTTGGTGTTTGTTTGCATTATTAACGTGTATTTCATCCTATAAAACCAGACATTTTGCAAGTATTATTAATTCAGCTTTAATTTGTTGCTTGCTTGCTCTGTAAAATATATATATATATGTACACACACACACACACACACATAATAAATACAAATCTTAGTTTTTTTTTATTTTAGTATCATTTATATATTTTTATAGCCGTAATAAATATTTTGGGTTAGCTTTTATTATTATATTTTCAGTTTCATTTTCAAGTTTAGTTATTATGTTTAGTTAAATTTTATAATTTAATTATTGTCACCTAGCATTATTTTTAAATCACTTTTTAATAAACTTCAATTTATTGGTTTACTTTTATAAATTTTAGTACTTCTATTTTTTTCTCATTCAATTTTTTTCATCCAATTTTTTTTCATTCAATTACCTATTTTAATACTTTTAGTTTTACAGTAACAACATCAGACAAATTACATAAATACTGAAAACAAATCTGTATTCAACAGGAGGAAGTGACAGATTTTACAGTATGAAGGGTAATATATCAACATACAATTTAGCAACATAAATGATTCCTGACCTTTAAACAGTTCTAAAAAACCTTTCATCCAGCCGACCATTCAGCCTTAGAAAAGATTTGATTTCACTTTATCAGCAATGTGCACCATGACTCACAAGATCTACTAATGCTTTTTAGTTCTGATTCCCCAGATTGATGGACCCAATAAAAAGTGTAAACATCCAAATCAGGGCCCTCAAAGCCATGGTTGATTCTACAGTCAAATTCTGCGACCCAATAACTCGCAGTGACATCAGTAAAAAAACAAACACAGATCTGGCAAAATATTATATATTAGCATGTACATACATATTGAATGCAATGTTATTGACCACCACTGTTCACAGATTCTTCTCCCAAGTCACACGCAACAGTCTGTTCTTCTTAGGCAATATCTACAACTTTTAATGAGGTGAGGACAGTCTTTGTCTCTTCAACATCATCCAGATCAGGTATGGGGTCATACTGACGTCTATATAAAACACGGGTCACTAGCGTGATGATAAACATCTCCACAATCAACAGCTGCTGACTCATCACTGCAAAAAGAAATTGAGGGTGTTTTTAGGAACCATTAATGACAGACTATTTAAGTAGTTGTAAGCAAATTAAGCAGGAGTTAAAGGGAAATTATGCCCCAAAAAATGAAATTCTGTTGCATCATGTCTTTCCAAACCTGTATGACTGTCTTTCTTCACTTTAGTGGAACACAAAAGTTACACTTTATGAAACTTTTATGCTGCTTTTTGGAGCTTGACAGCTGCTCATCCACCTTCATTTAAATGAAAACAACTCATTCTGCTAAGAAGAAACTCATACAGGTTTGGAATAACACGAGGACGAGTAAATAATGACAGAAGTTTTATGTTTAGAAAAAACTACCTCTTTAAGTCCTGTGCTCTGTGTTTAACAGGATAATTTAACAGGATTGTTATGTTACATTCTGCCACATGATGGTACTCACAGTATCCATGGGCCTGGGACGTGTAGGGTGGTGCGCAGGCAATAGTCCCATTCATTGCCAGTATGTTGATGACAGCAGTTTGCAGCTGGCTGAGAATCAGCACCAACTATGCGTAGATGTAATAATTGTTGAATCTCTGGTAACACTCATTCCAGCAATACTAAAAACCAAGGATGTTCTAAAAATTGTAAGGAATAAATACCTGATACATGGCATATTTAGGGACCATTTTAAGGGTGCGTAATGCCTCTCGCACATGCATGAACATGATTGCAACAGGCCAAAGGGCGATAATGGTGAGAACGCCTATAAAGGAGTTTATCCATATGGCTGCTCCAGTGGATGAAACCTACAGTCCAGAGAAAGAAATGCTGTAATGCTGTAAAAATAAAATTATGTATTGAAATAACTGCACATTCAATACTTACTTCAGCTAAACTGAAGTTTCCATTCGTCCAGAGGACTATAGAAAGGATGGTTAAGACCAATTTCAACAGCGCAAACTGGTAGGACCCCAGTTTCAATATGAACAGAGATCGTCTGAAAAAGCAAAGCACAATATTTGAAGGAAATTAAAAAATGTAGTTTTTCAGATTTGACATTACACGTCACATGAGCCCACCCACAGATATCGCATCAAACTCAACACTGTTTATGTTGAGTTTGATAAGGGAAGTCTTACAGTGATTCCAGGAGCTGCAAACGGCTCCCTTCTTCCAGATAGCAAAGAGTGCACGGCCCGAGGTGCCCAATTTAGGTTATGCACTAAGTATGATAAAGACCTCTTGTTTGCAGAAGAGTTGAATGGCCAGAGGTGCACTCATCCTGTCGACATCCAGTCGAAGATATGGGCAATTTGCAAACTTCAGATGCTAGTTTTAGAATGCCTATAACATGCAGGTGCAATTTAGTTAATATGAATTATTCATTTATTTCTATACAGGCTCCTGTGCAGGATGTGGATATTGACTGCACTGACACTATTAGATGTGAACAAAATTTGAATTAAATTGAACTGAATAATGAGAGTTAACTTTCATAATTGATGAACTCTGCAACACTGAAACTGTTACTGAACTGAATTAAATCAACATTTAACCAACTTGAGCTCTGTAGAGCTGCTTATGGCTGAAATAAGCTTGTTTTGAGTAACTTTACATTATTTTTGAACTAAAGTGAGTTGAATGGATACGCTATTGCCTTTTTAGAGCTACTTTACAGCTGAAATTGTATCTGTTTCATAAGTGAAGAACTTTTAATACTGTTGTTTTCCTGTTTATATTTGTGAAGCTGCTTTGCTATTATTTTTATGTCGAATTTAACATGGAAAATGAGGCTGTGAGGATTTGGCAGTCCAGGACAACTTTTAAAACTCTTCTAACTTTTAAACGTTTTTTTTCTCATAGAATTTTCTTCAGCTGAACAATTTGTGTGTTGTTAAACAACAGAGCAATCCACTGAATGCACCATATTTTATACCTCATTCCTATATATAAAAAAAAGAAATAAATTATATATATATATATATATATATATATATATATATATATATATATATATATATATATATATATATATATATATATAGTAATAAACTATACACTAATTTCTATTGTCCACATTAGTATTTTTTTCTAAAGTATAAAACATTTAACAAATCATTAGCTTAAAAAAAATTAACAAATAAAGAAACTTTCTACCTAATAAAATATTATGGAACTTGGCAAAAAAATTGTATAATAATTATAGAAATACTCATTGAGTTTTAAGATTTTATTAATTGACTTTACTTTTCCAGGTCTAGAAATAACACTTAAAATCAATTTACAATGTTTTATTTTTCTTAAGTGGTGAGGTGAATTAAAGTTTTTATTTTTAATTATTTTAGCTTACAATAAGGCCAATAGCAGCCACCTTGGATGTTTGCTGAGGCCCTCAAGTGGGCCCTAGTCCCCGGTCATAGATACAAGAGGGTGGTCTATTTAGATTTTTTGAGATTCATAGCAATCACTAAGAAATGGTTCACATTGTGGCAGTGATTTTTGATGGCCTGACAAGCGTACTCTTAGGTTTGCTTACCGTGTGATGGGGACGTTTGGCAGACACGGACAGCAGCAGCAACAAGGTCCCGTGCTGATCTTAAATGACTTATTTTCTGAGCGCCTGAGAAATGAATCGTCTCCTCCGACCTCTTCAATCATGAGAATCAGGAACTTAAAGACCACAATTGCAAAGTATCTGCCAATTAAGTCAGAAATATATTAATTTGTGTCACGATTGCACCCACACCCACAAATTCTTTCAAGCAATTTTAAAGTTCTGCAAACTAACTGAAATGCTATTAAAGACCTTATTCTACGTCTGAGACTAAACTTTAAAATGCATCCCCTCCTAGAGCTTTCAAGCTACAACCACCAAACTTGGGTCAGACCTTCAGACTGGTTTGACTCGGGTTGCTCAATCAACTGGTCTTAGGTGGTTTTTAGCTGTTTTTGCTAAATGAGCTGGTAGCTGCTTTTTTTTAATCAGGTTTCAGCTGTTTTTACTTGGTTTTAGCATATTTTTCATTCATATTAACACGTTAAATTATACTAAAAACATGCTAGGCTAATCATGCTAGAAAAATGTTAATCATGTAAGAAACATGCTAGCAACATTCTAAAAACATTCAAATCATGGTAAGAACATGGTAGCAATTTGTTATCAGCTACCTAGAAACATGCCAGAAACATGGTGAGCATGGTAAAAACATGTTAGCAACATGCTAATCATGTTGGAAACATGCAAACAACATCTTAACATGCTAATCATGCTAAAAAAAACATGCTTGCAACATGTTAACAGCATTGCTGAAACATAACAAATGTTAGCAACATACTAATCATGTTAGAAAAATGCTAAACCATGCTAGCAATATGGTAAAAGCATCTTAAAACATGATAACAAATGTTAACAACGTGCTAATCATGTTAGAAAAATGCTGACAACAAGCTAATCATGTTAAAACCTGCTAACTGAATCCTAATCAATCTAAAAACATGCTCGCAACATGCTAATCATGCTTGAAAAATCCTAGCAACGTGCCTATAACATGTTAATCAGGTTAAAAACATGCTAGCAGTATTTTAATCACGCTACAAACATGCTTACAACATGCTAATCATGTGGGAAATTATGAAAGCAACATGTTAATCATGCTAAAAAGATGCTATCAACGTGTGAAAGTGACGTGACATACAGCCAAGTATGGTGACCCATACTCAGAATTCGTTCTCTGCATTTAACCCATCCAAAGTGCCCACACACATAACTCTCTAACCACTAGACCACAACTTCCCCCTAGAAATAGAATATATATCTATTCTATCTAAAGTGTAATACTTCAAGCTTTTACAACTGCTTCAAACATTCAGGCTTGGGTTTCTCAAGTCAACATCAAAGTTTATTCACAAAATTTACTTGTTTAGTTTTAGAGTTGGTTAGTATACTCAAGTAATACTGTCTTATTGTCTTTCTGCACAACCTTTTTTCATTCATTCCACACTGGGAAAAAGTTAAGAGCGAACTCACGTGGCTGATGTCATATCAGTGAGCATTGTGGCCCTTGGAACCCACATGCCCAAACAAGACATGGTAGCAATGACCTAAAAAAGATAAAGATAAACATAATACCTAAGAAGAAGATGAACTTGAGACTCATAATCACTCAACCAGGTAGTAATGCACTAGAAATGAATTATTAATGAATTATTAAGAAAACTTTTTTAAATAATAGATTGTGAAATAAAAAGAGGCAGGGAGGGATATAAGTGATAACGTGAATAATAGAGCAGATGAAAGGACAAACGTTTAAATGATGGAACTCACCGGTGCTGCTCCGGTGACCCAGATGATTACACTTTTCTTATTTGGAGGTACTTTCTTATAGATGTATATGCATTCTTCAATGAAAACCAGCATGGACACTGTGGCCATTAAAGTCAGTACAGAGAAGAGGACAATGCCAAAGATATCCAGCTCTGAAGAACACAAACAGCACCATCAGAAGATCCAAATGGTTACATCATTGTCATACTATATATTAATCCTTCTTGATCCTGGAACAACATTCCAATCAACCAAACAGAATTGAGATATAACTTTTAAGGAAATATCTGTTTTAGGTTTGCAATCAAGGTTTAGGTGCTACACTCTTGTTAATCAGCTATCATTTCCCACTGACTTTAGGAATAAATTATGGGTAGTGTTAGGTTTAGGGGTACGGATTGGGTTAAGTCTATATTTTTGATCCAGGATCATCAAAAGGGCAATTCTAAATTTCTAGAGGCAAATTTCTAGAAACCTTATAAACTATCCATGTGTTTCCAGTTAGAATGAAGTACGCAGGAAAATTCTAGTCAGTGATAAATTGGGAATTTTAGGAATGGCTTTACAACCTCACAAACAAGCCATTTCAGATTGCATCACTTATAATCGGTCTCATTTCAATGATACTTAATGTCTGGCACATTGTGCTGGTGATTAGTTTTACACAAACCAGGTGTCTGGCTTTTTACCAAACTCCCATGTCCAAATTGCCCTCCTAAAGCCTTCGTCAATTTAAGTGCATGAACTCTTGTAAGTCATTTTAAAAAGAACACATAATTGTGCATTTACACAGTTCTTCTGACGACAAATCAACCCTTATACATTTACAGTCACAGCTGATACTCTCATCCCTCCCTCTATACTGCAAGTTATAGTAAAGGTGAAAACTATTAAAACAAGAATCAGGGTTTGACACAAAAATAGTCTTCTACAGTTGAGGGTGGCAACCTGGAAAGAATCAACATCAGTGCCATTCAACATTATCAAATGCAAACTCAAGTTCAGGAACACTGAACCACAGGACTATCACTTATGAACAATGAGTGAGAAGCAGTGTAAGATATTAACTTCTCAGTTTGAAATTTTTTTTTCTTAATTTTTTACAAAATAAAGGGAGTGGCCATGTCAAATTCAAAAGAAACAGTAAATAGACTAGTAACTAGAGTAGGCTACATTAAATATTATATTCTGATCCATACGTTTGATTATACAACTCAGAAGAGTTTATGTAAATGGTGTTTAACGGTTTTGGGGGAAATAAATAAATACATTTTATAATAAATATAATTAAAAATAATACTTGAAATACAATATTCAAGAAAAAAAATCAGAATAATATTTAAAATACGACATTCGAAATATAGCCTACACACACACACACACACACACACACACACACATTCAAAAATCTGTATAATTTCCACCATTATAGTTATTGTTAATAAAGTAAAATAATAATAATAAAAGATACTTACGCATAATAACATCGATAGCGAACGGAGCCCCTTCCCTGCATCGCGGGTCAAAAAGTGTGAAATTGGACATTTCCATCTTGACAATTAGCTTTTTTTTTTTTACAAGATCCAGGGCAAACTGTAATCCGTGGAAACCCCACTGTTCTCACCACCTGTTAGTTTCAGCATGTATGAAACTAATAAACTGTGAAGAAAGCAGGCTGGTGTTTTGTAGACTTGCTTGTAGTGGAATCCCAGCCCGTGCTATTTGATGGATCACTGACCAATGATCCAAACCGCGCATGCGCAATAGCGCCACACACGACACTTCAGATGGGTAGCCTATTACATCTGTGTGGAGTAAAACTATTCGTAAAGAACAGGATAGGCATTTTATCAACTTAAAAATACTATTGTATATTATTGTCGTGTTTATATTAGTCACTAAAAACGTCAGTGTATAAAAAAGGAAATGACAGAAAAGCCTAAAGCTTCACACAGTGCTGAAGAACTTCTCATACCAATTTGTTATTGTTGTATAGCACTAAAATAAAAATAGTAACAATTATGGAATTTTTGTTTTTCTTCTTGTATTTCTACTGAAATTACGGGTTTAAATCAGTTCTGTGAAAGGATGCATAAACAGTAACTGGGAAGGTTAAGGTTACAACTTCAAACAGACCAAAGTTAACAAGACTGACAATACACATTTTTCAAAGATTGTTATAGGAGTATGAGAAGAGTATGTTTAACATGCTTAACGTGATTTCTAAGAGTTGAATGGCCTCAGTGCTAATGAGCTGGAAAGAGTTCAGGGTAAAGAACAGCCCTTGAAACCAACACACACACACACACACACACACACACACACACACACACACACACACACACACACACACACAGAGAGAGAGATTATTGTCATATTCTTGTTACGAATAAGCATGTACTTCATTTGCAAAATATCCATGTTAAAATAAAAATATGTATTTGTTAATAAATTATCTGTAACATGTATTTCAAAAGATGTACTTAACAAAATCTATCCTCCAGACTTGCACATCAGCAGATCAAATGTGTAACTGTTTTTGACATGCACAGAAACACAAGGCTTTAGTTTTGTTAATTAATTTGATTGTGGCAGAAATAAAGAAAATGGTACAAGGACAACCCAACACCAACCCTTCTATAATAATTTCATTATGGCTTCAGGTTTAGTTTTTCTTTATTAATAAAGTATAAAATGTAATGAATGCCATAATAATAATACGAATAATGTAAAGGCTGTGTAATTCATAAGGCTGTCCAAAAGAATAACAAAACAAACAAAAAAACCTAAAACATTCTTTACCAGTAAACACATTCCTTAACACCACAAAAACAACAAAACATCTACACCATTCACATACAGATGACTTGCTGCAATCTTCATAACTGCGGTGACAGTCAAAGTGTGGTTACTGATGGTAAACATAATAAACAAAACTTCTCAGCACATAATCAGTCAAAGATGTCTTAAATAACAATAAAACCCATCTGGTAATACTTACAAGCCATTCAAAGCCAGATCAGAGATAGTAAAGTTTTTCATAAGATGCTGCAGGTGTAAATTCACGAAAGACTCCTTTGTTTTTCTGTATGGAGATATTTTGTCTCTTTTTTTACAAGTTAATTTACTTGTTACGACCTCATTTGAAACAAACACTCCAGAACAGCGTCACTCACGATGCGCGCTTACAAGTAAGTCTTGATTTGTCACGGCATTTCTTTAGAAAAGTCACAACACAAATGAAGCAATCACTGCGATTCACTTTGTAGTACATAAACACATCTGGATTACCACACATCAGCTCCACGTAACTCACGCTACGGTCACAGCTGACCGGCACAATTATTATTCCACACTGGACCAAAGTTTACAAATGATAATTTACAATAAATATAAATACATTTCACCTTTACTGCTTTGCAAATATGGCTTAAAAATAATTATTCTGAATCTATAGAGCTATTCACAATTCTTATGTATAAAATACAAAAGGTAAAAAGGGTAAAAACATAATTTAATGAGGATTTAGACTAATAAGGTCTGATGATACAATACCAAAGGACATTGAACAAGTAATACAATATCAAGCACTGTAAATGCAGCCTGCTGGGCAGTTTTGATACTGCAGGAGGAACCTACAAACATTTCAATTTGGTTTCTAGTGACACTGGCTACACTGCATGAGCAGAGAGGTATTACTGACATTTTGTAAACACTCCTTTAGAGTTCAGAGCTCTGGTATTAAGCCCTTTATTTGGCATACACAATGTGGCCCACGTGTGCACAACATTTCACACCAGAATCATCTCAAGATGACGACAAAAAGCAATAATAAAGGTCACCATAAGTGAATCAGCTTAAGAATACACAAAAAAGATTTTCAGTCTTTTGCAGGCATTTTTCCTCTGCCTGGACACACTCCATTGCACTTTGTGAACGTATGTGTGTGTGTGTGTGTGTATATATATATATATATATATATATATATATATATATATATATATATATATCTTAGAAGAATGTTAATGAAGTCTCTTTGGAAGTCTAATATTCCAAACCATAAGTACGAATGAGCACCTTGCGCTCTTCAGTGTCCATTAAATCTGAACTCTGTTGCACACGGGATTCAAGACGAGCTCAGTAAGACCGTTCACTTGGTATGGATCCAGAAAATAAAACATTTCCCACCTGTCCCTCAAGTAAACAGCAGCTGGTACCAGATGTGGTAAACACTTGGAGAATAGTTGAATATCCCCTGTATCAGTTCACATGCACATGAAATCTGCATGTCTCGTGAAGGCCTGAGCAACAAAAGAGTTTGTTATGCAAAAACGATGGATGGAAAAGACATGCGTGCAAATCTCTTTGTTGAAAGAGTGTAGCTACTATAGTTGAATGGGGACTGGAAGCAATCACAGATGTGACGCTCCAGAAGTGATGGGTATTCATGATCTTTTTTTAGAGAAAAAGAGCTGTGTAAGGCATCAGTGTGATTCTCCTTAACAGTCCCCAATACTGGGAGTCGAAGGCACGAGACCACTGAGGATTCACACCTCACTAGCTTCAGTCCTAAGAAGGAAATGACATCACAGCAGTTTGTGGTCAGTAGGTTTTTTTTTTTTTCTTATGCTCATTAAGGGTGCATTTACTGTATTCTGTTTAAATAAGTTTTAAAATGTAATTTAATCCTGTTCAATTTTCAGCAGCCTTTACTCCAGTCTTCAGTGTTACATGATCCTTTAGAAATCATCTTACTGACTTTAAACCTTTGAACAGTGTATATATTGAATACATTACAAACAGTGCTTAGTGTGAAATCACCTTACCTGGCTATGACTCATTCTCAATGAAGATAGCGATAGCTTCGCTTTCATCTGAAATGAAAGATGACGGTTATTCTCAAAACTTTTCTCACTCATTCCTTGTTAGAATGGAGCAACCTACCAGACTTTAAGATGTCTGTCTCTTCGTGATCTTCTTTAATGTGGTAAGCACTGCCTAATAGACGGTTTTGGGACTCACTGAGAGGGGTGGTTTTCTCAGCAGAATCTTCTACAGCACTGAGGGAAAGAACCGCACTGAAAGTTACTACTATTCATGTGGTTTTGGTTAGTGCCCACCCAATAGTGAAAGAAAACATGGCTCCTCACCCTTTATCCAACCCGGCAGGCTGGAGACATTCAGTTGGCTGCTCTAGATCAATAGTGACCAATCGTGTAGGAAAAGAAAAGCCATTTCCTTGACTATAAGAGAAAGAACTAAAGATCTAATTTTGAACTAGATTGATTTGAATGAAAATGTGGCATTTGGCTGATATACACTAAAATAATAAAAAATTTTGAAATGCACTTATGCTTACTTTGCCTGCATTTATTTGATAAAAAAAAATATAGTAAAACCAGTAATATTGTGAAATATTATTACAACTTCAAATAATTGTTTTCTATTTTAATATATATTAAATGTAACTTATTCCAGTGGTGGAATAATTTTCAGCAGCCATTACTTCAGTCTTCAGTGTCACATGCTTAATATTTTTTTGTAAAATGTGACGTTTTTTGCAGGATTCAAAATAACCTTTTGTTACATTATACGTCTTCTGTGACCAACATAATATATCCTTGATGAATAAATGTATTAATTTCTTTAAAAAAAAAATCTATAAATCACATAGTTTGTGTCACTATCTGATTGCACTGTAGTGTAAAAAAAGCACCAAATCAAAAACATTAACCCTAAGTATAAAGCTAAATATTGCCTTAGTAAGCATCACTAATAAAAACAAGTTAATATGTAGATTCACCTGGTAAAGACAGGAAGTAGCCAGTACTTCTTCTGGTCCCCAAACACTTGAGCAATGTTCTTGCAGAAGCCCAGGGAAAATCCATTTTTATCAGGGCCATTTCTGAAGACTGGGGCTCTGAAGGCTTCTGAACATAAAGAACACCACAGAAGAGGGTTGAGATGCATACACTACTTTTCAAAAGTTTAGGGTCAGTATTTTTTTTAAATTTTTTTTAAGAAAGTGCTACTTTTATTCAGCAAGGCTGTATTAAATTGACCAAAAGTGACAGTAAAGACAGTAAAATGCTATTTATTTCTTTCCACAAAAATATTACATAAATCAACATTAATAAAAACATTTCTTAAGTTCCAAAATCAGCATATTAGAATGATTTCTAAAGGAGCGTGTGACACTGAAGACTGGAGTATTTAGCTTTGTCACCGCACAAATAAATCACATTTTAAAATATATTCAAAAAGAAAATAGGTATTTTAAACTAAAATAATATTCCACAATATTTTTAACAGTATTTTTGATCAAATAAATCAGTGTGAATAGGAGACTTCTTTCAAAGCCATTTAAAAATGTAATTTAAAATAAAATAAAAAAAACTTTTGAACAGCAGTGTAGATGCATGGCAAACCAGAACATGAAATCATTGAGCTCGTGTCTGAGTCAATTTATGCTTTTTCAAAACAAAATTACAGGGCCTGATGGGAAAACAAACAGGGGATTTCTTCAAACACTGCTTGACTGATCTGGTCAACACAAGGACATTTGAACGACCAGTTTACCCAAAAATAAATCTGAACAAGGTTTAGCTTGTGCACAGTAAGCCTACTGTTGTTGCTTTGGAACAATTGTGAGCAAGCTGTCTACAGGCTTGGCATCTTTGTTAGAGACATGAATCTATTTATACAATACATGTAGACAAAGACATAGAGAAGTGAGTACGGTCAGGTGTGTTACCTATGGTGGACCGGTTTTTTCCCACAAGCCACAAGTGGTATGTGAAGAGTGAAAGAATGCTGATGCAGAACATGGCCGCCACAAAAAAGAGAAACAAGACATGCAATTTGGCGTGAGACTCTGGCGGGTCATTCTGAGAGAGGGGGGAGAGAGAAGGGAGAGCTGTGAGACAAAGATCAACAAGGAGCAAGACACGTGCAATAGGTCACTCTGACACAACTTGACAGGTTCGTTAGGGTCACAGGGTTAAAACGACAAAACACAGTCAATGTAACTCACTGCGCTAACACTGACACGTTTACTAAACACTGAGGTATTACCTTTGGACAATTCTCTGCCGATTTCCTCCGGCAAAGCTTAGTGCAAACAGAGACAGACTGTTAGACACAGGAAGTGCAAAGCAGGAGAGCGAAAGCTTTGGTGACAGACAGACAAAGGCAGAGAAGGGATTACAACAGCAAACAAGTGCTTGTCAAGACACATACACTACTGTTCAAAAGTTTGGGATAGGTAAGATTGTTTTTAATTTTTGAAAGAACTAAAACCAGTAGTATTGTGAAATATAATTAAAATGTATTCTGAATTTTCAGCAGCCATTATTGTAGTCCTCAGTGTCAAATGATCTTTCAAAAATCATTCTAATATACCGAAGAAGCATTTCTCATTATTATCAATGTCGTAAACAGTTGTGCTGCTTTATATTTTTGTGGAAAAACTCTTTTAATGTCACTTTTGTTAAATTTACTGCATCGCTGCTGAAGAAAAGTATTGATTTTGTTTAAAAAAAAAATCTTACTGACTTTAGAATATTAGCACAAGTGAAATGACCAGATGAAAAGGAAAGGACAGCATGTATGAGGCTGGCAGAGTGGACAAGTGAAGCCAGGTATATGGACAAAACCTGACACATGACGCACATGTCGGAAATATAAAAAGGAACCTGCTGAAAACACATATCTATGTCCTACCTTCATACGACACCATGCTAGTGAAAATGTTTATGTACATGGAAGAAATGTACACAAATGAGTATGATGAAAGGTGAGGGATCTACTCACTGTCCAGAACTTTATGAAGTATTGAAGGACAGAGGCTGCGATGAATAAGCAGTATACAAGCGAGTAAGTCAGGAACAGGATGAAGAACTTGTAGTTGGAGAAACCCACACAGTTATTCACCCTGTAGAAGATAGAGGGAAAGAGAGACGTTAGCAGGGTGTTGTTCAATCGGTTTTCAACAAATTACATTTCAGTGCCAACGACCTGCATCTCACTCACCATGGACAGTGATGATCCATCTTTAGTACACACCTGTCAGTAACAAGAACAAGCCATTCAAGAAAGGCCAACAAAATATGGTAGTAGCTAAAATGAAACATGAAAGCAAAATGTGATAAGAACTATTCAGGAGACACTACAGTAACTTACATGTCACATGCAGAACAATGATGACATCTGTCTGGCTTGATGACCTGGCAGTGGTCACAGTACCGGATAGCTAGAAGATTAGGAAAAAAATAATAATACCAGTTTCTAAGTTTATTTTTATAGCAAAATCCAGGTTTAAATAGACAATAATGAAGGTAATTAAAAATTGCATATAATAAAAGAAATACATCTGTAATAATAAAATAAGAATAAATATATAATAGTAAAAACAGTAATAAATTAATAATTTTAGAACTTCATAATTGGTGGTCATCTTGGCTTCCTATGAAGCGGCTTACCAGATAAAACAAGAACTTAAACAAGCTTTTTTTGCCAATAGCCTCTTTTGGCAATTAAATAACTGAATTGTTTAAAGTTTAAACCACATCTTACTCAATAAAAAGGCTAAATCTGTGTCTGCTTGCATCTGGCACGTAGGCCCTTTAGGTATAATCTAGTGGGTAATTTCTTATTATATATTCTATGTGTTTGAGTCGGTCTCTAACCTCCTGCACCAGTGCGGGTGTAAAGGGGGAGACCGGTGGCCACTTTCTTCAGGATCTCCTGCTGAGTTTCTGGATGCTGTTCTTTCTCATACTGCTCTTTCTCAGATCTGGGTAGAAAGAACTGAAACCCACAACATGTTCCATTTCGACAACTATAGTGTGTGAAATGATACGTATAAAACACTCACTCCATGGGAACAAATAAATATTGTGTGTATTTATTTACAATGCCTGGATTAACATGTTAATATGCATATCATCTATGCGGCATGTTACCATGGGCTGCATGTACAAAACAAATAAAACAGGTTTTTTTATACCCACTGTACCTCTTTGGGAAGGGTTGCTGGTCTTGTAAAGATGGTTTTCCAGTACGACCACACAAACATGATGAACGACACATGAAACAGAGTCAGGTAGATAACTGCATGGAACAGAGATAGTACAGTCATTAACAACAAGACTGCATGAGCCTGCAGTAAAAAGCCTGCCAGAAACAGACCGAGTATAAATCAGTCACTCTAAAGGCGTTTGTGATTGCTGATCCAGTTTGACTGTGCTGGAAGGCCACAGTCAGCACAAGCACGGACCAAATAAAGCTGCAATAGCCTGACAATTGTGCCAAAGTGACTCTTTACCTTAATAAACATATATACAATAATCTTTAACTCTTTAAATGAATGCTTTTCCTTGGTATAATACATTAAATAGTTATTTGGCTTGTGAATTTAAAAAGATTTCTACAAGGGTCTTTGAAATAAGTAATTCAGATTGGTCAGTTGGTCAAAAAAGTTATTATTATTTTTACATTTTATAATAAAAAAAGTTACATTATTTTATATTATATAATAAAATAATCTCAAATCAAATTACCTGTGCATTTATTTATTTAAAATGTTTTACATTTAAATTAATTACTTTATTTAATGTGTACCTAGAATTCAATGTAAACGGCTTTCGATAAAAGCATCTGTCAATACTTGGCTTTTTCCTTAAAAAAGTGAAGGGAAGGTTTACTCACCTTTTTCAATAGTACTGGGAATAGTAACTGCAAAGAATACAGGAGGAAAAGGAACAGTTTAGCAGATATGACTCAAGGCACATTTGCTTTATCACACTTCTACTTCTCTGAAATATGAAATACACTTTACCTAGACACGTGATATAAGACTTGAGGCTAGACTTTGTGAACGTTTGTTTATAAACATATAATAAGCATCTTTTCTATATTGAAAATACAATTTGTGCTATTATTTCTGTGAGAAACAATCAATAATCTGATTTCTAAAGAGCAAGAACTAATTTGACTGATTTCTGAAAAGATCTAACCGCATTTTTAGGGTTCCCCACTTTAACATTGTATAAAATATTTATAATAATATAATGTATGGCAAATTGTAAATATTCATTTACAATAAAATGATTAACTGTAAAAATAAACGAGCATAGTTGTCACCACCAAGCTTAAAAACACTTCCTAATCTTGAATGTGGTGTAAAGCACAATATATGCTCCAAAACCATAATCCTTGTTGTTTTGTTTCCAGTTTAAAATCAATAAGCTAATTAGCCAGCTCCCGTAAACAGACCATTCATTCATTTTTCAGTTCAGTGACTTCCGGTAGGTATGAATAAAAGCGCACTTACACAGACACAGCTCCACCACGTATGCATAATACGACCAGCACACCACTAAAGCAATAAATATCACCGGTATCCAAGCCAGACCCCTTTGACAACATCTCAGTACATGTGTAGGCGCCATATTTCTCCTTCCTTGAATACAGAAGATGGGAAAGGAGGGATGTGATCGGTCCATCCGTGCCCCACCAATCCCGACGGTTTGGCTCCACCTCGTATTTGTTGTAGGGATGGGCGTATCGATCCTGTAGTATCGATAGATCGATATCCTCGCGCTACTCATTTGGCATCGATTTCCTTAAAAAAATATCGATATAAACTAAAAAAATATAATTGTATCACTAATTGTAATATGTATCACTTTCAGCTGTTTTAGATTACTTCCTTAAATTACTATGTGCCGGGACACCCCTGGCTGTACCAGTGGCGGCGTATTGAGCTGGTCCATGTCACGTGACAGGAGACGAGCGAATGAGCAAGCGTCATTGTTGAGCGTCACAGCCGACAACGACACACACACGCACACACACACACAGCTGAGCCAGCCAAGGCCACCAGCCCAGCACGAAAGCGGGAGTCGGAGGGAAAGAAGTTGAACTAAGAAGCATATAATATGGCAGACAAAAAACGAAGCGTGGTGTGGTGTTATTTTTCACCAGTCGATAAACTCACGGCAAGGTGCCAAGTGTGTGATAAAAAAGTTTCCCACAGCAGCAACACAAGCAATTTATTCAAACATCTAAAGACGACGCACCCCGAGACCCACAGTGAGCTTGAAAAAAGACAGGCAGAGGCTGCTGTGAAAGTCCAGTCTCCTGCACCACCCGCAGTCCGGCAGAAGACCCTGCACGAGAGTCTGCAAAATAGCCAAGTGTATCCAGGTACAGACTTGACAGTGGAGTGATAAAGTCTATAAATATTACAATCACAATCTAATTTTAACAGACACTTCAGGTGAAGGGGATAAGTATATCCAGTAACGTTACTGTCTAGTTGTTGATTAGCCTAGGTCTTGGTTTTTAGTAATGTTTACTGAATATTTTGTTTAAATAATTATCTGAAATTCAAATAATTTCCACACCTTAAAGGGGAATTTACAGAAGTTGAAAATTGCTGGCTCAGAGTATTAAAACAAGATAAGAAAATATGAGATACAATTTGGGGGATTTTTCATCTTTGCATGACAGTTTTATTTTTTCCATTGAAAAGAAAATATTAAAAACTATGATGTTGGGATATTGGTTTTAATCTGTAACATGATTTCTTACATTTGGAAACCATCATTTCATATTTCATTAATTATATATCACAAACTTCTGCAGCTTCAGATATGACAGTTAATTGGAAAGTGACGTGAAAACTTTATCCTTTTCAGGTGAGTCTCAAAGAGCACGTGCTATCACAATGGGCCTGGCCAAAATGATTGTGAAGGACTTACAACCCATTTCAATGGTAGAGGATCAAGGTTTCCGGCATTTTATGAAGGTGGTGGATCCCCGATACCAGATCCCTTGTCGGAAATCCATGATGACAGGTGAAATTCCCAAACTGTACGAGCAAGCACAAAAAGCCGTCTAAGGCCGGAGAAATAATCAGCCAGAGGCGTAATCGTCTTAAAGCAAAAAATGTGAATATGATACTTTTTCTGAACAGCAATCTGAAACTTCAGTAAAGTGTGACGACATATCTTGAGTGCACTAAAAGCGTGATGGTGTCAGACAGTTTTTTGGTTCATTTTCTCAGGGAACAACTGTCTTTGTTATGCAGGTTTATAGGATAAGTAAATCCTAGTTTATCATGATCTTTATGACGTCATGTTTTTGATTCAGTGAAGTGTTACATGTTTACTTCTACAAAGAGGCTCGAAACATAACATTGTTATGATGTATTCGGGGTTTTTTTTTTTTTTTTTTTTCCTTTTAGCTTTTTCTACCAAGATTGATCTTTTTTTCTTTTTTTTGAGAAATAAGAAAAGTGAAAATGTGTATGTTTTTGTTCATATTTAATTTATTTCATTCATATTTATGTTATTTATTTTTATTTTTATTTTATGTATTGACCATAATAAATTTTGTATAAATGGTCCGTATTTGTCATGTGATTTGTCTTAAATGTAATAATATTTTTACTGACAAAAATTGCCAATAAGAAATGAACGGTATCGATGAAAATGCAAGAAAAAGTATCGGTATCGTATCGAATACTAAAAGTGTGGTATCGCCCATCCCTAATTTGTTGTACAACGTTGAAGGTCTGGGTTATGAATATTCATGACGTTGCAACACAATCTCCCAGTAGTCCTATCTGATTGGCCAAAAAAGCAGACGTTGCTAATCCAGCGACAGTCTACAGTCGAGTCAATGCGAGTTAATATTGATTAGGTTACTTGTCTGAACGTCGGAAATGCTACAAAAATGTACGATTTTACTTTATTTTTTAAATTTTTATAGTAGGATACTTGATTTTAGGCCAGTCTACAACAGACAGGGTTAGTTTGTGTTGCTATAGGCCTAAACTTCAGAACAAACCAGCCTGACACTTGTCAAACTGGCCTTTTTCTGTTTTAAATACTCGTTCTAAACAAATGATTCATAATAATCTATCTAACGAATACATATTTTGTAAAATATTCATTAATTCCACCGGTCTCTAAAAATAAATGGTAAATATTTAGTAAAAAATAGTAAATATTAAATAAAAAATAAAAAGTGACAAGACATATCGTTGTCGCATCTTTTAATAACAAACACTTCATTTCAAGTCGAAAAATACTTGTTTGCACAAAGTCTGCTTAAGTGTAGAAATCCCCCCCCCCACTATTTGGTAACAAAAAGAGACAAACAAAAGTATACATATTGAACGTTCTTATACATGTTGACATCTATTTGGTACAAGTAACCAGGGAAAGCAATAACAGATCATCTTAATGGGATGGGATGACATTTACAATCACAGAGCATATGGTTTAAAATAAATCCACTAAGACACAGGTAAACTTAGTTCAAGAGTATCTTCAATACCGAGAGCATCTACATTGAAATCCCTTCACAAAATATGCTCCATTAGATCTTACACAATTCCGACAACGATAAACCAAACAACACAGCATAGTCACAGGGGTACAAGGGAGAACCGAACAGAATCTCAAAAAACCTTTAATGGTATCCAACAGAGAAAATATATATGTACACATACATGTTTATATATAAAAATAGAGATCTGAGACACACATCATCTTTACCACGTGAAATTTCCCTTTACCCCTATATCAACTTGCTGTTTTATCTCTTGCCCCTCTTATTTCCCGCTGGTGGTTTTTTTAGCTGTAGCAGTGGCCCTCCTGTCCCAAATCCAGGAGTTTGCGTGTTGGAAACTCCAAAGGTCAACCCAGCTGATGCATTAATTCCAGGATTACTGAAGTTGAAGCCAGAAGTGTTCGATGTTCCAAACCCTGAGGAACAAAGATTTTAAAACATGAGCAGTAAATATTTTTGTTTTCTCA
This sequence comes from Carassius carassius, assembly GCF_963082965.1. Taxonomy (NCBI): domain Eukaryota; kingdom Metazoa; phylum Chordata; class Actinopteri; order Cypriniformes; family Cyprinidae; genus Carassius; species Carassius carassius. The sequence continues at coordinate 19,238,050 of NC_081796.1, forward strand.
ACCTTTACTCCTACCAACAAGCATTTAAGCAAGTCACACAACAGCGGTTAACAAATAAACAATGCAAATTTTACATTTCAAGCTTTCGGATGTGCAGTGTTTGCCCTTAAGCAGCATGGGGGAAAGGATGATTGGTTATAATTAAGGGGGAGCTGTTAGTAATGGTTAGCATTGATGAAAGCGGGTAAGATGGAGGAGGGTGCTAACAAACACACCTGCGCTCAGGCTTCCTCCAGATGGCTTGCTAGAGGAAAACCCGTACGACAAACCTCCTGTTGCCACGCCCCCAAACCCAGGGCCGCTACCAAATGCTGCCGAGAGACAGATGGGGGCATTTAGGTGTTGCGACTACATATATTCCAGAGATAAACTCTTAGTCACAGGGCGGGGGAATGGAGGACAGGAATGGGTGATGAGTTACATTTGAGATTAACTAGCAAAAACTGATGAAGGAAAAATATGGTTAGGGAAATGTGAAAAATACATAAATTCTATGTAAACATCCTAACCAATAATAAAAAAAAATACAAATCTTTGCATTATTAAAACAAGAACAATAAGAGTACTGATTGCTCCCTATCTTAAATTTACAGGAATTGTTCACTCAAAAACTTCAATTAGGTATCATTCCATTCCCTGTATTTATTTTTCTGTCTTTTTGCTATATAAGGTTTTATAGTGGACCGAAAAAGCACCAAAAAGTAGTTCAAATTACTTCCGCACTTCTGAAGCCGAATCATAGACCAACATTTACGATAATTTTCCTCTAAAGTTATTTGTCAATTAAACAAATACAAATTGTGAACTGGACACATTTTCACTTAAAAAAAAAAAAAAAAGTTTAAAAATTCTTAAGTTTTATTTATGAATCAGACTCATTCAGTTCTTAAGTAACTAACTCAATGACCTGTTCAAAGATGTTCTTAAGTTTGCAAGTGAATTGTGAGATGTAAACTCAACTTAGTCACAATTACCTTTTTTATAATTTTATTTCATGGAGAATTAAACTTCCATAGTTTACAGCTCACTATGGGGAAGATTTTCATTGGACAATGACTTATTTGAGTAAGTCCCCCCCCCCCCCCCCCCCCCAATAAATCTAAGCACTACTATATGGATTTAGAAGACGTGATGTATAGATCAATTTTTTTTATGAAGCTTACAAGCCATGGTCACTATAAACTGTTGACCTTCAAGAATATCTACAATTTTCTTCAACAGAAGAAAATCATATTGGTTCAGTGTGACATGAGGGTAAAAAAAAAAAAAAAAGATTTATTTTTTATTTTTTGGGTGACCCATCTTAAGATTGTGACTGAAAGACGTAAGAGTGCAGAGATGGAAAGGGAGAGGAGAGGTTTATCACAGGAAGTACCTCCGAGGCTGGATGAGCCCAAGCTAGTGCCAATACCAGAGGAAAAGGGAGTGCCAAAACTGGCCCCCAAGGATGCCTGTGGTCCTGGGACAAAAAAAAAAAAAAAAAAAAAGAGAGCAGAGGAACTTACTCTCACGCACTCTCATATATAGATGCATATTATCAATGAGCATACTAAAAAATAATATTAAAACAAACAAAAATAAATTGATCTAACAAACTTGTGAGAGAAGCAATGCTTTGAAAGCAACTTTTGGAAAAAGTCCTCACTGAAAGTAAGTGGCACAGCGTAAGAGCTACATAAAAGCCTTATCAGCGTTATCTAAAATACTGTTCATTAGGATGTTGGAGCAAATGAAACATCAAAAAAAAATAGGCAATAATTTGATTCTAGCTACTTACCTTGGATCCACACTAACGGCTTCCTATTTTGATGGATTTTCTAAATCACTTAATATGACAAAAGGTACTTATTTCCTAAACGACATCTGCAGACCTGCTGTTACTTAAATTACCAAATTGTGCTCCTGTCTCGTTTCCTTTTAGCTGGTTTGAATTTGATTAGATTATTAATTTAGAGATGTGATAAATCAGCATCACAAATGCAGTCTTTAAATCCAATTCATTGAGAAAAATCAATGATTTATCAGTCAAAAAGAAACAAAGACAAGGGCTTTTCTTTAAAAAAAACTGATTTATTGTCAATTCAAATTACATTAAACATGACAAACAGTTGAGGACAAACTGATTCCTATTAGTAGCCATGGCATTAACACCGTTTAAAACGATTAAAGCCAACCTGTGCCAAAAATGCATTTCAAACAATGGTTAAGACTAATGCTGTATCTAATTCAAAAGGCACACCTTTTTAAATGCATCAGCAAGCATCATCTAAACAAAAAAATAATGATAATTAAACAACAACAACAATCGATTTATAAATTAGATTATAGAATTCACTATGTTACTTTCTGTAAACAACCAAAATAATAAGCCCCGTTTGTTTTCCAAGGAATGGAAATGTATACCAAGAACCAGACATGTCTATAAACAGACATCCTGTGTAAGAGCTTTGATAAAGTACCGACACACAAAAGCCACTTCCTAAAAGCGTTTTTTAAAAACATGACATGCATAAAGATCATCTGTTTGTTTAGTAGATTGGCAAATAAAATCAAAAGAAAGCCTGTAAGGTCTGATTTACAACGGCTCAAAGTGGAAGTTAACGGATGGTCTTATTCATAGCTTTCCCACAAAGCAGAAGGTGTGTTGCTTTCATCTTTTGCAAGAAAAGCTATTTGAAGAGAAAAAAAAAGTGTCTGAAAAGGTATTACCACCTCCACTATTACTCAGACCTTTGAGTTATGACAGCCAGATGTAAGCATGAAATAGCAGCTCTGGGCCACCAAAAGGCCAAGTATTACAAAAAAAACCCTGCATTTCTAAATACTGAAGTTTGGCACAATCCTTCACCGCAGACCCTCAACAGTCCCATAAAGCAGCATGTTCACTCAAACTAAAGGCTTGAACACTGTAGCCCTTAAATAAAGTAAGAAAATGAATAATGACTAGTGTCCGTCTAAGATTTTCATTTTTAACAGACTTTACTGCAGTGTGTTGTGGTTGGGCTGATTCTGCAAGGAATCACATCTTGTGTGTGTATGTATTCATATACTGTGCAACTAATTAAGCCACTCCACTGGTTTAGCGCACTACTAGAGTTAACTGAATATGCAAACGCACCCACAACAGTCTAGACTTTCCTAAGCACAAAGGCACAGTCCACTTCCCAAAAATATTATAGTACTATTATTAATTGGGAAACCAATGAAATGTGAATGATGAACAGTCAAGTTTTCCATCAAAATGATTTTGGTTTATGGATCACACTGATAAAGCCCCTTTGTCGACTTATTATACAAATCAAAAATGTCTGCAATTTGATACTTTTCTATAGACTGAGAACCCAGAATAAGATCAGCATAAATTGATTCTGTGCCATCGAAAGTGGAGCATCTATCACTATCTCTCACACCTCCAGCCAGCTATTATTGCTAGGAAATCTCCATGGAAACTACATATGCAACCATGGTTACAGATGGATGGAGGGTGTCGCCAAAGCAAAGAAACCTCCAATCGAGAACAAAAAACACTGAAATGACATCATTCACTAAGCTGTCCAATAAAATACAGTAAATGACCTTAATGCACCTAAGAATCAGTAGCTTCATACATATCTGCTCATGCATATCCAAACCCTATGGAAATCCGGTTAACTCAAATCATCACAATCATAAAAAGTATTAATTTAGGAATAAAACAGCCTGAACATTGTCTTTCCAAAACTAAACCAAACAAGCATGGATTTGATGCGAGATAAAATGCTGAAAATATATATATATAAAAAAAAACTTGCCAAAGCTATCAAGAGAAACAACTGATATACACGCTGCTCTCGTAGATCAAAATATCACAATGCACATTGTATTTAAACTGATCTCAAATGAAATGTGAACACTCGTGTGAAAAAGATTTATACTTATATAAAACAAGTGATTATGGCAATGATTTAACAAAAGCAATTAAATAATCGGTTTAGTATGCAGCTATTAAAATGCATGTTAGCAGTATGGTGCAACCAACTGAGAAAAATATGGAAAGGACCAAATGTGTTCCTATCCTAAGGTACCGTATGACGATCTTTTTCCTGCATAGCATGTTTATCCTTTCCCAAATCACTCTGCTTTTTTCTGTCTATTCCCATCTAAAACAAACATATTTCTCAGAAAGCTTCAGTCATGGTGGTCGTACTGAAAATAGTTTGTTTTGCACTTCAACATATCAACAAGGAATACAGGTTTAGTTGATTATGGGTACAAAAACGGAAATAAATGTGAAAGCATTTCAGTCCCGTATGTAGCATGCGAGTCTACTGTGTTTGGCTACTGTGTGTAGTGATGGCTACATTAGTGCTGTTGGAATATCAGAGATCAAATACTATGACCCTTCTGCGCCACTCAAAACAGAAGACCTGTCCCTATAAAACACAGACAGACCACCTCAAGATGACAACCCCCTTTCTAAACCTTTAATAGGTTTGGAATGTGCCCGTAACATTTGGGCTCTATCTAAATAGCATTTGATGCCCATGCTTTACATCTCGTTAGGGATGCACCGAATATTCGGCCACCGAAAATTTCCGGCCGAAAATGGCCCAAAAGTGCATTTTCGGTTTTCGGCCGATAGACTTTTATCACCGAAACACGGCCGAAATGTTGTGATGACGCAAACAGAAACCGCGACCTGCACGTGCACCTGCACAGCCCACAAGCTCACTGAGATCTTTTCGGATCCTCTGCACTTCATCGCGAATGTGCTTGATTCGCGTTATAAAGACCATTACTTGGATGCAGAAATAAGGCAGCGCGCACAAGAAATGATCCAGGCCGCGCTGGATGCATATATATATATACACACACACACACACACATACATAATATCAGATTGTAGCCATTTTTCTGTTAGATTTTCTGCTAGATTTCTGCTTTAATTTGATAAAAATGTTTATTTATCCCCTGGCCCTATTTAAATACACTGTCTCAAATATTTCTCAAATGTCAGGCAGATGACAAGCTCAACAGCTAGATGGTTATCTGACTGAAGTCCCCATCCCCAGAAGTGATAACAGTCTTGCTTACTGGAGAAGTAATGCATTTTCTAGTCCTACAGAGAAAAATTTCAAATGCACTTCACCTAAATGCACTTTGTTTTTATGAGAGAACAGTTCATTTTAAAACCTTTCTGCAGGCCAGTAGGCCTGTACATTATTATTTAATATACACATGAGTGGGATAAATTTTTAGTTTGAATTTTATTTTAATACTGTGCATTGTTGCAATGTGCTTAATAAATATTTGCATAATTTGTAATTATGTATTTTTTTTTTTTATATAAATTTATGTAATTGTAATTATCTTTGAAACTTTAATATTAATTTATGCAATTGCAATGTCTTCATTTTAGTAAAGTTAGTACACGGTCATAGCAATAAATGCAATGGTACTAATAATTGGCATAATTTATTTCGGTGTTTCGGTTTTCGGCCTTGGTTTTCTCTTTTTCGGTTTCGGCCAAGAATTTTCATTTCGGTGCATCCCTACATCTCGTGCTTTTTCTTGTGCGAGGAAGAGAGATAAGAAAGAAAACCAAAGTTGGGCAAGACAGTCAGCATCTAAAATTTCACAGCACACTAGTTGGCACACATTAAGTATGTTAAAAGAACCCTGTTGCTCCAGATCTCCAAGAGAGAAAATTAAAAAATAAAAACAGACGTGGCACTGACTGATTTTGCGATTTATTCTTTTGCTCTGTCTGCCCTTCTCGGTCATTTCCCCCCTCCCTTGTTCTTTCTATTTGTCCCTCCCTTCATCATTCTATCAGTCTAGAGGTCAAGAGGGCTAGAACTTGAAGACGGTCAGACCTGGAGCCGGCTGCTGCTGCTGAGTGAGAGTGGCAGCCATGGCAACAGCTGCTGCATTGGGAACACTGCCGAAGGGGGCGGGGCCTGTGGTGACGTGCGGAGAGCTCTGCCATTTCTTGCCGATAACACGTTTTGACTCGAATATGTCAGTGGAGTCGTCGAGGAAAGCTCGTCTGTAGCCCAGATACTGATGTTTGAGAGTCTACAGAGAATGTGAGAAGAGACATTTCAAACATAATAATTGGGCTTTAATCTAAAGGTACTGATGTATGTGTACGTGTATAATATACAATACTAATAAAAGTTAGGGTTTAAGAAATGAACAATTTTACTTCACAACTAACAGAGTTAGTAGTTTTCGGTCTCACATACTGTTGTTTTGAATTTTCTTGTCATCAAACAATCCTCCTAAAAATTTTTTAGAAGTGGTCGCACAAATATGCAGCAGCAGAACACTTTTCAAAATCAGTATTACATTTTAAAACATAATAAAATGGACCGGTTTTTTTTCTTATATAAATATTTTCAAATATTACTGTTCACTGTATTTTTTAACCATAGAACTGCATAAGTGAACATAAGAGACATTTAAACAGTAGTGTGTATATACACATACATCTATATATATACACACACATTTACATAAATATATGTATTTGCATACATATATGTAAATATTTGCGTGTGTGTGTATATGTGAAACAATATTACTGATCAGAACATGCAAAACTAAGAAATAATTTTTTTCTTTAAAGGATTAGTTCACCCAAATATAAAAATTGTCACTAACTTATGTCATTAACTCAACCTCATGTTGTTCCAAACCCATAAGATCTCCATTTATCTTCGACACACAGTTTAAGATATTTTAGATTCAGTCCGAGAGCTCTCAGTCCCTCCATTGAAGCTGTGTGTACGGTATACTGTCCATGTCCAGAAAGGTAAGAAAAACATCATCAAAGTAGTCCATGTGTCATCAGAGGGTCAGTTAGAATTTGTTGAAGCATCAAAAATACATTTTGGTCCAAAAATAACGACTTTATTCAGCATTGTCTTCTCTTCCGGGTCTGTTGTGAGCACGTTCACAACACTGCAGTGACGCTGCTGACGTACGACGCTGCTGACGTGTTATCTTTGTTATTGGGCGCACCAGAAAACACGTCAGCAGCGTTGTACGTCAACAGTCACAGCATTCGCACTCACAACAGACCCGGAAGAGAAGACAATGCTGAATAAAGTCGTAATTTTTTATTATTTTTGGACCAAAATGTATTTTCGATGCTTCAACAAATTCCAACTGACCCTCTGATGACACATGGACTACTTTGATGATGTTTTTCTTACCTTTCTGGACATGGACAGTAGACCGTACACACAACTTCAATGGAGGGACTGAGAGCTCTCGGACTAAATCTAAAATATCTTAAACTGTTTTCCGAAGATGAACGGAGGACTAACGGGTTTGGAACGACATGAGAGTCATTAATGACAATTTTAATATTTGGGTGAACTAACCCTTTAAGATATTAATTTTAAGGAAAAATGACTGAAAGTGAAAATAACTCTGTGTTTGTCATGTTCTGACCATAAAGAATAGTTTAAAACCACAATTAACTGTCTGTTTTTTTTAACTTTCACACTGGAGTCAAAACTTATTGTGAAATTTTAACAGTTGCATGCTATAGCTTACAAATCAGTTAATTTTAACCTTCAATATTAATGTAGTACCAACGGACTCTCGTATATTTTACAACATAAGTTAAGCAAAATCTGGCAAGTACTGTACCTGATATATATCCAGTAATAATCTATATTAAATCAAATCGGTAATCGAATTGAAAGCTTGTGAATGAGAATCGAATCGTAAAATTTGTATCAAAACCCAGCCCTAATATATATATATATATATCTCTGTGTGTCTCTATCACTTGTGTCTCTGGCCTTGCTCCTTTCCCATGGCTCTAAGCCCCACCCCACTTTTCAAATATATTGTATATATCTACAAAATACAAGTACTCATTTAAAAACATTAAATATGGTCCATATAAGAAATGTTCAGAACTTACCTTAACATTCTCATGAACTCCCTGCAACTGTGCAGCAAGTGCAACAAACGTCTGGTAGAGTTTCTGCATGGCCTGGGACAAATCTACATGAGAGATGACATCATACATTCAAGAGGATCCCCGAACTATCTTTCTATCATATGAATCAAGTCTGTGCTTTAGTGGACAGAGAGCATAGAGGAGATTAAAACCTTGAGGGGTGATGTGGGAGCCACTGCCCTGCGTGGTCAGATGATTCTCCAGTTCTTCAATCTGCTGACGGTACTGCTGTAACTGCACCTCAAATTGCTCCACCAGAGCCCGGAAATAACTGGAGAGACAAACGGACAGCACATTGGCGGACAATTGGCAGTTGGGGAAGTCGTGGCCTAATGGTTAGAGAGTCTGACTTGCAATCGAAGGGTTGTGAGTTCGAGTCTCGGGCCGGCAGGAATTGTAGGTGGGGGGAGTGAATGTACAGTGCTCTCTCCTCCTTCAATACCACGACTTAGGTGCCCTTGAGCAAGGCACTGAACCCCCAACTGCTCCCCGGGTGCCGCAGCATAAATGGCTGCCCACTGCTCTGGGTGTGTGTTCACAGTGTGTGTGTGTGTGTTCACTGCTCTGTGTGTGTGCACTTTGGATGGGTTAAAAAAAGCAGAGCACGAATTCCTAGTATGGATCACCATACTTGGCTGTATGTCACGTCACTTTCACTTTCAATAATTAATAGTAAGCAACTTTTACTGCTTAGAACCACACAGATTCACTCACTCGGAAGGCGCCGTGTTCTCATGTTGGAGTCCAGGAGGCGTCTTCTGGGTGCGTAGTGCGATATCGGCATTCTTCAATTCCTGCATGAAGAAAAGGATGATGGATTACAAGATTGAACAATCCTTGAACTGTATAGGACTGTTTGTGTGACATCTTTTGCCTAACCTGAGAAGTTTCCAACTTCAGTTTGTCTATGGACAGTGAATTTCTTTGCAGCCCACTGGCACAGACGGACAGGAGCTGTCTGAGTGTCTTGATGTCCTCTTGCACTTTGAGAATGGCTTTAGAAGACATCCTGCTGATCTCTTCCTGGACTTGCTTCTGTTCTTTGACAAATTTCCTGTGAAAAGACACTTATTAAGCACCAAGTCAAATTGATGCAAATATCACAAAATGTGGTAGACTTACTGAAAGTTGTCCACATCTTGACAGATTGGACCTGGCAGGTTTTCATCTTTGAGGGCTTTACTGTCTCTGAAGAAAAAAAAACAAAAGCAGGGTAAGAACAACTAAAATGATCTATAAATGAAGTCAAAAAGTGATTGTAGTGTGGTTCTTACTCTGGTCTGGTGCTGGATAACTTGTCAGTATTCTTTTCAGAGGAAGTACTGAAGTCTACTCCACCCAGGCCAAGACTGAGCGCAGGGGCAGAGGTGGTCGCGACTAAACCACCCAGACTCAGAGGTCCACCTAAAGTGGACTGTCCCAAACCTGAAACACACATAAAATAAGTATAAGAGCAAAACCACAAGTTTAAACTGAATGTAACATGACTACAGAGGGAAAAAAGGCTGACCTGTCAAGGAGGGGTTGGAAAAAAGACTGGAACCAAAAGAAAAACCAGAGGCAGGAGCGGAGGAAGTGGCGGCAGCTCCACCTAAGTTGAGGGAGAAGCCAGTGGAGCTGGTCTGAGGGGCTGTGGAGGTCAGGACGGATCCCAGAGTCAGGCCAGTGCCTGGTGCTGCAGAGGTGGTGGCTGTCAGTGAGAAAGGTGCAGCGGAGGCTGCTGGCTTTCCGAAGCCCAGGCTGAATCCAGTGGAAGCAGCGGTAGAGGTGGTAAGACTCCCTAAGAACACAAAAACAAAAATTGCAAATCAGTACAGCATGTCTGACAGATTGAAGCAGAGGTTCTCAAAGCAACGATCAAGGTGCTTAAAAATAAAGATGATAATTTGAAGAATATAGGTTGTGGTGCTTATTTTTCTCTTCCCCATACTATAGAAGTCGATGTGGACAAACAACTATTTTGTTACCCATATTCTTTAAAATATCTTCTTTTATGTTCAACAGAAGAAGGAAAAAGGTTGGAAACAACTTGAGGGTGAGTTAATGATGACTGTTTTTATGTTTGGGTGAACTATCCAATTAAATCTACATGGGCATTTTAATAATGAATATGCATATACAATTTGTATACAAATATATAAACAGTTTTCACCCAGAAATTGCTACTAAAACAGTACTTTCTCCAATAACTATTTTACTTAAACATTTGGGAAATAGTTTTTTTTTTATTATTACAGTGTTGTGCAGTGTTATGACAATCTCTGAAATATTTTATCAGGTAGAAATTATGTGTTAAAAAAGTTAATATTTTAATAAAGCATTATAAAAAAAATACTGTTGTGGACATTAGGGGCAATTGAGTCAAAAGATCTGAGGCCCACTGGACTAAAGAAATAGGATTAAATTTCTTCTAGCTTGTATTCTTGAAGAATTGCTTACCTAAAGTAAGGCCAGTAGTGGATGCAGCAGCCCCTAAAAGTGTTTATTAGAAAATGAATTAACAAAATGAATAAAATATTATGTTATTTATTACCAAGGCACCAAATTATGCATCATAAAAGCAGCCAAGAACCTGAGGCAGGTGTGTTAAAGCTGATTCCAGTTGCTGGTTTCTGGGCAAATAAACTAGACCCAAATCCCAGTGTGGAGGTGGTACTGGTGGTGGCCGGAGTGGACGTCGGCGTGCCAAATCCTCCGAATGCAAATCCACTCGTACCTGCAGCAGGTGCACTGGAAAAAGATCTCAGACATTAAAAATCACAACATTAACCCTAATTACATAAAAAATATCTGTATTAATATATATATATATATATATATATATATATATATATAATAACTAATGCATTTAAACAACCATTTGGTAAATACTTTATTTTTGTTATGGTATGCCATTGAAAATCAATGTGGAACAAAAATGTGAGCTTGAATTATGAACAGCAAATTAAAGTTAGCATTTAAAGCTGTCCTTTTATACGTGTTTCTGCACATCAAAAATTAGCAGACTGTTGAAAGCTGTCACGATGTGTCCTCATAAAGTTAACGGTACCTGCTCGCGGCTCCAAGTGAGAACCCTCCTCCGGTGCCGGTGGAGCCGAGGGTACTTGTGCCGAAGTTAAAGCTGGACATTCTTGAACTTAAATTTCCAAAATATGATAATCAGAACCAAGCGGGAGCGACCTCGTGGAGGCCCTGAAGCCACTTCTTACGACATAAGTTGCATAATAAAAGCAACCACAACGAACTTCTGATGCGTATAAAGAAGATATTAATAAAATACTCTAAACGAGGCAATCGAGGTTTGGTTTATTTTTTAAACTTCTGTGGGTTTCGAAGTATTGAAAACGTTGCTGCTCCGTGTTTCCGCGCACAATCTCTTCTTCTTCTTCTGTCTCCTTGTTTTTGCGGTAAAATTGAAACATCATCTGTTTCGATGTACTGCCACCTACTGACTTGGAAGGTCCGTGCAGGTACATTTTATTGCAGTGTGATTTATTGAACTAAATAATCTATTATTTATCTACTCTGGTGTTTGTTTTGTTTGCGTTGTTGGACTTTCTATTAAAATTCTGTGCACCCTTACAGACACATTTCCACTATTTAATTAATATTATTTCAGCAACTATCAAAATATGCCTTTATGATAGTTTAGTGGTGTTGCGTCCCTGAAGGAATCTGTTTTTGTGAACCAAGTGAAATAATGATTACCATACACAATTAATAAAACATGCAAAACACAAATACGGAATTTAAAGATAAATCAATCAAATAATCATACCGTTCAGTGATATATAGTGAGTATAAATAATTATAATATAATGATTTATCATATAAATGATTAGGCTACTAAATATCCAAGTATAATCGATCAAGACGCGTCAGAAAACTACATTTCCCAGAATGCACCGGTCTGTTTTTCACACAGACACGCCCCAAGTAGGAAATGCTGAGTAGAGCACTGAGCACTGAGCAGCAGAAACTGTTAGCTGCTAGTAGAGGAGATGTTTTGAACTTGGCTTCAAACGGAGGCGGATTTTTTCCCTCACTAATTCATCCGATGTATGAACGCATCTGTTTAGGATATTGTCGTCCGTTCCTTGTGCTGACCACTCTAAAACAGAGACCTCATGGAGCACATCCGCACACCAAAGGTACAATTGACTAAATAGTAGGATTCGGCGAGATTTGCCCTGCTGTGTCACAAAGTCACAAACACTTGTTAAATGCAATTTAATGTATGCATCTATAAATCTTAACACATGACGTGGTGTAACCATATAGATTGGGCTCTTAGCATTGTTTATGTTCATCTAACGTAATATCTTCTGGCCTTGTATATGAGCCGAATGTACTTTAATCTAGTCCCGGTGATCAGTATTTGGAATTTCTGCCTTTGTGGCCATATTGACAGATTTCAAAATCTGTGCAGAACTGGTCTGTCCTGAAAGCTTCGGGCCTTGGAGGCTGATTCTGCATTTTTATGTTGTCTGAAGACTTTAGAGCAGTGATGTAATGAATAAGGCTCTCAGAACTGCCCAACTTCTGAAATTATACTGTAAATGGTCTTATTTCTTGTGACATCATGGAGCGATTCATTGTTACAGTAACTGGAGGATACTAAGCTTTATCTTTTTCTGTTTTCATCATCTCATTATCTTCATGTCAGGGTTTCCAGCCAGGGGTCCGAGCCCCATAAAGACACTCAAGTGGGTCTTAAAAAAAAAACAACAACCCTATATATATATATATATACAGGTCCTTCTCAAAAAAATAGCATATTGTGATAAAGTTCATTATTTTCCATAATGTAATGATAAAAATTAAACTTTCATATATTTTAGATTCATTGCACACCAACTGAAATATTTCAGGTCTTTTATTGTTTTAATACTGATGATTTTGGCATACAGCTCATGAAAACCCAAAATGCCTGTCTCAAAAAATTAGCATATTTCATCCGACCAATAAAAGAAAAGTGTTTTTAATACAAAAAAAGTCAACCTTCAAATAATTATGTTCAGCTATGCACTCAATACTTGGTCGGGAATCCTTTTGCAGAAATGACTGCTTCAATGCGGCGTGGCATGGAGGCAATCAGCCTGTGGCACTGCTGAGGTGTTATGGAGGCCCAGGATGCTTTGATAGTGGCCTTAAGCTCATCCAGAGTGTTGGGTCTTGCATCTCTCAACTTTCTCTTCACAATATCCCACAGATTCTCTATGGGGTTCAGGTCAGGAGAGTTGGCAGGCCAATTGAGCACAGTAATACCATGGTCAGTAAACCATTTACCAGTGGTTTTGGCACTTTGAGCAGGTGCCAGGTCGTGCTGAAAAACGAAATCTTCATCTCCATAAAGCTTTTCAGCAGATAGAAGCATGAAGTGCTCCAAAATCTCCTGATAGCTAGCTGCATTGACGCTGCCCTTGATAAAACACAGTGGACCAACACCAGCAGCTGACACGGCACCCCAGACCATCACTGACTGTGGGTACTTGACACTGGACTTCAGGTATTTTGTCATTTCCTTCTCCCCAGTCTTCCTCCAGACTCTGGCACCTTGATTTCCGAATGACATGCAAAATTTGTCCAAAAGTCCAGTGCTGCTTCTCTGTAGCCCAGGTCAGGCGCTTCTGCCGCTGTTTCTGGTTCAAAAGTGGCTTGACCTGGGAAATGCGGCACCTGTAGCCCATTTCCTGCACATGCCTGTGCACGGTGGCTCTGGATGTTTCTACTCCAGACTCAGTCCACTGCTTCCGCAGGTCCCCCAAGGTCTGGAATCGGTCCTTCTCCACAATCTTCCTCAGGGTCCGGTCACCTCTTCTCGTTGTGCAGCGTTTTTTGCCACACTTTTTCCTTCCCACAGACTTCCCACTGAGGTGCCTTGATACAGCACTCTGGGAACAGCCTATTCGTTCTGAAATTTCTTTCTGTGTCTTACCCTCTCGCTTGAGGGTGTCAATGATGGCCTTCTGGACAGCAGTCAGGTCGGCAGTCTTACCCATGATTGCGGTTTTGAGTAATGAACCAGGCTGGGAGTTTTTAAAAGCCTCAGGAATCTTTTGCAGGTGTTTAGAGTTAATTAGTTGATTCAGATGATTAGTTTAATAGCTTGTTTAGAGAACCTTTTCATGATATGCTAATTTTTTGAGATAGGAATTTTGGGTTTTCATGAGCTGTATGCCAAAATCATCAGTATTAAAACAATAAAAGACCTGAAATATTTCAGTTGGTGTGCAATGAATCTAAAATATATGAAAGTTTAATTTGTATCATTACATTATGGAAAATAATGAACTTTATCACAATATTCTAAATTTTTGAGAAGGACCTGTATATATATATACATACATATATATACATACATATATATATTAGTATAAATATTGTATAAATAAATTACATTTATATAATATTATTTAGAAATAATATAATACACACACACACACACACACACACACACACACACACACACACACATATATATATATATATATATATATATATATATATATAGTTAATGGTATATATACTGATATATAGACTGTATCTGACTTTTCCTTTTTTTAATACCTGAATTTGTGTCTTTTTAAAAATCATACTCACTGTTTGATTTCCGCTGTCTGTTGATTTTATTGCAGTCACAGGAAGTGTGTTGCTTAGCTGCAGGCCAGTTGCTGGGAAACCGAGGCAGATCTATTTGTAATTTACAGTAGTTTCAGATAACATGAATGAATGTCTATTGATGTCTGTGTTTGGTGTCTCTGTTGTAGTTTCCCACTAAACTGACCCTCTAATCATCTTTTCCTTCTTAAGTGTACAAAATATGTGGTAGGATAGCATTAGCGATGTGATGTAGGCTAATATGACATGCACTACCATTTAATGTGATTTCAGTTAATGTAATACAAAGCCATTTAACTGTAGGAGTCTGTTGTGCCATATCAGCTAAAAAATGCCTCGGTTTATGTATGCGACACCCATGAACACAAATTCCCCCACATTTTTTTGTTTGTTTATGATATATTTTTAAATATGTGATTATACTTGCAGCTCCAAATAAAAGTGCAGCTTCATTTAACAAATTTTTGCCACGTTGAAATAAATTCCTCAGGTTTTCCCTTAAAATACGTGCAGAAAATGTGAAAAAACACGAGTAGGTCTTGCCAGTGAAAGTCCGTTTATTTTGGATTGCTCATGGTTAGGTTCATATTTACAAGGTAGAATATATATTTAATCTTAATACATTTTAAAAAACATGTAACTTGTGCTTTCCTACACAGGTAGAACAAGTGAAGCTGCTAGATCGCTTCAGCAACAAGTCCGTCACAGGAACCCTCCATCTAACGGCTACACATCTGATTTTCGTGGAGAGTAATTCAACCAGTGCCCAGGAGATTTGGGTATGAAAAGCCCCTCCTAACGCCCTCTAAATGATCTGTCATGACGTGATAAAGAATTTTTCTGTGTGACCGACAGGGCAGCTTGGACAGCACCATCCTTTTTGTTTACCGGATTCTAGTGAATTAGATCATGGGAATGAGGTTACTAGTTCCTCACGTTGGCAGAATGCATTGTTGCTGTGGAAACCTGTCAGCTGTGCTTGCCCTCGAGACCAAGTGAATACGAGAGTGTAGGGGAGGCCAGGAGAGGACATGAATACCAATGACCGTCTTAGCTCAAGACGTGATCTGCCACCTTTAGAGTCCACTCATCGCTCCATTGAGTGTATGGCGACGGTTAACTTTATCTCACCATCTTCTCCACACAGGAAGCAGATCGGAGGTCAATATGCTGACTGACACTAACCAACAAAGTGTATCACTATATATAAACTTGAGAGGTTTTAATGGTATTAAGCTTTTCATTCTCTAATTGATCGAACTTCTTATTTTTGCCTGGTGGCCGATAAAGTACAGTAAGTTTCTTTCTATTCTTTTTTTTTTTTTTTTTTATTCAGGGAGGACACTTGCTCATTAAATTGATCAAAAGTGATCAATTGATTTACTTTCTAAAAACTAGCTGGCTGGTTGGAGTCTGGAACACAACTGAAATCAATTCTGCACCCTCAGGTGTAACTTCTTCGCTCTCGGGACTGGCTCACACAAAACGACTCTATGTCTGCCTGCAGAACTGCCTTCTGTTCCCTATGCATTATGCATTACGTACACACTTCAGTGAGCAATAACAACAACACACGGAGTCACGATGCAAATGGAAATGCAGATACATGCGCATTTTAATAATACCCCATAATCTGACCTTCCAAAAGTGCTGTGCAGTTGATTTGAATATGGTAATTGTGTATGTGTGTGTATTAGTGTATCATGTTCTTGCACATTATATTCCTCTTAAAGATAGAGAAACACAAGACGAGGAAGGAAGAAAAAACAAGACATTCAACATGTCTAAAAAAAAAAAAACATGCTCGACGTAGACCAGTCTGACTAGTCATTGTGGCAGGAAATATATTTAGGAAAACAGTGAACTATAAAACGGTTTAATTTATCAGTATTGATCAATATTTAATTACGCATGCCTGTTTCCCTATTTTTATATTTAAATAGCTATTTCCATCATCTAACGCTCACTTAAAGTTAATCTTCAAAAACATTTGTTTTACACTTTAATGATTTAATTGGAGGCTCACTGATGTACAGCCAGTGTTTTCTAACGGATGCTCACCAAAGAAGCGTGTTTAAGAGTAGTTTTTTGAGGATCAGTGGTGTTTATGTACAAATGGGCACCAGAAGCTCCAGACACACACACGATCACTTGTTCAGACAGAGAGAACTGATGATGTCGAGCCTTTACGTACTTGTAAGTACTTTTAAGTTGAAAAGAATATCAGTTGAGTTTTGTATTTATGTGTTTGTGTGTTCAGATCCTTCATCACCACATTGCCTCCGTGGAGAAGCTGTCCCTCACAACCAGTGGCTGCCCGCTCCTCATTCAGTGCCGGAATTTCCGGCTTGTCCACTTTGTGATTCCGCGAGAGCGTGACTGCCATGACATCTACAGCTCTCTGCTCAAGCTGCTGAGACCAGGTGGGTAAACTCACATGTCTGCCTTCATCAAGAATAAATAGACTGCAAAAGTCTTGGCCACCCTCTGTTCTGTGATTGAACAAGGGATATTGTGGTCATGCGTTGTTGGCTGGACTTGTGAGCATCAGTACCAACTCCAGATGGTCGCCTGAATACTTTGACTTTCATTTTCACGTTTTGTAAAGTTTATTAACTTGTTTATTCCATGCATCAGTGTCCTACGATGAGCTGTACGCGTTCTCCTACAACCCAAAGCAGAATGACCAACAGAGAGAGGAGGGCTGGCAACTCATAGACCTCGCAGCTGAGTTTGAACGGATGGGAGTGCCATGTGATCAGTGGCAATTGACGGATGTTAACAGGGAGTACAAGGTATGATGGGAGGGAGATTTTGTCAAATATGTTCAAAGTAATCTTCTCTTTCATTGATCCAGCAAAGTTGATTCTAGTTCAGGATGTGTGTTACCTAAAATCAGGTCTTATGAGGCTGACAGGCAACCTAAAATAGAGTATAATGTCCCTCGAGACTAGTATTAGAATAATGCTGTTGGAATAAAACTAGGTTTCAGGTTTCAGTCAGATAAGCAAGTGCCAGGCCAGGTATTTACTATATGTGCTAGTGGTGTTTTATTTGTGAATGAATCTGATATACTTTGATTGTAAATGACTCTGATTGTTAACAAATTGTTTGAGTGAATGATTCAGTCGTTCGTTCATAATACTGAAAGGCCTTGAGTCATCACCTATTTGTAACCTGCAGAAAACCTGCACCTGCACAAATCTTTTTTTAAGGAAAGAAAACATTTTAGATACTGAGATTAATAATATGTGATGCTTTATTTTAGGCATTGCACACAAGCTAGCTCTATATCATATAGTGTTCCTGTAGCTCAAGTGGTAGAGCATTGCACTATGAAGCGCAAGGTTGGGGGTTCGATTCCCCGGGAACACATGATAGGTAAAAATTGATAGCCTGAATGCACTGTAAGTCGCTTTGGACAAAAGCGTCTGCTAAATGCATAAATTTAATTTAATTTTTAATATAGCAATACACAGTGACCAAAACTGTTAAACAAGTAAAATAAATATTTTAGATTTCATATTTTACATTCTTCAAAATCGTAATAAAATAATTATGAACAAACACTATATATTATGTTTAAATGATTACTAAAAGAATACTGTTCTTATATATGCTGGGCTCTTGTTTCTTTAAAATATTTTTGATTTCATATTTTATAATAAAATATAAATATTAGATGACAATCTACCATAAAATCTAATAATTTGAGAAAAAACATCAGTGACATTTAGAAAGGTTCTTTTAAAATTAAATATATAAGTTTAATATAAAATACTTCAACTAAATATATATATAAAAGAGAAATTTTTGTTTTCTTTAGTTTATTGTTAATGTGCCTGACTCTAAATTGTGTGCTTAGGTGTGTGAGACATATCCAAGAGACTTATACGTACCCATTACGGCCAGTAAACCCATCATAGTCGGAAGCTCCAAGTTCAGAAGCAAAGGTCGCTTTCCTGTCCTAACATACTTCTACCAGGAGAAGAAGGTAAGAATGCTTTAATCCATCTATACCAATAAGAAAAGAAAGATATGAAGGATTTAGGCCCTTTGTTAAACTTTAGCGTTCATTCAAACTGTTTTATGTGCAGATGTCTGTTGACACAGTAATGGCCGTTAGTTGTTTCTTCTGTGCAGTGTTAGATAAATGGAGAGGGATTGTAAACAGGTAATGGCTTGTCAACACACAGAGGCCGATTATGTTAAACAGTAGTTTTACTGGCAAATCATGGCTGTATGCCAGCGGCTTCCTCCCAGCATCTGCATTGGTCTTGTTAAGTCTGTCGTTCCTGATTTACTCTGCTTTTATAATGTAGCTTACTTCAGGGTGGTAAGCGTTTATATTTGTTTGTGTCATGTCTCCAGGCGGCGGTGTGTCGATGCAGTCAGCCTCTCTCTGGCTTCAGCGCTCGCTGTTTAGAAGACGAACACATGCTTCAGGCCATCAGCAAGGCCAATCACAATAGCCGATATATATATGTGATGGACACGCGGCCTAAGGTAGAACATCATGAAGGGTTTTTTTTTTTTTTTTTTGTGTGTTCTTCAAGTCAGTTTGGAAATCATAACAGGTTCCTTAAGCACTGTTTGTGTGTAGTTGAATGCACTGGCGAATCGTGCGGCAGGGAAAGGTTATGAGAATGAAGACAACTACCCTAATATCCGCTTCCAGTTTGTGGGCATCGAGAACATCCATGTGATGAGAGGAAGTTTACAGAAGCTTCTGGAAGGTCTGAGATTGTCGACTTATGAGAATTTGGTTCATTCTCATTTCATTTTTTAAACTGTCAACATCTTTGTTATTTGTGTCTCTCCTAGTGATGGGAACGCGCTCACTTTCCATGACTGATTACCTGGTTGGACTGGAAAACAGCGGATGGTTGCGTCATATCAAAGCCATCATGGATGCTGCTATATTCCTTGCCAAGGTAAAACTCCAGTCCCTGATGCCCCTGATTATTCAGTATCCCGTATTATTTTAGTATTATTTATGTTTTTGTAGTATTTTTTTAATATTTTGAATTAGCATTTAATTAAAAAAAAAATTTGTTTTCGTTTTATTTTTGGCTTACATTTTAGTAATTAAAATTTTTATTAGTTATATATATATATATTTTTTATCAGTTTTAGTCACTTTAGTACAGGGTTATTCAAATCTTGCCCTGGAGGCCAGTGCACTGCAGAGTTTAGCTCCTACCCTGATCAAACACACCCAAGCCTGTTAATCAATGTTTTTGGGATCTTTAGAAAATCACAGGTAGGTGGGTTTGATCAGGGTTGGAGCTAAACTCTGCAGTGCACTGGCCTCCAAGGCAAGATTTGAATAACCCTGCTTTATTACCCAAACTTACTTCAGTTTGTGGCCAAGACATCATTCCTAATTATTATTATAATTTTTTTTAATTTTTAGTTTTTAAGCTTAGGTTTTGCATCTAATATTTATATATTATGTGATTTCATATTTATTTCAGTTACTAAAAATATTGTATGATTAGTTTTGTAACAGTAACAACACTGAATTCAACAGATTTCTCATCAGTGTTATTTTAGGATTATTTATGTACCAATTATAGTTTTTATTAATATATTTAATTATTTTAATCTTTACTTCTTTCATTTTAATTTTAGTAATTTTGTTTTTCATTTTTATCAGTTTACTAATAAATTATTATTAATCTATGATTTATTTCAGTATTAGTTTTAGTACATCAAGTTAAACAAAAATTGTGTGTTTGAAATTATATATTTATATATTACAGTTAAAATGTATTTTATTTCAAGTAACTAAAGTTTTTTAGTTTTTTTTATAGTTAACTAAAATTACCTTTTCTTATAAATGTTTTTGTAATACCAGGCTGTGACTGTTGAGGGCGCTAGTGTCCTAGTGCACTGCTCTGATGGATGGGATCGGACGGCTCAGGTCTGTGCTCTGGGCTCTCTGCTGATGGATCCGTACTATCGCACCATTAAAGGTTTCATGGTAAGAGCCTTTCATCTGTTCAAGCTGACATTGTTGTTTATATTTTTCCACCATCTAATATATCTTCTTATTGTAATCAGGTACTTATTGAAAAAGATTGGATCTCTTTTGGACATAAGTTTTCAGACAGGTTAGCATCCTTCACTGTTTAGTTCTTGACTCTACATGCTTAAAAAGTCTGGAATAACCTTGACGCCTTTTTCCCCGCAGGTGTGATCAGTTGGACCCTGACCCAAAAGAGGTGTCACCCATCTTCACACAGTTCCTGGAGTGTGTATGGCAGCTGACTGAACAGTTTCCTCAGGCTTTCGAGTTCAGTGAGTGGTTCCTCATTCAGATCCACGAGCATGTCCATTCCTGTCAGTTTGGCAACTTCCTGGGCAACAGCCAACGGCAGAGAGAGGACCTTCAGTGAGTAAAACTAACATGCATTCGCTTCCTTCAATCATCTCAAACCCCTTACTTCATTTGTATACCATTACAGGTTGAAGGAGAGGACATATTCATTATGGGCTCACCTTCTGAGTGAAAAGCAGAACTACTTGAACCCTGTGTACAGCCCAAGCTTTGCAGAATCACACCCGGTCTTGGAACCGTCTACCCAAGCCTACCACTTCAAGTACAGCTGACTGACCTCTTCTGTTTATAAATGACTCCTCCTTTGTTTAGTAGACTCTGCAATGGTTTAATCAATAACCGTTTTGTTTTGCAGGTTCTGGAGAAACATGTACCATCAGTATGACCGTTCCATGCACCCTCGGCAGTCCATTCTCAAACACATCCTCACCTTGAAAGAAAGCAACCGAGAGCTTGAGGGCACAGTGCAAGCCCTGAAGACTGTGAGTCCACCACAGGAATTTGGTTATTGGATAAAAATTAAGCCTTGAATGCTCATTTCCCATGAAAAAAAATTAGTTACAAGGCAAGGCAAGGCAAGTTTATTTATATAGCACATTTCGTACACAATGGTAATTCAAAGTGCTTTACATAAAAGAAAGTAAAATAGTAATGAAGAAAAATAATAACAAGAATAAAACAAGCAATTTTAAAACTTTTAAAATTATTAAAACTGTACTTATTTAAAATGAATTTAAAACAGTAAGAAAATGATTTTACATACAATTAAATAAAAAAAAACTGTGAAAATATATATTGCAATCAGTTCGGACATTGCACAGTGCTCATTCAATAAATGCACAGCTAAACAGATGAGTTTTAAGTCTAGATTTAAATGTGACCAGTGTTTTAGCACATCTGATCTCTTCTGGAAGCTGATTCCAACTGCGGGCGGCATAGTAACTAAAGGAGGACTCCCCTTGTTTTGTGTGAACCCTTGGTATTTCTAACTGACTCGATCCTAATGATCTGAGTGCTCTGTTAGGTTTATATTCAGTGAGCATATCTGCAATATATTTCGGTCCTAGGTCATTTAGTGACTTATATACGAGTAAAAGTACTTTAAAATCAATCCTAAATGTAACTGGAAGCCAGTGTAAGGACCTGAGGACTGGTGTGATATGCTCATATTTTCTGGTTCTAGTCAGAATCCTGGCAGCAGCGTTCTGGATGAGCTGCAGCTGTCTAATGGTCTTTTTGGGAAGGCCGGTGAGGAGCCCATTACAATAGTCCACCCAGCTGGTGATGAAGGCATGAACAAGTTTCTCCAAGTCTTGGCTGGAAACAAAAGATCTAATTCTTGCAATGTTTTTTAAATGATAGTATGCTCATTTAGTTACTGCTTTGACATGACTACTGAAACTAAGGTCTGTCTCCAGAATCACACCAAGATTCCTGACTTGATTTTTAGTTGTTTGACCCCTAGAGTTAAGGTATGCATTCACCTTGAACACTTCATCTTTGTTTCCAAATGCAATGACTTCAGTTTTTTCCTTGTTTAACTGAAGAAAGTTCTGGCACATCCAACTATTAATTTCATCAATGCATTGGCAGAGGGAGTCAGTTGGGCTGTAGTCATTTGGAGATAAGGCTAGGTAAATCTGGGTATCATCAGCATAGCTGTGATAGGCAATTTGGTTCTTTCTCATTATTTGACTTAGGGGAAGCATATACAGGCTAAACAAGAGCGGTGCAAGAATTGACCCTTGTGGGACTCCGCATGTCATGGACGTCCACTTAGACCTATGCTCTCCTAGACTCACATAATAACCTCTCCCTTCTAAGTATGACCTGAACCATTTGAGTACCATCCCAGAAAGCCCGACCAAGTTTTCCAGTCTCTCTAGTAGTATGTTATGATCGACAGTGTCAAACGCAGCACTGAGATCTAGCAATACCAGCACCGATATTTTGCCAGAGTCACAATTTAAGCGAATATCATTTATTATCTTAATGAGTGCTGTCTCTGTGCTGTGATGCGGTCGAAAACCAGATTGAAAATTGTCCAGGTATCCATTTGAGTGTAAGTATTTGTTCAGCTGATTAAAAACTACCTTTTCTATAATTTTACCTATAAAAGGAAGATTAGATATTGGTCTAAAATTGCTCAAAATGGTGTTATCAAGATTGCTCTTTTTCAGGAGGGGCTTAACAACTGCATTTTTTAAGGAGTTTGGAAATGTCCCAGAAAGAAGTGAGGCGTTCACCACTTCTAAAAGATCTGCTTCTAAGCAGTTAAACACATTTTTGAAAAAAGATGTGGGAAGTGTGTCAAGATAGCAGGTTGACGATTTTAGGTGCTGCACTATGTCTTCCAGAATTTTGCTATCAATTGCTTCAAAAATCGACATAGTATCTTTTTTATATTGTGGCCTAATCTGTCTGACCTCTGCATTACTTGAGGATGTGCTAATCGCCTTCCTGATATTGATGATCTTCTCAGAAAAGAAGGATGCAAACTCATTGCATTTGCTGTCTGAGAGCATTTCACTGGGAATCTGACTTGGGGGGTTTGTCAGTCTCTCAACAGTGGCAAAAAGAGTACGAGTGTTATTTAAGTTACTGTTTATAAGGTTTGAGAAGAAATTCTGTCTAGCTGTGGCTAGTTTCACATTAAAAGCATGAAGGCTGTCTTTGTAGATGCTATAGTGAATTTCATGTTTTGTCTTCCTCCACATCCGCTCTGCTTTTCTGCATTGTCTTTTCATAGTCTGAACTGTTGTTGATCTTCTCCAAACTGATTTCTGTCTGTTTGTTTTCTTTCTGATTATTATTGGAGCAATATCATCAATAAGATTCTTAACTTTTGAGTTGAATGAATCAAGGAGAGTATCAACAGAGTCTGCAGAAATGCTTGGTGTTAAAGATATAGCCTCCATAAATAGTACACTTGTGTTCTCGTTAATGCATCTCCTTCTGACAGAGACCGATCTAGATTCAGTTGTAGCAGACATCAAAATATCAAAGAAAATACAGAAGTGATCAGATAGTGCTATGTCCTTAATAACAATGGATGAAATGTTTAGACCCCTACTGATGATTAAGTCTAGAGTGTGTCCACCTTTGTGTGTGGGTCCATGCACATGCTGAGTCAAGTCAAAAGAGTTTAGAACCGTTAACATTTCTTTTGTAGTTTTGTTTTCTGAATTATCTATGTGAATATTAAAATCCCCTGCAATAGCAAAACAGTCAAACTCTGAGGAAATCATTGATAACATTTCTGTGACCTCTTCAACAAAGGCTGGAGAGTATTTTGGAGGCCTGTAAATAATAATAAAGAGAATGCGTGGAGCACCTTTCAGCACAATCCCTAGATATTCAAAAGACAAGTACTGACCAAATGACACTTGCTTGCATTGATAGACATCTTTAAATATAGCAGCTACA
Organism: Carassius carassius; assembly: GCF_963082965.1. NCBI lineage: Eukaryota > Metazoa > Chordata > Actinopteri > Cypriniformes > Cyprinidae > Carassius > Carassius carassius. The sequence continues at coordinate 19,262,400 of NC_081796.1, forward strand.
CCCCCACCTCTCCTAACAGTCCTGCAGACACTCATGTAAGTGAAGTTAGGAGGGGCTGCTTCATTAAGGACTGTTGCATTGCAGCTGTCTTCAAGCCATGTTTCGTTTAGAAACATAAAATCCAGATTGTTTGTGGTTTGTGGTTACAGATGTGTGTGTTACAATACCACTAAGTTTCCCCTGAGGGATCAGGAGATGTTGCACTAACAAAATGAGGCTATGAAGGACTGAAGTACAGTTTGCTCTGTTTGTTCAAACAGACTGTAACATTGACAGCCCATGCATGCTTTCTGGAGTTCTGTGTCCACCAGTGCCTTCCTTATTCTTATAATAGTAATAATAATAAAAAACAGTCATATATATATATATATATATATATATATTGTGTTTGAGTGTGTGTGTGTGTGTGTGTGCGTGTGACCCTGGACCACAAAAATAGTCTTAAGTGTCAGTTTTTCGAAATTGAGATTTATACATCATCATAACATGACTAAATAGGCTTTCCATTGTTTTATGGTTTATTAGGACCGGACAATATTTGGCCGAGATACAAGTATTTGAAAATCTGGAATCTGAGCGAGCAAAAAAATCTAATACTGAGAAAAACGCCTTTAAAGTTGTCCAAAAGAAGTTCTTAGCAATGCATATTACTAATCCAAAATTAAGTTTTGATATATTTATGGTAGGAAATTTACTAAATATCTTCATGGAACATGATCTTTACTTAATAACCTAATGAGTTTTGGCATAAAAGAAAAATTGATAATTTTGATCCATACAATGTTTTTTTGGCTATTGCTAAAAAAAAATATATAGTGTTCCTGTTTAATATTACATATATACACACATATAGATCACAATATAAATTATAATATAAATAATATTTAATTTTTTTTAATGATAACGGTGGCAATAATTTTACAGTTTTTATATTGTCTGGTGATTTAAAAACACACAACCAATGTATTAATCTTACTACTAATAATAGTAATATTATTGTATGTTGTACTTTTTAATTTAATGATGATATTATATCATTACAAAAATCATTGAAGCTGTGTTTGCATTTGTCAGTGACTCATTTTGCTTTTGTGATAAACATGTTTTCAGGTCTATGAAGTATTCTTCCACTTTTCATTGCATTCATCTAAAATGACACATGCTCTTCTGTGTCTGTGCATTTATACAGAAGCTCCAGACGTTTGGTGTGAGTATGTCTCCTCTAAAGCCCCAGACACCTCCAAGAGAGCGCAGTCTCCCTTCCCGACCTCAGTCTCTTATCCTGGGAGCTCCTCTTCTCAGTCGGAAGGAAGTGCAGCAGGAGGAAGATGAGGAGGTGTTCGGAGAGGAGGCCAGGGAAGATGCTCCGGCAGGTACTGGCGGAGAACGGACTGTAGAGGGTAGCAGTGCCACGCAGAATGGTTACGGAGAGCTGACAGGATCGTTCGGCTCCAAGAATGAGCCGGCCGTGGTCACCTTGGAGTTTGGAGTGGCCAGAATGACCTGCTAAGGACAAATCAGAACATTTGATTTTGGAAATTTAATGAATCTAGTGGGACTAGAGAAAAAAAAAAACGTATATGCTGATGTAAGAAAGATGAAGTATGTTTGTGTGTGTGTGTGTGTGTGTGTGTGTGTGTGTGTGTGTGTGTGAATGCGCCCATGTGCGCAGTTGTTTCCTGTACGTGATGCCAATGCACTCATGTACAACATATCTGTCAATTCAAATGTTATTTCTGTCATCAACTGTTTAATAAAAGCTTGTTTTTTGTTTTTGTTTGTTCATTTTTTTGAAATAATATCAATAGCACTAAAAAGAAATGATTAAACAAAGAGCTGATGGACTTACTGAATCAAATCCTCATTTTTTTTTAGGTGTTCTGGCTCAAAACGTAATTTATTCGATGTCACTTCCTGTTATCTTGAAGGGTGAAAAGACTGATGCTGTCCAGAATGAAGGATGACTGCAGAGATGCCCTACACACAAGTGTCCTATGTGCAGTCTGTTCGATTATGGGGGAACAGTTAGGAACCCAAAAGGTTAATGTGATGTCATAGAGCAGGTGAAAGGTCATGTTTATTTACAGGTTATTTTATGAGCTAACAATAAATCACGGGTAACAAAAAAAAAAAAACAGGTACTACTCTGAATTGATCATTTAAAGCAATCTGTCATTGTCACATACAAAATATGTGATTGCCAAAAAACACAACCTGTCTTTTATTCTCACCAAGGCTGCATTTATTTGATCACAAATACAGTAATGTTTTCAAAAATTATTAAAATGTGTTTACTATTTAAATATATTTTAAAATGATGGTTATCTGTCTAGACTGATTTTCAACATACTTTGATTTAGGAGATCATTCTAATCTGAGATTATATTTAGAACAGAGTGTGAATTTGGCATACAGTACTAAATTTAAGGTTATTACAAAAGTCTTATATTTTTTCATATGTAGTCCACTGAGGGCCACTTGCTTCTTTCTGTGGAGAATCATCTCATTATGGTGAGAGGCTGTCTGTATCTTACCACATTTCCAGATGTAAGTTCTCGTCTGTCATCCATCTTGCATTTGTAAGCACGTCCTAAAAGTGATTATTAAACCCAAACCCTCGGGACTGTATTACTGACTGGAATAGGATCACTAGGCGAAATGGGAATTAGAACTAATCCCTGCAAACGTAGCCCTAGATGATCTGCTGCATGCCTGTGAAGACATAAACACAAGAGCCAGCATGCGTGTGAAATGTGTGTACACTCAAGTCTTTTGTCTTTAATCCAAACAGGCATAACATTGAACTTGATTTGATTAGTCAATTGAAAAAAAAATCAATACAGCAAATAACAGTGGTGAAGTGTTTTCTGATGAATAAGTGAAATGTGTCCACATAATAAGCACAGGTTCATCCAAATTACCCAAGGGATTACATAACCACAAATTTTTCTAATAGGCACTGTCTAAGTCTGTGTTTATGGACCTGTATTTGATTCTTGATCAATTCAGACTATTATGGAACAAAACTGTCTCCAGTAAACAAATTTGGTCACTTCCTTTGATTTCCTCACACAATATCCATTTTCATGTTCGTTTTAAATGTTTTGTGACATAAAAGCTTTCTATATCCGTCTACATTTCTTACCACTCTGGTAATTATTGTAAGCTTTATTAAAGAATTTACCTCTACCAGAGGTCACAATGGGATGTAAAGCTGTGTCACGTGACTCCGTAAGCCGGGTTTGTTTTGCAAATCTGAGCACCGGTGACGGAACGCGTGAAATACATCCACGGGTCAGACTGTATTAATAAGACGCTAAAGCCGCTCAGCTCTTAATACAGTTATGAAGGAATCCTGGTGAGTGAGAGGGGCTTTATAAAAATGTACCGTGACATATTTTGCAACGTTTATGGTTTCCTCGGGAATTTCCTATGTTTATTTGTGTGTGTGTGTGTGTGTGTGTGTGTGTGTGTGTGTGTGATGTAGCCTATTACTTAACTTTTTTTTTTTTAAGTAATAATGGGCTTCCATAGTAAACAAAACATTATGTACAGGAAATATCAATCTTAATATAGGCTACTAATAAGGATATTGTTACTGAATATAAAACATTTTTGGTAGTTTTTTAACTTCTAATTTCAAATAATTCCATTAATTGGTTATGATTGGACAAATGGGTCAATCTCTACAGCGATTTAATTGTGTTAAGTACACAACACAGAAGTTCTTGATTCATTTCGATAACTATCAGTGATACCAAACATGAAAATCATTTGATTTAAGTATTTAAAAAGAAACCTGTTCTGAATTTCCAAACCTAATGGTAGCTAAAGTATTTTTACAATTTACCCTGGTACATATTTGTGCCCGTCTGACTCCATCTCACAGTGATTAAACTTCTCCATCTACCTATTAGCACAACAAACAGCTGTGGTTTCAGATGATGATGTGGATACATATGACACAACAACAAAGTTTGAACAATCTCTTTTTCAATTGCATATGTCAATATTTTCTGTGGGATGGTTAAAAACAGTTTCAGGCTAAGATGATTTATAGCACTTTTTGTCTTCTATTTGAGTGCCAACTGCATTATGTCCCAGTTCATGGGAAGATTTGTCTTTTGTCCCTGATCTAGTCTGGCCTTGATAAACTCCACAATAAGAGCTGTGCTGTGCTTTGAAGAATCTGCACACACCTTTGTCCTTTTCAGCTGCAGATAATGGGGGGGGGGAGCAGCATTTTAAAGTCTGGGCAACACACCCATATTAGCAAACAGACCAGCTCTATTTTGTCCAGATGTCCTAGTTTGTTTCTCAGGAGAGTTTTGTCCTTGGCAGCAACAGGGATGTCACTCTAGGGGTGGATGATGTAAGCACTGTTTGTTCACCGAGGTGAAACCCAAAAAACCTATGCAAACTGAAGTCGTTAAGATTTCTTTCATTCTTTCTTTCTTTCTTTCTTTCTTTATTTCTTACTTACTGTTTCTTCCTGTTGGTCTCTTAACTTCACTAATGTGGTTTTGGTTAATTATTCTCCATGTACCCTCAAGCCTCCCTTGTCCCAGAGAGCGAAGAACAAGTATACAGACCCAAACTGACCCGAAGAAACAATGGGTGTGGTGGCACATTCCATCCGCCATGCCTCAGGGACTGCTGACAGAAATGGCAAACACAGGTGGGGAGTTTCGGTCCAGTGCTGCAGACCTGGAACCAAAGCTGAATCTGAGGCCAAGAAGTCTTGGCCTCGTTGAAATGGCTGCACGGTAGCTTACTTTCACACATACACATATGGCAGGTTCTGGCCCCCCTGTACATTGTGTGAATGTAGACATTGTTTCATGCCAGTGAGGTGGAAGAGGAGGCCTATATACAGATAGGGGTGGGTGGGTTTTTCAGGATTCTTAAAAATAAGTGAAGAGGCTCAAATAAATGAGTATGTTAAACTATCATTATTTAGCACTGATGTCTTTGTTTCAGAGTTGCTGTATGTAAAATTGCTGTTAATGTAAATATACATTTCGTGATTTGTGTTCTAGGCCTGTGATTTGTTAGAATTGAAAATGCTAACAGAATAAGAATCGTAATAGAATCGTAAATAAGTCACAGAATTTTTTTGGGAGTAATAGTATGTATATTTATATTAAGTAGCAAATTGGTTAACATTAGGGAGTACATTAAGTGTCAGTAACTAACAATAGTTTAACAACATTTATTAATTTAGTTTAATATTTCTACATATACTAATAGAATTAAGAATTAATTTTATTAAGCTAATAATAAATGAATAAATATGATTACAGATGAATTACAGTATATAATTTAATATAGATTAATAAATGCTGAAATTTCTTTTTAGTGTTAATTCATGATGCTTGAATTGAGTAAATTGAATTGAGTTCATAATATAGTACCATGAATAAAACCTTCATTTAAAGTGAAATTAATTTTTTCAAGTTGAGCACATATAAAAATTATATATATATATATATATATATATATATATATATATATATATATATATATATATATATATATGTATATATATATATATATGTATATATATATATATGTGTGTGTGTGTGTGTGTGTGTGTGTGTGTGTGTGTGTGTGTGTGTATATATATATAGATATATATATACACATATATGTGTGTGTGTGCGTGTGTGTGTATATATATATATATATATATATATGTATATGTACAGTCGTGGCCAAAAGTTTTGAGAATTACATAAATATTGGAAATTGGAAAAGTTGCTTAGTTTTTATAATAGCAATTTGCATATACTCCAGAATGTTATGAAGAGTGATCAGATGAATTGCATAGTCCTTCTTTGCCATGAAAATTAACTTAATTCCAAAAAAACCTTTCCACTGCATTTCATTGCTGTTATTAAAGGACCTGCTGAGATCATTTCAGTAATCGTCTTGTTAACTCAGGTGAGAATGTTGACGAGCACAAGGCTGGAGATCATTATGTCAGGCTGATTGGGTTAGAATGGCAGACTTGACATGTTAAAAGGAGGGTGATGCTTGAAATCATTGTTCTTCCATTGTTAACCATGGTGACCTGCAAAGAAACGCGTGCAAAGGATATTGTGGCTACTAAGATTGCACCTAAATCAACAATTTATAGGATCATCAAGAACTTCAAGGAAAGAGGTTCAATTCTTGTAAAGAAGGCTTCAGGGCGTCCAAGAAAGTCCAGCAAGCGCCAGGATGGTCTCCTAAAGAGGATTCAGCTGTGGGATCGGAGTGCCACCAGTGCAGAGCTTGCTCAGGAATGGCAGCAGGCAGGTGTGAGCGCATCTGCACGCACAGTGAGGCGAAGACTTTTGGAAGATGGCCTGGTGTCAAGAAGGGCAGCAAAGAAGCCACTTCTCTCCAAAAAAAACATCAGGGACAGATTGATCTTCTGCAGAATGTATAGTGAATGGACTGCTGAGGACTGGGGCAAAGTCATATTCTCAGATGAAGCCCCTTTCCGATTGTTTGGGGCATCTGGAAAAAGGCTTGTCCGGAGAAGAAAAGGTGAGCGCTACCATCAGTCCTGTGTCATGCCAACAGTAAAGCATCCTGACACCATTCATGTGTGGGGTTGCTTCTCATCCAAGGGAGTGGGCTCACTCACAATTCTGCCCAAAAACACAGCCATGAATAAAGAATGGTACCAAAACACCCTCCAACAGCATATTCTTCCACAATCCAACAACAGTTTGGTGAAGAACAATGCATTTTCCAGCACGATGGAGCACCGTGCCATAAGGCAAAAGTGATAACTAAGTGGCTCGGGGACCAGAATGTTGAAATTTTGGGTCCATGGACTGGAAACTCCCCAGATCTTAATCCCATTGAGAACTTGTTCCTCAAGAAGCGGGTGGACAAACAAAAACCCACTAATTCTGACAAACTCCAAGAAGTGATTATGAAAGAATGGGTTGCTATCAGTCAGGATTTGGCCCAGAAGTTGATTGAGAGCATGCCCAGTCGAATTGCAGAGGTCCTGAAAAAGAAGGGCCAACACTGCAAATACTGACTCTTTGCATAAATGTCATGTAATTGTCAATAAAAGCCTTTGAAACGTATGAAGTGCTTGTAATTATATTTCAGTACATCACAGAAACAACTGAAACAAAGATCTAAAAGCAGTTTAGCAGCAAACTTTTTGAAAACTAATATTTATGTAATTCTCAAAACTTTTGGCCACGACTGTATATGTATGTTGAGCTTGGCTCAATAATATTAATTAAGTGATGTAAGTTTCACCCAGTAGTCCTAAATGAAAGGTGAATTAACCACTTAGTAATTAACCACTTGCTAATTGCAAGTTTATGCATTCTACTGTCAAAGCGACTGTCTTTTAGAGGCCTTTGCTTCAATCTTATTTTCATGGTGATTGAAACCTTTGACAAATAATGATTATTTCACAAAAAATACGGGAGACCTGTCTCTTCAATTATAATGGTTGCACCACCCTCATCAACAACTAGAAAAGTCATGGGAAAGTCACTGAAATACATTGGTCAAGGTGTGGGAACCCAGTCTATTAGCTCTGCCAAAATATTTATAACATATGTTCTCACCAAATGTCACCCCTGATACACATCAGGGGTGACATTTGGAGTTCAACCTCTAAAAAAAGAAAACCCAAAAGCTTTCAGTTGTTTAGCTACTATTGCACACAATTGGACTAATTAATTGGTCTTGGGTAACAGTGGTGGAGTGTGGTAACAGGAGTCCCCCTGGGCCCATATGCTGAGGGCAGATGGATTGTGTGTTATAGAGGGGTAAGTTGAATATGATCAACCACTCCAGACGGCCCGAAACAGGTGAGGACCACCAGCGTGAGCTGATCTAATCTCATTTAAATTTCATCAGCCATTTCTCTAAACCTCCTCAAGTGTGTGTTGTGAATGCATTCATTATAAGTGAGTGAAATGTTTTATCTAAATCTGCCTCATGTCTTCATACTTGTAATTTCTCTAATCAGCAGCTTTTGCTTAAATCCTAAGTACAGACGCTACAGCGACCACACAACTCAAATGTTTTCTTAAGCCTTTTCATCTGAGGGGGATTTTCAGTGGCTTATTTTCATTTATACTGAGAGGTTTGTACTCATTCCATTTATTTCCCCTAATACTCCTGATCGTTATAGCATTTTTGGAAACATTCCTCATGTGATTGCTTTTCAAAACAAATTCATAATGCAACACTAATTCCATTATGACCCCCATAAAAAATGAGCAAAGAATGCAAAAACTTTCTGTCTATTATGTATACACATGAACACATATTTGTACACTGATGCACTCACATGCACATGACGACAATCAAGATGTCAAAAAGCAATACACTCATTCTTTACAGCCCGCATGTAGATGCATATCATGCTCTTCAGTGAGATAGAGGGAATAATTGAGACAAGAAAGAGGAGAAGGGTATGTGATGTTTGTGTGGGGGATGAGGGTGTGTTTGTGTGTACAGAGGGGGTGAGATGTGGGGGCGGAGAAAAAAGTGCTGGCTCGCCTCCAGCGCTGACGAAAGCTGCTTAACCCTCCCAGTTACCATAGAGACTGTCAGGCGCAGTCACCAGTGAGAGAGAAAGAGTGCGAGGCAGGGAGAACACCAACAAGCAAAGGCAGCGGATAGAAGGTGCGAGGGAGAGGAAAAGGAAAGAATCAGTTAGAGACAGGGTATAATAAAGGGAGAACAATAAAGAAAGAAAAACAGGGTGCAGTAGAGATAGTGGCAGAGATGGAGGTTCAAAACGAATGCAGTGAACCGCCTCCATGTGATCCTCAGCCAGCAGTAAAGCTCAACAAAGCTGCCTTCAAGCTTTTCGGCAAGCGTAAGTCTGGCAACAGCATGTCGAGCATCTTCTCTGTCAAGAACAAAGAGGAGTCCACCGATAAAGCTGCTGGCAAAAAGCTGGAACTTGTTAGGAGCAAAACCCATGATGGCTTAATAATGGACACTCTTTCAGAGCTTGATTGCCACCGGAAAGAGGAATCTGTCAGTAGCGACCAGCTTCCCGCCGGCATGCCAGATGGTGTGTCCACTGCCCCCCTCCGCAGCTCCATCACCAAGTCTTTCAGCTTCTTCTCTTTACTGCGCCGGAGCAGCAACCGTGCAGGAGATGGAACTACTACAGTGGCACGACGAGGACGAGGACTTAAGGGGCTGTTCAGCAGCATGCGTTGGCGGCGGAAGCCCCAGGTTCAGGAGGACTCATTGGAGGTGGCCAAGGAGGTGAAGGAGGAAGACCTAATACTTTCCTCCTGCTCTGGCAGTGTGGAAATAGAGAAGGACCTGACACTGACTCTTGAGCCCCTTCCGCAAGTGTCTGAGGAGCCTCCTCTTCTAGGGGAAGCTGAGAAATGGAAAGCAACGTCTATGCAGGAATTACAGGGTACGAATGAAGTGGAGTTTGCTAACTGTGGTTCTTCTCTTTCACAACAACATACAATAACTGAGGAATCTCCAGCTCCTTCTCCACTCCTAGCCCAGACAGAAAGGCTCCAACCTGATAAACATAGCAGTTCGACACACCTGTCCTCCATTCCGACCTGTGCTTTGACCCCTCCAATGGAGCACAGCAAAGCCGACCCACAATCTGAGCAGTCTGTGGATCACCTATGTTCCATGTTCACTGATGTTACTTCACTAAAAAGCTTTGATTCTTTAACAGGCTGTGGTGACATCATTGCTGATCCAGAAGAGAATTCTGGTAATGGGGGAAGTGCCACAAGCAGTGGAACCGGTAGCAGTAGCGGGGGATGCATGGGTCGCAGACTAAGTGGAGCAGGGACAAATTCAGAGAGATGCTCTCCTGCCAAGCCTCCACTTCCTCCTCAGGTCAGTAGCATTACATCTATCCATGCTTCTTGCTACATGCCAGCCCACCAAAGACCACGTGCAGCCCCTAAAAAGCCACAAGGTAGTGGAGTTGTTGCCTACATGGGTGGAGGGGAGGAAATGGCTAGTCCAGAGGCGGTTGATGATGCTGACATGCAGGGACTATGGCATATGTTGCCCCAGAAGGGTGAAGACTCCCCAGCCCTACAACGTGCAGAGCCTGTCTTGCATCATGCACCAACCCTCCTTGAGAAGAAGCCATCTCAAGTAAAGGTGCTTGGTCTCAGTAAAATCCCTGTGAGTGGAGGTAGCAAGATGGGAAAGCAGCAACCCTCTCATCCCTCACCTCCCCCTTTCGATAAAGAACTCCAGGATGCCCCACCAAGTGATGAAGGCTACTGGGATTCTTCCACACCTGGCCCAGAGGATGAGGATGGCACCTTCCTACGTCGGGAAGGTTTACTGAGGGACAGCTGCTCTGGAGATGCACTTTATGACCTCTTCGATCCCGACAGCCCAAGTGCTGTTGGTTCAGACGAAGACTTGAGTTCACCAACAAAATCTGCAGGTGATCTAAAAATGAACTTGCCTTCCCCAAAATGCTCATCTTCTGCCACTTCCTCATTCCGTTCCATGAAAGGCAGCACCAGCCTACCTCGAGATTCCAAGATTCCTATTAGTGTGAGGCAAACACCATCTTCCCATTCTTCCAGCCAAGTTGCACTGTCTTCCAATCTTAGCCCCACTTCAACTACCCCTCCTAAAAAGTCTGATGCCCCACCACGCACTCGAATCCCTGTCTCGAAGGTTCCTGTCCGCCGTTCCGGCAACAAGAGCACCCCCACCTCACAAAGCAGGAAGTAGAGAGTTTGGAGGCCCTGCAGATGTTTCTGACAGTACAAATCTATCACAAGAGCTTTAGGCCAAAACATGTTTTTTGATATAAAGCAATCAATTTACAATTCTTTGATTTCACCCATCTACGAAGGATTATTTCTTTCAATAAAATATTTTTTATTTTTTGTGATGTCGCATATTACACCCTAATATAATTAAGAGTTTTGTAGAATGCACTGCTCTGTGTAACACATGACATTCATAATAATGTAATCTTGAGTTTTTTTTACACCAGCCTTTCAAAGAGGAATAAAAGGTGAGAATGCTGATCCTAAGAAGAATGTTTAATATCAAAAAGCTTCTCATTCCCTTCCATTGGATCAGTGAAATTGTGCTTATGTCTTGTTATGTCATCCCACAAGCACTGTGTAAAACGCAGCTGCAATCTTTTATCTCTCCAGTATTTTACATGTAATGAATTTGGAGAACTGTTTGAGATTAAACCAAGCACTTCAGACAATAAAGCTGCATGAAGTCTTAAACTGGATCAGGGAACAGCCTTTTGTTCAAGACACTTTCGTATCACACAATGTGACTTCCTATTCATATTGATGAAAAGTAAAACATTCTTTTTACTGAATCTTCGCTTTTCTTACTCTTTTATATTGGAAAATGACCTCCCTGTGACCTCACTGTGGAAATGTGTGCACTTCTTGTTTTGTCTTTTGGGAAACATGGCTTGCAAAAAAACTAATCCCCGGATCATGAGTATCCTCCTTTTTCACAGTGATTTGTACTACTCCCGCTAACCTGGACATATTGAGCTGGATATTTCTGAATGTAGCATGACATCACTCTACACAAAGGTCTGTTTAATTTGCCTGCTCACTACTCAATAAATAAAGGAGAGAGATATATGGAGAAGCCCATATATCATGAATTAACTGTCTTCCGTCATGTGACCATTCTTCTGGAAATGTTATCACCCTTTGGTTACGAGATTTGGACTGGGCTTCAATAGGAAGAATTTTTAAGTGAGCAATTAGTGCAGAAATTGTTTTCCAGTATAAAAATGCCAAAATAACCTTAATTTTTCTTTTCTTTTTTTTTTTTTTTTACAAGAAAAAATTTATTAAGAAATTTTTTTTTTCAGTATTTGGCTTGATCCACCAGTCAGTAATACAGTTTTTACTCTGTTCTAGGACATTTTATTTGTAAACTGCAAAAATAATTTCTCTTCAGAAGGTCCAAGACATGCCACCTTTCTTTTATATGCTCCCTTTCTTTAAATTGTTCTGTATTTAATAAATAAAACAACTCTCTGTGTACATCCAGAAAGTGGATATCTGTTCAAGTGTGAATGCCTGTATCATTTTCCACACGCATAACAGGGCCATGTGGGCAGCTTAGATGTTAGCTGCTTTAATCGTTGAGAAGTAAAGGGCATCACGGTTGTCTTTTTTGCAGCCAACAACAGTCTGCTGGCTTTTTAATCCCATTCGTTAGGAAGGAAAAAGAAAGCTGGTCTGGGTTCAGCTATTGGTGTGAATCCGGTTAACAAAGGGAGGTGTTTACTGTGGGTTATCGGGGAGAATTATGGGCTTCCATTCTCATGGATCTGTTATTGATGTAGTTTTGGGAGAGTGAGGTGAAAGAAGGAAGTGCGTGTGGAGTGAATACAGATAAGAAAGAGCTATGCTCGATTTAGTGCTTGTTCATTAAGGCCAAGTATAGAGACATGGATATGTGTGTGTCTGAAGGGGGGATTTGGTGCAGTCCCAACAGTAATGGTGCAGCGAAAGAAACATTCACTCCTGAACAGCTCTTGCTGCAGTGTGGTTTCTTATGTAAAAGCCTTATGTAATGCCATAACCCTCTGATATCATCCATACACATGAGAAAACTGCTGGAATGTGTGTATGTTTGTGTGTTTATGTGTGCAGAGCTATTAACTGCAACGGTCTAAATAATTAGTTAGCATTAGCCATGACTGTGCTGTAATTGGGTCAGCTGGATTTACCCTTTAAAATGTGTTTTATCGCTCTCTGTGTGTATGGTAGCAGAAAATTAGACATTACTGCTGTATGCATAAGTAGAGCTGACTGTGAGTGTGTATTTGTGACTAATGGTTGGATGGCCTAGTTTTCAAAGACCTTATTCTGTGAATGAGAGAAAGAGAGAGAGAGACAGAGACAGACAACAGGGTCAAAAGGAGATAAACATGGTTTATTTACAAAAACACTGGTGTTTCTATACTACAGTGATTATAAAGTCATGGTACTTTGGTATACCTTGATATTAGATATTAATAAACCACACAATTTTTTAATTGCACTTTACTTTGGTGTGTGTGTTTCAAAGAATTAATAGTGAAAAAAATGCATTGTAAATATTGTACGTGCTTGGCTCAGGCAACAGGTCTACAATAACTGTTGGGACATGATGTGTTGGCATATCACTGCTCAGTATGACAGTTAGCATGTGGTTGACGAAAGTGGGTGGCTTAACCTGATGATCCCTGAGCTCATATATTCTCATTAGCTCTCATCGTATCTTGGAGCCGGATGGGATACCCCAGGGCTCTATCCTCGGTTTGACAATCGCAGGGGGTTAGAGGGCCTGTTTAATAAGCTCAGAATCTGTTCAAAAACTAGGGCCAGAGGCAGAATCATTAGTGTGGCAATTCAGCAACCATGCTCATGGTATACCTTGAGTGTTCGGAAGACTCATAAGCTCACTAAGGCTGCAATTAATTGATCCAAAAATATAATAAAAATGGCAATATTCTGATATATTATTACAATTTAAAATAACTAATTTCTATATTATATTTTAAATGTAACCTTTTCCTATGATGGCATAGCTAAAATTTCAGCAGCCATTATTTCAATCTTGTGTGCCCCACGATCCTTCAGAAATCATTCTAATATGCTGAACTGGTGCTCAAGAAACATTTTCTTTTATGGTCAATTTTTAAAGCAATTGTGCCTCTATATATTTTTGTGGAAACTATAAATATATATATTTAAAATCACTTATTTTTATCACAAACAGATAAATATGTATATTTTAATGGCAATTCATTTAGCACGTCTAAATCTACTGTTATATAATGACATATCTGTGAATTACTGTACATGTTGCTTTTGCCTACATAACCTCCTTTGTCCATGTGGTTGTATCCTGTATCCTCTGGCTTTTGTTTTGCATGTGCTAGTGTGAGAGAGGAGCAGAAGAGAGAGGAAGTGAGGACAAAAAAGTGTTATGGAATGAGTATAAGCAACGGGTCTATTTAGAAGGGGCTTTGCTTGAGTGTAATCTTATTGAATTTGATTACAGTGAACAGAGAGAAGATGCGTAAGAGCGCATTGATACAAAACAAGTGAAAGAGAGCGAGAGAAAGAGAGCTGTATTTCAAGACTGAGTGAGGGATTGTCTGAAGTAAACCCAAAATGTCAAAGGTTCTAAGAGGTGAAAACGCCAACTGACTACACTACATTTGTGGGGTGCTATGATCATAAAAGCTAAATAATTCAGAAATAAACAATGTAGCAACATAGGACATATAGTACAGCATTCCTCTGAACAACTCTGGAGTTAAAAGTCCATGGATGGTCTCACTCACGCCCCTCTTTTCTCAGAAACACTCTTTCCTTCATCTCCAGGGGAAACTGGAAGCGGTTGCTTAAAACCTCACAAGGGTTGCCTGCTATCCAAGACTGAACTTTTGTTTTGTACTTGAAGTGCTGTGAGTGAAACACTCCCTGTTTTTCCTGTTGAACTGCTTTTAGTTGACAGATAATCTGATATGGAGTAAATATAGACAACTAATATCTTTTGCTTTCTCTGCTTCCTCTCTTTCTTCCCTTTTCTGTTCTGTTTCCTTACTAAAAGTATGTCACACAGAGGAAATTCCTGATTTTCAAGCCAAGCTGTTCCTTCCAAAGAACATTATTTGTATCTTTAATAAGTTGAATGAATGGCACGCCTATTGAGTCACACTATTTGCTTTTAACTGATCTACTCAGCTTAATATTTTATGAAAAATTTTCCCCCAGCAGAACACAAAAGGATTATGAATATACTAAAGCTACTCCTTTAAATACAGTACAGTATAAATGCATGATCGCTGGCTGTCAAGTTATGTGAATCTAGGTAGTTTCTATTGAATTATGTATAGCATGCTTAATTAAAATTGCACCACTCAACAAACACGTCTAAAATAAACAAACAAAAAAAAATCACAATTGTTTTGTTTTCTATTGGTCATGTATTGGTAAGCAAAGATCGGTCCTCAATAAAGATCAGAACATGCTTTGGCCACCAGGAAGAAACAAGAAGAAGAAACTAACTGAGATTTGGCTGCATCACTGCATACATACTAGGATTGTGTGATCCGAAATCTGTGTTTGCATGCATATGAAATTATATCACAGGGGGCTTGGCCATTCAAAATCTGCACCCTTCATTTTACACGCTTGCCCTACTACACAAATCTCCATGGCAACCTCAGTAGGTCATCCAATGAGAGGTGGAGGTGGGGCCAGGGGGAGGCGGAGGGGTGGGTGGGTTTGGGGTACGCGTGGCTGACAGAGAGTTTTGAGGACACTGATTGGAGTGAGAATGGTGCAATGTGAGTTTGTGCAAATTCACTCACACTTGAGAAACTCAAATCTCATTTCTCATACTCACACTCTTTCATTTGCTGCAACCTCTTGAGAATATCACACTCTTTATTTACTCTTTAGTTCCATGCTTTGAAAACAATACTTTTTGTTTGACTGTGTTGTCCCTATTTCTTCATTTTTACACTAACTCTGACATTCTCTACCCAATGGATGATGTCATTTGCTTACAGCCATTTTTTTTCTTCCCAGGCTTCCATCAGCATCAATAATAAATACACATCAAAAACTGTACATGTATAATTCATTCTATCTGAGCCTCCATTTCTGAAACGAGGAACAAAGTGACACTTTTCAAAGAGTTTGGACGTGAAAAGTGTTGTGAATTATGGCTTGTCTTTGGTGTGAGATGCTAATATACACCACAGTCACTCAAGTGCTGTCTTAACTAAAGCATGAAGTTGAGGAGAAAAGCCTCCAGCGGAGGATAATTTGAAAAAATCCATCTGATCAATATGCTATCAATTAGCCTCATCTGCCCTGTCAACTTAACATTGTTAAATCCTTCATTCTGGAAGAGAGAGAGAAAGGGCAGGAAACAATTAATCTCCAACCTATTTGTGCTGAACCATCAATTTACAGGCACCAAAGCAGACATTAATGTGATGTTCCTTTGACAAAAGAACCTAGTGTCACTAATGGATCCATGTCATGGTTCAATGAATATAAATGAACCTTGGAACAGTAATTCAGTCATGATTGATCAGCATTGTGTTTCCTATCACTGCCACTGACATGGAGACTCGAAGGTCACTTGATCAAACAAAAGTTAAAAGGGATCATAAATCTATAGTCTATTCATATGTTCATACAGTTTGGTAAAAAAAAAATTCTCCTTCATATGTGACATTGATAGTTGACAGCAAAAATATACACATTGTACACAAATATACCTTGAATCTGACTGGATGTTATCTTCTCGTTATTTAGAAGACGGAAACATGCAGACACTTAGTCTACACTGTTGTCATATTGTGAATATACATTACAGTGAGGATAAGCAGAGTAAGCACTTAATGTCAAAACTAGCTGAGTTATCAAGTACGCTGTTGTTGTATCTATTTGCAGAATGAAAGTGTGTGTCCTCCTGTCCACAGACATCTGCATTCTTGAGTCAACTACTCCAAGTCCGAACTATCAGGACACAAGTCCCAAATAGGTTGAAATTGCATTTTAACACCACCATACAAACTTAATCGATGAGCAGCATGTCGCTATAATGGCTGAAGCTGATGCTTATCTTTATGTCAATGAAGTGGCTAGCACTGCAAAGTCATGTAAAAAGAGCAGTTGAAAGGACAGTTAGACAAAAGATTTCGTTTTCCTCCGTGGACATGCCAAACCGATTGTTTTTCACAAATTAATGACTTGACCTGGGGAATGAAAGCGAAAACAGACGCAGGTAATTTCACGTCCTCCGTCGGTATAGAGGTTTGTCAATCTACCTGTGTTTCTTTCTATATATTATACATCATAAATTAAAAATATATTTTAAATATAATAATATTATGTATTTGTTCTACATTAGGTCTCAGATACTGTGACACTTTCACAACAGTGAATGTTGTTCTTTTCTAATTCTGGTAGCTCAATTAAAATTTTACACTTTAATATTTTAACATAAATTATAAAATGGATAAATGAAATAAATTAATTTTGTTCTTTGGCTTGTTGTGTGAACACAGATTATGAGTGTTTTTGAGGGAACGATGCTGCTTCTCTGCTGGTGTTGTATGTGCTTAATCACTATCTCTACAGAAAAGACCCACTCAGCAGACACCAATCAAACACAATTAAAGTGATGCGAAATGTAGCCAAGTATGGTGTCTCATACTCGGATTTTGTGCTCTGTATTTCATCCATCCAAGTGCACAAACATAGCAGTGAGTAGTGAACACACACACAACTGTGAACACACACCCAGAGCAGTGGGCTGCCAATTTTGCTGTGGCACCCGGGGAGCAGTTGTGGGTTTGGTGCCTTGCTCAAGGGTCTCACCTCATTCATGATATTGGGGGTGGAAGAGAGCGCTGGTCATTCACTCCCCCCACCTACAATCCCTGCCGGTACTGAGACTCAAATCCGAGACCTTTGGGTTACAAGTCTGACACTCTAGGCCCCGATTTAAAGGTCTCATTCAGGACAGGACAGGGAAAGGCTTATCTGACACTGCAGCTGGACACCAGCTGGGCCCCCCACCATATATGTGGACCACCATGAAAACACACAAAAAAACATAGGTGGGGCTAAATTACACTCCATCCACACATACATTTACTAACCATAGTCCCCCCCCCCCCGCCCCCCACTGAGTCAAACCCCTCAAACGGCTGCCTCAGACACAAAAGCTTGAGGTCAAGTTCACTTGCTGATAAACTGCCTCAAGTTAGACACGACAGTCACAAAACAGCAGCTGTGATGCCTGTGACACTGAGTCATTACCAAGCGCAAGTCTCTAAACCTGTAATTTCACCCGCTAAAGTGTAATGTGTCTTCTTCCATTAACTAAAAAAGCCAGATTAAATATTTATGATATGTGTGAAAGTCAGAGGCTCCGGAATGATGTCATTTCAAGCGCTCACAAAGCTGTCAGTGTCCTTCCTGACGCCTAAAAACAGTCAAATAAGTATGCAAATGCAAATGAGTGGTTTTGTTGTACATGAATAGCATGTGTTCTTGCATTACTGTAGAGGTAACAAACTCCAATACTCAAGCAGGCAATAGAAGTACCTTTAACAGTCTGTGCCATTCGATTGCTTTATGATTCAAATAACTAGCTATAAATATGTCAACTAGCATGATTCAAGAATCTGATCACAAAAATCTTGTCAAATGCTTTGATGAAGAGTTTTGTTTCCTGTATTGGCATGTTTGCAAGTTAATAAGGGAAGTATCTAAGAGTTTGCCTCTTTCTTTAAAAAAGCTTTTTGGAAGCCCAAAGTATATGTCGTTTTTTAAGCATATGGCGTATGTGTACATTACATGTGATGTAAGTTTAATCATCATGTCGCAATGATGAGCTCTTGAGAGAGGGGGTTAACACATACTCTCAAATCTAGTTTAAACTCATACAACAGCATTTTTTTGCTCATAACTTCTGGGGAGAAATAGTACAGACACTGTCTGAGGACTAAACTTTCTAGTGTGCTTGTGTCGAGCACCTGTGTCTGTGCATGCTATCAATCAAAGTATACTTTGAAAAGTTGTGTTCGGCTGCATGCATTTGTATTAAAACAGAATAAATAAACTTTCATTTTCATTACAACACCGAACAATGTCTTGCTATGTGTTATTTCTAGTCAGAGGTAGGTCATATCGGGAGAGGGACATTGTCATTCCAGACAGCATTTGATTGGACATTAAACAATGTATATAGGCCTACACCTTTGAGTCAAAGATGTGTCAACAATATTTTATGTATTTGTTTTCCCAGAAATATGTACCTTTTAAATGCATTTATCACTAAAAGTGAATTTTGAACTACATTAGCGTATAGATGCCTGCTACAAATCTAAATCTATGACGCACTATATGCTATGCACTCATACGTAATGTACTTATGAACTTAAGTACTCAACCATGTAGTGTATGAATTATTTAAGGTTATTTTGCCATTCATAATCAGTCTAAGAGCCCTTCCCCCTTTGGTACATAATTAAAGTTGCGACAGTTGAGTGCATGAAGTGTCCAACATTCCACACTTCAGCTCTGTACCAAATGACACGCTTCATGTGCACTTGCGACCATAGGGTGTCCCATTCGTCATTTTAGCTTTCAGAAGAGAGCTCGCCAGCTCCCTTTTGCAGCTTGATGCGCACATCTACCGAGACTGCACTGAGGCGGGCTCCAAAGCAGACCTCTACCTGACAGGCATTAAGTCATGAAAGTGTGGACTCAGGACTTGTCCCAAATCACACCCTAAACCCTTGCTCTCTTCTCTGATTCCACACTTTCATGACATAATGCTGCTTTGACTGTCGGGTAGAATATATTTTTTGTAAGTCTGCAAGTGCACATGAAGTGTGCCATTTGGGACAGGGTGTAAGACCGTGAGGGTTTAGGGTGCAATTTGGGACAGGGCCTTTGTTTTTTTGGGTTTAAACACCCATCATCTGGGTGTTTAAAGTGCACTTTTTATTTTCAGTCTGAACGCACTGCTTGCACTATTTATACTATAAAACGTCATAGAATAGTGCATAAGAATGCGATTTTGGATGCATCTTAAGTCTTTAAAGTGATGCTTGCTGAGAAATTAATGAATAATTGAATTCTGATACATTATGTACAAACCCGATTCCAAAAAAGGCACACTGTACAAATTGTAAATAAAAACAGAATGCAATGTTGTGGAAGTTTCAAATTTCAATATTTTATTCAGAATACAACATAGATGACATATCAATGGTTAAACTTATATAAAATGTATAATTTTAAGGGAAAAATAAGTTGATTTTAAATTTCATGGCATCAACACATCTCAAAAAAGTTGGGACAAGGCCATGTTTACAACTGTGTGGCATCCCCTCTTCTTTTTATAACAGTCTGCAAACATCTGGGGACTGAGGAGACAAGTTGCTCAAGTTTAGGAATAGGAATGTTGTCAGTGCCGTCTAAGGGCCCAAAGATCACGGGCATCCAGTATGGTTTTCAGGCCTTGACCCTTTCAGACAGAGATTGTTCCAGATTCTCTGAATCTTTGGATGATATTATGCACTATAGATGACGATAACTTTAAACTCTTTGCAATTTTTCTCTGAGAAACTTCTTGATATTGCTCCACTATTTTTCGCCGCAGCATTGGGGGAATTGGTAAACCTCTGCCCATCTTGACTTCTGAGAGACACTGCCACTCTGAGAGGCTCTTTTTATACCCAATCATGTTGCCAATTGACCTAATAAGTTGCAAATTGGTCTTCCAGCTTTTCCTTGTATGTACATTTAACTTTTCCGGCCTCTTATTCCTGTCTGTCCCAACTTTTTTGGAATGTGTAGCTCTCATGAAATCCAAAATGAGCCAATATTTGGCATTACATTACAAAATATCCCACTTTCAACATTTGATATGTTATCTATATTCTATTGTGAATAAAATATAAGTTTGTGAGATTTGTAAATTATTCCATTCCTTTTTTACTCACAATTTGTACAGTGTCCCAACTTTGTTGTAATCAGGTTTGTACTCAATGAGGCAATTCAAGTACAGCTCTGTTTATGAACATGAATGCTAACGTAGACAAGAAACTATGTGAAATGAGTATTTATGTCCACAAATTTGTAGTGTCTGCAATAAAGAAAGCAAAAAGTAGCTTACTAGATCTACCTACTACTTTTACAGAGATGCTGAAGCGTGCATCAATTGGACACTTTTCAGACGCACCTCTGGTATTTGTGTCGAAGGGTGGTGTATTTGGAGGCCTAATGCAATTCCCAAACCTGCATGGCATTAGGAAACTCCCTTGGGATCAACCCTAAGGAAAATGACATGTGTGCATGTGTAATGTATTCTTTGAGGACAGACGTCACCGCGTAAGTGCATTTGAGCAAGAATCTCTCCGGCATCAATTATCCTCAAACAGACAGCAAGATGCTTGACAACGTGGGGTCCAATGGCTCCTTCCCCCTCTAATATATTAGGATGCGTTCAATTCATTAAAATTATCACGCCAGAGGCGAGGGCACACAAGTGTGTCCACACATATCTCGTTGAAGGGAGAGCTATGAAAGACATATTTTGACAAAACAACGTGAGGGAGAAATTAGGGCAAATGAAAGAGGAGATGATGGACTACTCAAAGTAGGTAGAGATGGAGACAGGATGTTTTATTGGGAATGCTTCGGCTCAAACACCTTTCTGAAAGTGTGGTTTTAAAGGGAACTGACAAATCGAGTTTGTACCTCCTCGTAGGAGAATCTCGCGCACACGGTATTCGCACACAAAGGACAAGTAAAGGACGGTATTCCCACAAATGAAAACCAAATATAGACATTAATCATAGCAAGGATTATGTCAGACAAGCTAAACCTAGCGTTCACATCCTAACAAGGTTGTACATGAAAAAATTAGAGCAGGCCTGCAGGGCTCAACGCTCACGCACATGCTTGCTTGGAGGATGTTTAAATGATAATGCACATGCAAATATTAGAATTTGCAAAACGTCTGTTCATCTAGCTTCTTTGGGAGTGCGGAGCAAGTTATCAGACCTGAAAGAACACTCAATCTATGCAGTAATCCTGAACAAACTGACTTATCTACCAACCATCTTGATATTACTCAAATCCTTAATTTGACTTCTGTCCATCGTGTCTTGTTTGCCTGTGGGGAACGAGATAATACGTCTATATGGACTACTATATATACTTACAGGACATAAGGTTTACCAAGGTCAAGTAAATTACAGTAGATCCCAGACAATATAATGCATCTGTTTTATTTTGCGGTATGCAAAAATGAAGGTCAATGCATGGTAAACAAAATTATAAATATACATCTTTATGACTATTAACAATATTCAAAACAGACTATTGGCTAATTCACAGAAGAAAGCTTACATGGCTAACTTGTTCAGCACGTGTTAACGTCTCAGATGGCTGTCGCCCCCTGCTGGTGATAATTAAATTACACTTTAAATTCAGTCTGATTTGACTTGTACTAATAAAATCTTACTAACACAAAATTGTATAAACATAAACCATAGAAAATCAAGGAAAGGTGTTTATTTTATTTTATTTTATTTTTTGTAGTACTGGCTTAACCTGAAGGTTAATTATAAGGATCACCTTGTTTTTCTGATGACATCAAAGTCTGATGACATAATGATAACCTAAAAAGGGCCAAAAGCAGTTAACACGGTTCATAAAAATTCAAATGCTACATATGCATTATGATAAAATGATCAAGTATTATAAAATACTAAAAACTTTGTCTTTGCGAAGTATAATTCAAAACAGGATGTTCAATCCTTTAGAATCTGTGTAATACCTGAACGGCAAGCAGCTTTAGTGTTTTGGAAGTGTTTCGAAATAACTGTAGTGTTAAAATAGCCACAAATGCGTGTCTTATGGCACCATTGATTAATCTGAATGTTCAGTATAAAGGCATCAGTATAATATAGAACTGAAGGCACTGGCAAACACCCACACACATAAACTTGATAGGGTGTGGACAGTGTGCATTTCATCTTTGGCAGAACAGCTGACAGCTGTTTATATCATAATGTGTGTGTCCCTGAGGTCCTGTACACAAGGTAGCAAACAGACCACACACAAAGTGGCACCACTGGTACTGAATATCATTTAACAAGTCTTTCTCTCTTCACACAACCAGACAGACGAAATACCAAAAGACATATACACAAACATTCACATAGAATTATAGGATATGTGCTCCATTCCATCATCTGGGCCAATAAGTCATATTGCATAAAATAATAAAAGGCAGTCAAAGAGAAAAGCTTCAATACTGTGGACTGAGATCGAAAAACTGATACAAATGCAAAAATAATAAGATCAGTCCTGCGTTTGGGGGAATCAATACTAAAACCAGCATATGAAATAGGGCAGATCAAGATTTTTACAGTAAGTCCACACAATGCACATGTTATTCCTTCTCTGCCAACAGACAACATCTAAATCATGAACTGAGTGTATCCCTCCGCTCCTGTTACGATAACGTCCATCCATATTCTCATAGCTTCTGGAGAGGGTGCCACCAAGTAGTAGACACGGTCATGAGTCTTCACACTGAACGTGAGTGAAGGGTTTGGACTCTTGAGAGAGAAAGAGGGGTAAGATTACAGTTGGCCTCTAGGGGGCAGCACTGCAACATTAAAACGGGTGTCCACTCTTGGTCCTGGAGGGCCACTGTCCTGCAGAGTTTAACTCCAACTTGCCTTGACACAGTTCCGTGGAATTGTCTAGCACAGTGGTTCCCAATCCTGGTCCTGGAGAACCCCCAACACTGCACATTTCTGAAGTCTCCCTATTCAAACACACCTGATTTAACTCATCAGCTCATTAGTGAAGACCTCAAATGTGTGTGTCTGATAAGGGAGACACTAAAACGTGCAGTGTCGGGGGTTCTCCAGGACCAGGATTGACTAACAAGACTTTAATTAGCTGGTTCAGGTGTTTTTTATTGGGGTTGGAGCTAAAATCTACAGGACAGTTGCCCTCCAGGAGAAGGATTGGACAAAAATGAATCTTTATTCTTTAATTCTTGTTTAATAATTACTAAATAACAATAATCATCTTATTACAGACTTGAGTTTTATTTTGTAAGTCAGTAAAGCATCACTGAACTATCCGCCACTGAATAAAAAATAAAAGAAGGTAATTGCAATTTTTCATCTCACATTTCAGGTTTTTTTCTTCTCAGAATTGCAAGAAATAAACTCGCAATTTTGACTTGTTTTCTCGGAATTGCAAGTTTATATCTCACAATTCTGACTTTATAACTCACAATTCTGATGCAATTTTCACTCATTTGCAAACTATAGTCAAATTTTGCGAGATATTTTTTTCTTGCAATTGCGAGTTTCTATCTCACAATTCTGACTTTCTTTAAGTAAGCTGCGCAATATCGTATTCATATCCGAATGCGATTCATCTGCGATTATGATGCAATATTGTGCAGCTTGTCAGGGAACTACGGCTCTGTGTAGTAAGTGCCACTTCATTTGAAAGCAGATGATGGACATTTAATACCAATCACAGAACCTGATTTACTGACGAGACGCATGACAATCGCATGCGATTAATCGTACAGCCCTAGTTATAAAGTCAGAATTGCGAGATATGAACTTGCAATTCTGAGAAAAAAAGTCACAATTGCCTTGTTTTATTTTTTATTTAGTGCCGAAAACGGGCTTCCATACTGAACAGTATCCATTTATAGAAAAAATATTTATAGAGAATTTTGTTTTTCATAACGTTACCTGTTACCAAATCTTTTAAATGTTTAATAAATTACATGTTATTAATAATTGATGTCAATGAATTATAACATCAAAATAATGTTATGAAATTTTTTTTCAATTATTTTAATTTATTACTTAAATCAAAGATAAAAATTACTGTAAACAGCATATAAAGTTTATTATCTTGATGATTATTAGCTGCAGAGGAAAAGTACCTTGTGGGCGCTCTTTAAGTGGTCATAATACACTTCCTCTATGGCCTGGAAATAAATCACTCCTTTCAGTTTGGCCTCATGTTTATCTAAACCATTTAAAAAAAAGAACAAAAATCAATACTGACAAATCGTCTGAATCGACCAACTTCTTGAAGTGAAGGGAAAAATCACCTGCATAGTAACTCAGGGTCCTGCGGTTACGGTCGAAGACAAACCAGCGCTTCTTCCAGGTTTTGATTTTGCCACCCATCTTAATGAGGAAGCCCCTGCAGGTTTTCTCTGTGATGGAGACATGGTAACAAGTCTCTGTGTTGTGGCCGGCTGAGTCGATGTGGCTACGAAGGTCGAAGTCATCCTTTCTTACAGGTAGGTAGCGTGTGAGAGGACGAGACTGCAGCAGGGCCACATACAGTATACGACATTAAGTATTTATGCATAAATCAATCTAAAAGTATATGCAGTCTGTTCTTATGTGTTTCTAAGTGTTTTAGCATGTTTCCATGCAGTTTCTAGTGTGTTATGTGGTTGATAATCTGTTCTGAGTGTTTTAGTATGTTGCTATGCATGTAAGCATATTCTTATGTGGTTTTAGGTTTCACTCATGTCTCTGATGTTACGAGGCAAGTTAAAAAACAAAGTTATGATTCAAAGTTAGGTGTTTTATCAAATCTCTAACCTAAATATGAGCACTAGTAATAGCGATGCATGTCTTAGCACAGAACTCACCTGTGCTCTCTGTTTCTCACGAAGTTTCACCTCTCTCTCGATGAGTTTCTGCCTCCTGCAGGTTTCTTCTCGCAGCCGTTTTTCTAGTTCTTCTCGCCGTCTCCTCTCCTCTTCAAGAGCCATGCTCTTGCTCTCCGTCTCTCTCTCCTGAGACACAAACAGATGACACTGTTCTGTACAGATACGTGCCGAAATGTTGCTTTTTAAAGCTGCACACAATTAGTACTCTGTTCCAGCACAAACTCCCATGAACAACATCAGAAACAGGAAGAACGACTCGTTTCCCACAGCGTTCCTGCATTTCAAGCCAAATTTGTTGCCGTTTATGGCTGACAGAGCAAACAAGCTCACGGTTTAAGATCCGTGAAGCCAAATGGGGTTCATTTGGTTTTATGGTGTGCTGAAAGACTGGATTGTGAAACTGATGCCAGCTTTAGTATGACGTGGCAGGTTTGAGTGCCGTTTCATTACCCTGTGTTCCAGGAGCCGGTGCTTCTCGGCCTGAGCCTCCTGGAGAAGACGTTCCATCTCCTCGATCTTGGAAACATTGGAGGTGCTGGCACTACAGAAAAAAAAAACGAGATAATGCATTACATTTTACTTTTCAGAGTGAATGCTACACCAAAGAAATCTCAACTAGGCACTGAAACATCACGTTACCTACAGTGAGAAAAACGCATACACTTGCAAATGTAAATATGTCGTATGTGCACTGGCATGTATGTATATATGCTGGAGAAGACAGAAGGAACCAATAAAGCAGGTCAGCACTGGAGCACATTAACAGTCCAGGCATAGAGAACATGAGAGTGCGGCCCACAGTCTGACGTCTGATGCTTTCCATTTAGACTTCAAAAAGATCACGTGGGCCCCTCCTTTCAATAAACTTCAAATTCCCCCAAAAATCTTGCCCTCACTGCTTGGCTCCTCAATATCATCCCTAAAACCTCCATCTGCAAAAAATACATGAGAATCTTCTTCCATGTAAAACCCCATACCATTCCTGTTGTCATTACTTGTATTCCCAAAACAACTGTCCATAAAACAAAACATACCCTCCAATAATACACTTCCCAGTAACTGATAGTGGACAATGGCTATGGCAGTTCTTGCAAACTACAAAAAAGCAAGGCAAAGTTTAAGCTTAATTAGTTTCACATTTATGAAATACAGTGCCGTCATCATGGCAATCAACACACATCATTTTCTGTCAGATATGCATAAGAATCAACACACAGGAGTTTGGCTACTGATGGCAAGATAGACGGAAGACAAAAAAACCAATTGCCTAAAAAAACTAAATATACAAATATTCAAAAGAAGAGAGACCAATAGGCATTCATTAAACAGATACTGATGACATATTAGCTGTCAGATTTCTAATTACAGTGCCAATCATGCATGCACTGTAATTAGATTTTTCTAGATGCCTCTGTGAACATGTTCTGTCCACGATAGTTCTAAAGCTGAAATCGACTGCTTTAGTTATGGAATCTGACAGCTGTCAATCATTAACAAGATGCCTGTGCATGCATGAAGTAGTCATCTTTCTGGTTCTTAAAGCAAAAAAAAGGAATATTTGCTTATGAATGTTTTTTTTTTTTTGCTTGACTCAAAGCAGATGCAGATTTCAAATAAAACAAATGTTGTTTTTTTTCCTCTTCTTCGTCGTTCCATCTAATCGCCAATCCATAACATCTGGCCATCTTGTTTCCATCTTTCCCATTCCTCTGCAAATGCTGTATTCCTCTCATGTCCTTCATCAATCAGTTCTTTCATCTTTATGGTATCTTACCAGGGATGCTGGAGATGAACGGAGGTCATTCCTGATTTAGAACCCAAAGAACCAGCAGAGAGAAGTGGAACATAACACACAAAGACCCAAGAACAGCCTGAACCCGCACTCTGCGGCTGATTACATTCAAATTGGGGGGAAGAAACCCTGAATCTGTTTCCTCTAACTGTTCCTGCTGTAACCTGAGTGGATCCATCCCTGGAGCAGAGGAAGGGGTACCAACGGTCCTTCTAGGGCCCTTCAGAACTCACATTATTCAGGCAAACCACTCAAATTACACAAGTACCTATCCGTTGCCTGCAGCACACACACACACACACTCACACAGCATAAACACACATCGCTCTGAGAAATGACTTCATGTGGTCTCATCTGTCAAAGTCTTTTCACTAAGGTCTTAAACTAGTCACTTTTAAACAGACTTGAGGTTTATGGTAACCTACATGAGACCAGGCAGACGCCAGAGCATTCAAATATGGTTCCAGGATTTCAGTCGCTCTGTCTTTCTCTCTATTCTTTCCTCACACGTTGCCCTTGTTCTCAATATTTCATTCATTGTTCCCCAGACAGAACTCTTGGCTTGAACTACAATAAGAGCTGTGGAAATGTTTTCAATTACTAAGACATGGTATGAGTCACGAGTTTATATGATCCGTCTGCAGATCTGGAAACACACTACAGTCTGAATCTAAATGGGGACATAGAGTAGATTTCTGCTGTTTTTATATAAATTCTCTTTACACACACACGCACGCACGCACACACACACATATATATAATAATTAAATTTAAACCCCCATTCAGAAGTTTGGTGTAACATTTTTTGGTAACACTTTAGAATAATAGTCCATTAGTTAATGTTAGTTAACTACTTTGGTTAACATGATCTAAGCAAGAACAATCCTTCTACGACATTTATTAATCTTAGTTGATGGTAATTTCAACATTTACTAATGCATTATTCAAATCAAAAGTTGTGTTAGTTAACATTAGTTAATGCACTGTGAATTAGCATCAACTAACAATGAATAACTGTATTTTCAATAACTAACATTAACAAAGCTGAATAAATGCAATAATAAATGTATTGTTTATTGTTTGTTCATGTTAATTAATGAATTAACTAACATTAACTAATGGACCATTATTCTAAAGTGTTACCCATTTTTTGTTTTTGAATAAGTCTCTTAGACTCACCAAGGCTGCATTTACTTAAACAAAAATACTATAAGAACAGCAAAATTGTGAAATTATTCAATTTAAAATATATGTTTTCTGTTTTAATATATTTTGAAATGTAATTAATTTCTGTGATAGTGAAGCATTACTCAAGTGTCACATAATCCCTTAAAAATCACTCTAATATGCAGATTTGGTGCTAAAGAAATCTTATTCTTATTATTATCATTTTTGGAAAAAAGTTTTGCTGGAAAATGATTTTTATTCAGCATTCTTTGATGAATAAAGAATTCAGCATCCTTGCTGAAAATAATAAAAATAAATGAAGCATACTGAAACATTTAAAAGAAAGCTTATACACCACATAAATAATTTTTCCAGAAATCCCTGGATGCCACCAAAAAGACAGAATCAGTGAAAAAAAAGAAAAGAAAAAAAACATCCCTCACCTGGAGAAGTTGTCGGGCGAGCAGGCAGAAATGCTGGTTTCCATGCTGTCTGAGCTGTCCACACTCAGCGTGTCAAAGGCACGGCCATTGTCTTGGTATCCAAAGGAATCTAGGTAGACGTTAGTCTGTGAGGATGCACGGCCAGCAAGCTCACTCATCCTCATTCGCTGCTCCTCGCCAATTTGCTGCTGACTGTGCCCTGAGAAATATGCCAACCATTAAAAGAAAACATAATGAACACTATGAAATAGCACCGTTTCTTATCAAGCACCACATGAGTCTTCCTGCCTGTTTTCAGGGCTATCTCAGCTTTACCTGAGAGTGCAGCATCACTCCTAGGAGCAGGTTCTCCATTCCTGCTGCCCAGGTCAGTGTCCTCTGGCCAGGCACTGCCCAGGGCGCCCTGGGGCCCTTTACTGTGCTCACAAAGACCAGCCACCGTGCAATATTATCCTGACAACCCACACTACTGTTCAAAAGTGAGCAAAAAGTCATTGAGCACCAAATCAACACAGAATGATTTCTGAAAGATCATGTGACACTGAAAACTAGTAGTGATGCTGAAATTTCCAGCTTTAACATCACAGGAATAGATGACATTTTACAATTCATATTAAAATAGTTTAAACATTTTCACATTTAACAGTTTCAATGGTAATAATTTCATTATATTCCTGTGTTTTTTTATCAAAGAAGTCCATGCAGATTAGGTGAGCAAAAGAAACTTTAAAAAACACAATATCTTTCTGAACCCAAACTTTTGAATGGTAGTGTATGTGACAGAATACCTTACTCCGATTCATAGACTGGATCCCAAGCCCCTAATGACACCCTTCTTCAACCGCAAGTCAATAACAAATAGATAGATCCATATATTTGAGCTTAATATCAATTTAGGTGCTGTCTCCTGGAGATAGACTGTTTAACTTGTAGCCAGAACAACTAGTCCTGCTAGAATTAGCTCAGTGGATATAAGACTTGACTCCACTACAACCTTGATAACATCAACCACATCGAGAAAAAGCAGAGACCCGCCTCTCTGATGATCCTACCCAAGGGACCTTCAGATAAACCATCCGACAATACAGTCAAGCTTTTCATATACAACATTAAACTCATAACGCTCACATACTCAAAAAAGGCTTAAGTGTATTAACAATTAAAGCTAAAGAATTAAAAAGAAAACGTTCAGACTGACTGATCAGGTAGAAAAGAACACAGATATTTGTTGAAAACAGAATGAAAGCATTTCCTGTCCATCATCTTCCCAACATTCTTTAACTATCTTCACAAAACAAATAAATAAATGCATAAAGTTTCCACCCAGATGGAACAAATGCTTCCTATTGGAGGACATCAATTCCTTAGAAGGAGCCTCACTTTAATTG
Organism: Carassius carassius; assembly: GCF_963082965.1. Lineage (NCBI taxonomy): Eukaryota > Metazoa > Chordata > Actinopteri > Cypriniformes > Cyprinidae > Carassius > Carassius carassius. Next base: position 19,292,447 of record NC_081796.1, read on the forward strand.
TCCCTGATTTACTTGTTTTGATGTTCTAGAGAGCCTTAATGTGGCAATGGTTACAGAGTTACTACACAAACAACTGCTGAGATCACCAGTGACCATGGTGTTGTTGCATGCTGGGTAATAATTAATTTCCTTAATTTTTACCACTGTTCTGCAAATTTTCATAGGAATTTGCATAGAATTTAACAAGAAAGGAAAATTCGCTTGAGGGTGAAAGACTTCCCTAAGCAGATTTCGCAATGGTTTCAAGTTGATCACACAGAGTCATCCTGTTTACCATTGGAAAGCTGTTCAGATTGACGGTGATTCTGTGTGAGCTGTGCTTCATACATCTCTACACTACTGACAACGGACAATTAACCTTTTTTTGGCCTGTATAATTTTGCTAAAATTTCACTAATGTGACCGCACCTAAACTTTGTATTCTGCAGAAGAATTTGAGGGATTTAATAGAAGCCCTCATTCCTGTCAAAATACCCATAAACACCCACCATCAGCTCTCAAGACTATAAACAGCAGGGTGACATAATAATTAAGTCTATGAATAAAAATACAACAAAAACAAATGACTACATACACACCTCATCATGTACGACTGAATTACTAAAATAACATCACACCACTGTATGAAATACATCATATCATGCCTTTGTATTGTGTATAAAATAGCAGCTTTATTTCATACAAGATTCAGCCTCATCCAATAAGACCCATAAAAGGCCCAGGTGATTCAAACAGTGCATAAAATTAAAGAAACACTACAGGTTTGTCCATTTCAGAGAGTCCAGATACATTAAAAGCAATGTGGGGTTGATATTAGCCAATTACCAAGGCAATGAATGTCTCCCAAAGGAGGACATTCTTTGCCAGAGAGGACACGCTGGAAATTATCTTACAGGCACATTGAGAGTACTGTAGGCAGACTACTGTACCTTTCTTAGACTTGCCTTCAGGATAGAGAATGTAATTAATAATTAGGTAACATATTTATGAAGACTTATGAAGCATCAATTTTGATATGTAATGCTACATAATAACACTGTATATTTTAAACTGTGTGTTTCAGGTGAAGGGCCCTACCCTTGAGCAGACGATGTGTATCCACGTGTGTCTCTTTAGCGGAGATGGCAAGGGCTCGGTTCAACACACTCCCACAGCTGGAGCTTTGAGCTAAAGGTGGATGAGACTAAACACACGGGGTGATGTTAGAGTGAGCTTTTACTGCATACATTTACTATCGTTCAAAAGTTTGAGGTCAGGAAGAAGGTTTTTGGAACATTTATTGTAACTTTTGATTAATTTAATGCACCTTTGCTAAATAAATGTATACATTTCTTTAGAAAAAAATCTTACAGTTGTGTGGTTAAATTTTTATTGTTAGACATTTTAAATTTTGTGACAATATTATATTATATTATATTATATTATATTATATTATATTATATTATATTATATTATATTATATTATATTATATTATATTATATTATATTATATTATATTAACCAAAAAGATATTTAAATGAGCTAGAAATATAACAGAAAAATACATAAAAAATAATTTTCCACTTTTTTAAAATAATGAACAAAGTAGGGCTGTGCAAAAAAATCGAATGTGATTTACATGCACATCTCATCAGTAAAGACGCTCCTGTAATTAGAAGTTTATCTCCAGCATGTGCGTTCGGATCAGGGTTGCCAGGTTTTCACACAAATCCTGCCCAGTTGCCTCTCAAAACTAGTCCAAAACTAGTCCAATCGCGCTTCCAGGAGGTTCCACGATAAAAATTGCTTCCGGGGGTTATAATATAAGTTTTTTAGCAGGGTTGCCTTGGTAAAATTCGCATTTTAGGTGCTAAATATCACGTTATTTGTATTGGGGTCGCTTCGACCCTCGGACATGAAAAACAACCACAGACTTGGCAACACTGGTTGGCATTTATTACACCGAGCCGTAATTCACTGACAATCTACACAAAATCGATGTTAAAATCGCAGACGATTCTTTGTCGATTTTGAAAACGATTTTGTGTTAGTTGTCGGTAGACTACGGCCAGTGTTGCCAGATGTACGATAATTATCGTATATGTACGATAATTTTTACCTCTGTACGATGTACGATCAATAATTAAAAAAATCCCTTAATGTACGATAATTTCAGAATTCTATGAAAATTTAAATGAGGGTAGTTGCAGTCATATGGCTTCTTTACTCATACACGAAATCGGCTCATTACAGACACTCTAAATGCGTTCGTGTGCACCTCAGGGTGTGTTAAGAATGCAGGAGGGTGCCCTGCTTTAAAGCCAACGAGCACTAGTTGCGGTCCATGATAGCAAGAACCCCTTCAACATCTGGCAACACGCAGGATTCCGATGAAAGCAGCTCAGATGTGGAGTTAACTGCACCACGCAGCAACAACTAAATTCCTTCTTCACTGGACGCCACAAAGCAAGTGTTAAAAATAATTTTAATATGATTTAATATGCGCAGTGACGCAGACAGTCACTGAAAATAATGGGATAGTATTTTGTCTCACTGCTTCCGTCAAACAATACGCCTTGTTATCTATTGTGGTAATTTGCAGGTCGTGTCAAAATGTTGTTGGTTTAGAATAGATAAATAACTCTTTTGACTCGTGTACGATAATTTTCTTCCAGATACGATAATTTTGAACTTCTGGTACGATACTTGGACATTTCCAATCTGGCAACACTGACTACGGCTCTGTGTAGTAACTGCCCATCCACCTGAACCAGTGTTGCCAAGTCTGCGGTTTGAAGCAACCCCAATACAAATAACGTGATATTTAGCCCCTAAAATGCGAATTTTACCAAGGCAACCCTTCCAAAAATGTATATTTTAACCCCGTGAAGCAATTTTTATCGGGGAACCTCCTGGAAACGCGATTGGGCTAGTTTCGGACTAGTTTTGAGGAGCAACTGGGCAGGATTTGTTGTGAAAACCTGGCAACCCTGATCTGAACGCACGTGCTGGAGATATACTTCTAATCACAGGAGCATCTTTACTGATGAGATGCGCAGGAAATTCGCATTCGATTTTTTGTACAGCCCTAGAACAAAGAATATGTAATCAATGCACCAAAACAATACAATTTGATAATAAACAGCAACATTTACAGATATATTTTAATAAAACATTGTAAAGCATGCCAGGACAAGTTACTAAATAAGCTGTTTCAAAACCAGACAGTCTTTGTGAAACATATTGGCCAAATAATAATTACATTTATTAAATGATTTAATAAAATATTTTATATATTTTTATTTTGAGTAAAATCATTATGCCAATCACAAATGCTGGTTAAATTTCATAATTGCTAATAAAACACTGAATAGATAGTAAAAATACCATCCAGAACATGTTTAGTTTGTTATTTCCATATTTATTATTTACTTGATAGATATGATAAAATGCACATTAGTGACTTCTATGATATCGTGTAAATGTATAATCGATTCTTACTTTAGAAGGTATGTTACGACCCAGAGTGGCACAGGTGAACTGTGGGGCTATGGTGGGCTGGGTCTTCTTCCGAGGAAGAGTGTCACTCAAATGAGTTCCGCCTTCCTTACCGTACCGCTTTCTTTCTTCTAGTATGCGGAAATGCTGAGGAACAGAAAGCTTAAGGTAAGAAATTTCACTAATAATTGCACTCATACATACATATACACATACTCGCAAGGTTTACCTGCCTGTGGTGGCACCATTTTTTGGCAGGTAGAGGAGGAGGAGCAGGAAAAGGGTTGAGGAAGGTGACCATGTCTTCAGGCCAGTGCACATAGGGAGGTTTAGGATTTGGGACGAGAACATGCAGTGAAAGAGGAAGAAGGGATAGAGGAGGACAGTGGACAGGAAGAGGGAGAGTGCTTTGGCAAAGATAGGAAAAGAGAAAATCAGAAAATAAGAATGCTAGAAGAAAGTGGGCTGATAGGCTAGTTTGTTTAAAAGGTTCATATCATGAAAAACTGAACTTGCCTTGATGTTTTGCACTAAACCACTAACACCAAGACAGTAATATGGAATGAAATTAAATATATATATAATGATTAACTTGTATTAATATTATTATGTAGCATATGACCTGTTTAAAAAAAATCTAATCAAAAGGGAATCAAATTATAATATAATTAATATTTATTTATAAAGATATGTATATACATTTGAATGCGTGATATGACCCCCTTTAATTTAAAAAGAATGAGAGAAAGGGAATCAAATAATATAAATAAGTACCATGAAGTGACCTTTATTCTCTTTCGAGTACTTGACATGCGCACAAACTAAATCCTGGACACGCTTAATTCCAACACATATAAACCATCCTGATCACACACACCTCACCCTCTCCCGTCGGGGCAGTGCTCTCCGTAGGACTGGGGTCAGTCCCTGTGGCAGGGGCGTCAGGAGAGGACTGAGCTTGGGTGGGGAGGGGTTCTGGGGTGGGATCTACCCCCAGCTGGCAATACAGTTCATTGATCTCATTGACTGTAACATAGCCCTGGAACAACCCATTTGGAAAATGGGGGGGGGGGGGGGTGAATAGGAAAAATACATACATTCAGGTATGTTAAAATGATTAAAGACAAGCATATTAATAACAGATGAATCACAAAAAGAAAAAAAAAGTAATAAAAAAATAAATGATAATAAATTAAATGAAAAAAATTACATTTTAAAATGAATAAATGACAGATGAATTAGTAAAAAAAAAATCAGGGATCCAAACGAAAACCTCTTATTAATTTAGGAGGTTAATTTAGGAGCATTATGAACTAAACTACCCAGAGGAGTGGCATGTTAGGAGGTATTTTGGAAAGCAGGAAATGAGCGACAAACATTATCTTGCATGCACATGCTAGTGCGTTACCTCAGCATTTTTGATAGTCAGAGAGGAAAGAAGAGAAGAAAACATCAGTAGGTCAGCAGGAAGTGGAGACAGGGTTTTGTGGGCATGGCAAAATTCACTATGAGGTGGACACACATCGGCCAACTGGAAGCATTCCTGGAATACAGGGAAAAAAGACCCTGTTTCCACAGTGTAGAAACAAACAACCCTCTGCAACTAAAGATTTCCATGTTGCAAGGGTCGTGATGAGGACATGGGTGAAAAAGCGATCCAATCATGATGTTATAGTAACCTTTTGGGGCCACACATGGTTGAAGTGCTCAGACCCATAACACATGAGCAGTCCAAGAGAGGATTCCATAGTCCGTGTCAAGAGAAGATTTGCAACACACAATCCTGTCAGACTTACCTCTTTCATACTGATGGGACTAACAGGGAAACCCAATTCCCCAGTGAGCTCAGAATATTTCTTCTCCAAGTTGACGAGATTCTCTTTTTCCTGGGAAAAATTGAGAAAGACTTTCATGATTCAGAAGCACCAATAACAGCTTTAAATAAAGGGTGCAGAAAAAGGACCAAAATGCAGTGTAGCATGGCCATGTAGTAATATTACACAAACATACCTGCTGTAGCATCATCTGAAGATTATTCTTTTCCTTCACAAAGTTGTTCTTGTCCCTCTGAGCCTGCTGGGAAATCTGGGTATGCTGTTTCTTCAGGGCCAGGAGCCTCTCCTAAAGGTGTCACACATAAACGTGTTGGAATGATCATAGTCAAATAGCCACTTTATGAGGCTTGTGCTAAAACTTTCCCATCGTTCTCCGTGACAGCCCTAGAATGATGGTCAGTAAGATTTTTTAAATAGTTTTATTTAGCAAGGATATGTTAAATTGATCAAATTTGACAGTAAAGACTTAAAATGTTACACATTATTTCCATTAAAAAAAAATGCTGTTCTTTTGAACGTTCTATTCAACAAAGAATCCTGGAAAAATTTTATTATGTAACATATTAAACAGTTAACTGTTTAACATATTAGAATGATTTCTGAAATATCATGTGACATATGAAGGTTGGATTATTGGAAAATTCAGTTTTGCTCTCACAAGAATAAATTACATTTTACAATATATTAAAATAGAAAACAGTTCTTTTAAATGGTAATAATATTTTACAGTAATTTTATGTGTATTTAGATTAAAAAAATGCAGCCTTAATCGTTGGTGAGCATAAGATGCTTTTTCAAAAACATTTTAAAAATTGTATCGAACCCAAACATTTGAACTGTAATATTGATAAAACATAAGTTACACTTAATTCACATATTTAGCTTTTTCTCTTTCTCTTTCTGCCCATCAAATCATTTGAATGCACCAAGTTCTTACTCATAAGAAATAACTTTCCAGGAGAACATGACATGAAGGCACCAACAGGCCGATGAATGCATATCCAGGAAACTCACCTTCCGTGTGACGGTGCTCCTCTGGTATTCTGCGATCTCCCTGAGAATATGTTGTGTCTGAGTCTCTTTCTCCTCATCCTGACGACTCTCTCGTTCCAGCTGTTGAAACTCTAGGTCTTCAAACCGCTTGGTCTCCACCTCTAGTGTCTCTGCATCCTGATACACAAAGACATGAGGATCTGAATTGGTGCTAGTTCTATATCTTCAAACTGAAAAGGAAATGAAGACGTGATGCTCCCACAATTTAACAAGCATCAAAGAAACCAACAATAGTTCACACCAAACCCCCCTGCTCCAGCAGCCTCCCCAGGGATGGAGACAGGGTCAAGGTTTCACCCTGCTGGAAGCAGGCCAATAACTGCTAGAAACATGTGCTACGACATGCCAGTGAACAGAGGAGCTGCCACAACTTCCACCACTGGAAGCCACTGACCTTTAGAGATCAATCATGTCAACACTCGCATAACATGACCTTCTGTGACATAAAGAAACTCTGCAGCCATTCCATGCCATTGCAGAAACAGCTACTGTACTCCACACTTTCATTCAAGGCCTGCCAGCTTTAAAGAACCTCGTCCCTTCCTATAAGTCCTCTCAGGGACTGTGTACCAGCCTATCAGGATGAACCTTGTGGAACATGTCTTAGACAAAGAACTAATATTTGCAGATAATATATGAGATTCTTTGGATTACAGTCATTGGGGGAAAATATGTTTAATATTTGCACAATTAAATTTGTTATTAAATATAAATGACACAATACAATAGTAGGAAGCCAGCTGAAATGTCTTTCATGAAGGTAAGACAGATGCAAGCGCTAGGGATGAAGAGGACAAGAACCTGGTTATGAGGAAGAGGTGGATGAAGGCTGTGTGTGAGTACTGACCCCGCAGAACTGCAGCTGAAGTTGCTCTTTCAAGGCTTCGGGGCAGGTGTCCAACTGAGTCTTCTGCTCTGCAAGCAGATGCACCAGTCGCTCTAACGTTACACGCTCCGCATCTAGCTTGGCTTTGTCCTGCGTGTATGCGCATAGGATGCAGGGAAGAGGAGAGAAGGAGAGAAGGGTTAGTGCCGGGGCAGGTGGGGTGGCAAGGGTTAGTTACTACACAGTAAGTAACAGCACAATTGTGGCATGATGGATGTGGAGGTGTTGAATTAAATGAAGAACATGAAAATGCAGGAAAATTATAGCTGACATTATCAACACTGAAACAACTGTGAAATACCTCAGCAATCAGTTCGAACTGAACTGAAACTGACAAGTGTCCACTTTGCATGTTTACAACACTGCAAACAATGGCCTCAATAACAGTTTGATAACAGACACCAATGTTCAATAACTACTAATAATCATAAAGCAATTCTTGCATCAAGTAGTCCAACCATAGACAGTTTTTGGTTGTCAAACAACAAAATGTTATAATATCACCTTCACGTGATTCTGTTCCAAAACCTAGCAAGCTTTCTTACTCTACTTCCTACATAGGCAGCATCCTAATCAATTAACTAATTGAACAAATCAACCATCTTCTTTAAGAGTTAGTATGTCAGAAATGGACCGTCAGCTAAAGTTTTTTTTATTTTTTATCTCAAGTGTCTCTGCAGCTGCCAGGCTAAATTAAAGAAAAAACTGGAAGCCAGGCTGAACTTGAGATGCAGGTGCAAGGATTTCCACCAACTCCTGTCTTAGAAATCCCCTGCAAAACACAGCGTGTGATGTCACTCGGGTTAGCAAAGGTGTATTTCGAGCAGAGCTGGAATCACCATGTGACACGGATTGAGAGGCTACCAGGAAGTGCAAGTGTCTGTGTGTCTGTGAAATACAAATTAATTTAAGGCTATATTTTAATATTTCAGAATTAATAATATGTATTTTAAATGTAAATGTAAATGTGTTCTTTACACAAAGGTGCTGATAAAGATACTTAGAAACCATAGCTTGGCATAACTAAATTAAACTACCTTTTAAAAGACTCATTAGCAAATCTAGAAGCAAAAGTAGCCAACTACGCTACAGCAATTTAAGGGGGCAACTTTTAAATACATTTCCATCTGATAATACAATTTAACAGTATTTATCTGGCACCAACAATATCAATTAGGGTAACACAAATCTACAATAAAAATTTATAATGAAACATGCTAAATTCTATAACAAACTCAAAACCAGTGATGCACAACAGCAATTGGCTACACAATCCCTCAAAAGGACCTCTAGGCTTCAAATCAGTGTTTCATTTTGTTACACTGAAGTCTGGGGTCAGTACGATTGTCTTTAAAAGAAGACTCTAATGTGCACAATGGCTGCATTTATTTGACCAAAAATACTGTAAAAGTGGAAATGTTATAAATAGCTATTACCATTTAAAATAACTTTAACTGTAATATATTCCTGTGATGGCAAAGCTGAGTTTTCAGTGTCACACGATCCTTCAGAAATCATTCCAATATGCTGATATGATGCTCAAGAAAGATGTTGTCATTATGGTATTTGGTATTAATGTTGCTTTTTTGTTTAGTTTTTTTTTTTTTTTTTGGGAAGCGTAAAGCTACAGTAAATTGGGCACATACTTGTTCTAAAGCTATCTGGTTGTTATTAGGTGAACAAAACCATACCGCCAATCCAAACTGTATGCTAATTGTCAATCATCTTTGACGAACGTGGTCCTGAAAACAGAAACAAAATAGTTCACTTTTTATATTTATATGAACTGTCTAAAAGAACTAAATCCTTACAAATGAATCTGACTACTAAACTACTGTACATACCAAAAGGATGGACAGTTTAGGAGAGCACATTTGAGTTAAGTTAATAACTCCACCGTTAGGTACGGATACACTGATATGCAGATTTTATCAAGGCACATACCTGAGATTTTTCCATCTGTGCTTTGTTCTCAATGTCAGCCATCTTCTCTTTAAGTTGCTCCAAAGCATCTTTCTCCTGCTGTAGCTGAGCCATCTCTGAATCCTGCTCGCCTTCCAACAGAGCACGCTCCACTTCCAACTAAACACACACAAACTTCATTTTTTACTCAATCTAAAGTTCTGTTTTAAACTAAATCTATTACAAATATTCACTGTCACTTAGAGTAACTACTGCAACAAATTAAATGATTTTGTGGAGAACGGTGATGTCATGTCACTACGATCTGGACCACTGAGGTGCCTCCTTTCACACAAATGAAAAGGGGCCCACGTTCTAAACCCATAAAAGCCGAACAGCTGACACAAGACCAACCTACCTACATATCATTAATCAGGCCAACTTAGGCAAGCTTTCTTTTGTGCTTTGGGCCTTGGGCTTTATAACAACTTTGCAGTGTCTAAGAGGGGATAGAAATAGAATACGTTCTTATGTTCAGAACCAACCTGACAGAGTGAAAACAATGGAACAGAAGCAGTTTGTAGGGATCAATACACCATCAAGTTGGTTAGATGGAAATACTGTTAGCTACACACTTTTAAAAATAAAGATTCTTTACTGCCATCTATACTGTAGATCCATGAAGAACCTTTAACATCCATAGAACTTTCCATTCTACAAAAGTCCATTCTCTGACATTGATAGACACCACTCTAGCTCTAAGAGCAATTTTACCATGTGCCTTCAAACCTCAGTAGGAGAGAAAGGATACAAATAAGAAAAATGAGGAAGAGAGGAAGGGAAAGTACATTACAGTGGAAATACACTGAAGTCAAATCAGGAATGAAGAGCATCATTTAAAGTGAAAAAAAAACAGAGAAAGTAAAACAGATTAAGTCTTGGCAGTTCAGACCTCCTTGTCTAGCTGTGGTCTTCATCACAGCTCCTGATTACTTTGCCACATGCACAACTCTCCCACACAGACACTCTCCCTTCACTACTCACACCATCCCTGATCTCTCCCTTCCTCCACGACCTGTAGATGCGTCTACTCTACCTCTCTGATGGACTCCTCCATCTGGTTGTCCAGGTCTTTGATCTTCAGCTCTAACTCTTCCATATTATTCAGGACCTGGATCCTCTCCTCCTCTATATGTCTCACATCCAGCTTCAGCTGTGTGTCGTCCTCAGGCGTCTGATGAAAACAAGATAATGTAAGCAACTTCACGACTATACCCAAGGATTAAATAAAAAGCAAAACACATAAAAGACATTAGGTCGGTTTAAAATTAAAATGACTGAAAATAGTTTTTTGAAATTCATATAAAGCTAAAATAATAATTTAATTTTGATATCAAAATAAATTAAATAGAAATATTTGAAAATAATAAAAATGACAGAAGCACATAAAATTACTAAAACTTAAAACTAAAATTGAAATGAAAAATAAAATGTTTACTATAAAAGTGATTTTAAAATATTAATAAATACTATACAAATAATATTAATGTAATACTAAACACTCCAAATGTTAATTAAAATAAATTAATTTATTAAAAATGAATTTAGTTCAAAGCACTAAAAATACCAAAACTCAAACTTAAAATGAAAATAAATGAAAGTTAAATATAAACATTTAAATAAAAAATAATTAAAAAAATGACAAAAGCACATAACAAAATAAAAAAACTTAAATGAAAACTAAAAATATCAAAATAAAATTAAATGATATATTAATGAATATTATAACTGTATATAAATAATACTGCAGCAAGCTTTATTGGAATCAGTTGTTTGGACTGTTAGCTGTAAGTGGGAAGCACCAGAGCATTTCCGTCTCTTAATAGGTTCTGTATTCGCAAGGAAGCTTACTTAGAAGTTAGCTGCCTATGTAGACAGCAAAAAGCAGGGCGGTTTACTAGGTTTTGAAACAGAGCTATTGTGTGCATTTTGTCCCCTCGTTCAGGTATTTACACATTTTTCAACCTTCCAAGCTAAAATTATTAGTAATGCTTGGTTTTGAATTGATTTTTAATGCTACATTTACAACTGGGCTGAATGTCAATGCAAACAGTGTAAAGCACTTTAATGCAAGCCATTTAAAGTGTGGACATGCCCCCTTCTGGCAGCGGTGCTGATCTTTAGCTATGAGAAACAGGATTCACTGAATGAACACCAACGAGTCCAAACTTCGAGGAACATTGCCGCGGAGTTACACACTCCATTTCCTAAACCAATTATTTATCTATGTTTTCAATATCCGTGGAAGGGTATCTGCTTATTTTGACTTTTATAAGCGAAATAAAAAGTTGACCTTTGACCTGGAAGATTCCACATGTAGGCCTAAGTACATGTCATGTATGATTAGGACAGCACATATGGGTGAGAAGACTGCCATTCTTCCAGTTTGTGAGGCAAAGATCAACCAAACACAATGCGCATGACCCTGCTATATTTGGACAGTGATGTTTATATCTGCTCATTACAGTTTATACTAAAGAGGGCACATCTCTGAGCTGCTTCAGCTGTTTCTGTGTGGCCCAAAAGGGAGAAAAGGGGCCACTACAGATTTATAGTTTCTATAAAATGGTTTTCAAGTCTATTTAGTGGTTTAAGCATATCTGTTGATGGATAAATAACAGAACCAATGCATGACTTCTACTCCTACGCAGAAGACTGATTAGATTTGTCCATACAGGAGTTGAAGGGAAGACACCAGCACATTCCTTCTTGGATTAAAGTGTGCGTGAGGTTGTGTGCATGCCAAGGAAGGGTGGTAGACTCTTATAACCTCTCCTAACTTTATCAGGAATAATATGTAAGCATATGGGTAGCAATATTCAATTTGGAATGTAATATGCAAAATGACAATGCAATATGTAAAATGGCAATGCATTTCTGTATTTACATTTACATTTTCCAATACATTTGTGCAACGTTTGGTGCAAAATGAAAATGAAAATGAAATTACATAATTTTCATTTGCCATTTCATACACCAGTTTTAATATGTAAAATGAATACTAATTTTAATGCTTTATAAGTTGCAAAATGAAAATGAAAATGTATTACAGAAATGATTAGATTTGTGTAACATGTTCAAGCAAAAACTGTGGCAAAATTATCATTTAAATGCTATTTTTCTTAAATGCATTAACACTCACAGTCAAGACACTTACGATTGCATTTTCATTCAATGTCCCGCAATGAATTTAGCAAAATTCAATGTGCACTTTGAAAATGCATTCCGAGCCGATCACGTGTCCGCCCCGTCCCACCATGTCAATCACTGCGTGAACAAGGCGGGGCTTGCAGAAGGTCAGAGACTCAAATCTCAAGAAGAGGATTCAAGTGAGAGAACATGGACAAGACAGTTGGACAGTTAAATAGGATTTTTTGGGAAGGTAAGTCTGGCCAGTTATACAGCAAAGCGAGTCAGACGAGTCTGAAGATCTGATCTTAATTTGGTGAAACATTAAAGTTCTAGTCTGTGTCAATTACTCTCATAATAAATAATAATAATAATGTTACACGTATTTTTCGGTATAAGTTTCATCAGTCCAAAAATACGTCATGACGAGGAAAAAAACATAAATAAGTCACACTGGACTATTAAGTCGCATTTATTTAGGACCAAGAAAAAACATTACCGTCTACAGCCGCGAGAGGGCGCTCTGGGGTAGGCTACAGGAGCACTGAGCAGCATAGAGCTAATTTTACTATTTTTATTTCAGAAATGTAACTATATTAATTTTTACAATTATTTATTAATGTCACACATACCTAGTGCCTTATGACTTAAAAGATGAGAGTGGTAAATGTTACAGACATGGAACTGTTCAGTCTATTATTGATTTTTATTTCCACTTCACTTTTATCCAAAGAGACAGAACTATTTGCACTATATTTATCAGTGGGACAATATTCATACAATACTACAACCTAGAAATTATTTGCAGGTCTCAGCAGCACGAATTATGTGCCCAGCTACATCTGATTCAAATATTATGCTAATTAACAGTGAGCGGTGGTTTCAGACATTACAGTGCTTCACTCGCACTGACTCTTATTCTGCCTGAAAGAATGAAAAGACCGAGCTGAAGGTGGAGCGATTCGACCAATCAGATGAAAGCAGCGTTTCAGCTCTGCCCGAAGTGCGAATGAAATATTGAAGCCATAAACCGAAATGATCAAAACGTATACGGGCCAACTGTCTTGTCCATGTTCTCTCACTTGAATCCTCTTCTTGAGATTTGAGTCTCTTGACCTTCTGCAAGCCCCGCCTTGTTCACGCAGTGATTGACATGGTGCGAGGGGGCGGACACGTGATCGCTCGGAATGCATTTTCAAAGTGCACATTGAATTTTGCTACATTCATTGCGGGTCAATGAATGAAAATGCAAGCGTAAGTGTCTTGACTGTGAGTGTTAATGCATTTAAGAAAAATAGCATTTAAATGATAATTTTGCCACAGTTTTTGCTTGAACATGTTATACATATCTAATCATTTCTGTAATACATTTTCATTTTAATTTTGCAACTTATAAAGCATTAAAATTAGTTTTCATTTTACATATTAAAACTGGTGTATGAAATGGCAAATGAAAATTATGTAATTTAATTTTCATTTTCATTTTGCACCAAACGTTGCACAAATGTATTGGAAAATGTAAATGTAAATACAGAAATGCATTGCCATTTTACATATTGCATTGTCATTTTGCATATTACATCCCAAATTGAATATTGCTACCCATACGCTTCCATAGAATTAGCAGTATGGAAAAGGACTAGCTTTACAAATGATTCAATTACCTAACAAGATTAAAACACACCGCATCTAAAAAAGACTTCATGCTTGAAACCATATTGGAAAGCAATCGGTCTGAATCAATCTGAAACATAACATAACATAACATAACATAACATAACATAACATAACATAACATAACATAACATAACATAACATAACATAAATTAACATAACATAACATAACATAACATAACATAACATAACATAACATAACATAACATAACATTAAATGCTGACATGGAAATATACTCTTTTTAAACAATTTATTGAATTTTATAAATTAAAATATGAATAATACCATTACACCCACAAAATACCTGCAATATATAATATAATATAATATAATATAATATAATATAATATAATATAATATAATATAATATAATATAATATAATATAATATAATATAATTTTTTGATCAAATAGTTTAAAAAGAGTTTGTTAACATTTCAGCAATTTTTATTTAATATATTTTACTACAGTATATAAAATAAAATCAGGGGCCTCAAAAAGTATTTGGACATTTAAAATGTTTTAATGCAATGCAAATGCAATGATTGTTAACCAGACGGTCCCAAGGAGATTTTTAGTACATGCATGAAGTCAGTTCATTTCATTCATACACTTCTAAGAGTAGCTTAAGTGGCCTAAAGGAAGCTTTATTAATTACCTTGTTTATCCGTGTCGGCCAAGGAGAAGGGGTGGGAGCAGAGCCAAGGGCAGCTGTTGTCTCCACCCTGACTTCTATGTGTCCACTGTTCTTGCGCTGCCGTACCTGTCTCTCCTCGCTGGACTGGGTCTCCCGGGCTTTAAGCCCATAGTCATTTTCAGCAGGAATGCTGGCTGACAGACTTGCAGAGTCTGAGAACGTAGACTCATCATCTGACACCTGTAATTTCTCCAACTCCTTGTTGATCTTCTGCAAGTCTGCAACGGCCAAGCCAGTTTTGTCCTGCTCTGCACGTCCCAGCCCAGAGCACAGATTTAGGATAGTCTCCAGACGCTGACGTTCCTATGGATCAGACAAAAGAAAATGCATATTCACATGCAACATCAATCAAACAGCTGGAGGGAATGACAGATTTAGAAACCTTTCTTACCTTTGAAATGCAAACAGATTTACATGCAGCAGTTCAGAACATGTTTGTTATTTGGAGAGAACTCTCATGCAGACATTTCACACTAATAGCCCATGGTTAACTTAAAGAAGAACATTACTGCTATTTCTTCTTACATTATCAAGAAGGTCCAATACACAAACATCTTTGATTCCATCCATTTAAATGAAAAGAGGTGCAAAATTACCTTGAAAAGTCCCATGTGGACAGATCAGAGAAAGACCAGATGAAGACTACCAGACATATACATCCAAAACAACCCTGGCTCATGAAGGAATGCACTTGGCTTGAAAACCCCCCCTGTATTTATCGACTGATATGGAAATGCAAACAGCAAGTTCAGGTGAGCATTTCCAAAGCCAAGAAAAATGATCTCACAGGTTCATATACTGTAGCTAAGTATGAACAACGTGCCCTGCATCACAGGCATATTAACAGTTATTAAATCTATAATGAAGATATTTCCTTGTAAATCGAAACCTAGTCCATAAAACAAGCCCAGCATTTTTTATGCATTCACACGGCCCTATTCTTCAGAGAGTTCTACTCACCATATCAATGGATCCAGAGGTCAGACACATGACACATTGTGACCTCCACCTCACAGAAGGAGATCATGACCTCATCAAAAAAATGCCAGGTTCAGTCACATTCCTTAGCACAGCAAGTACAAATTACTGAAAGACATGAACTCATCTTCAGCGCCACACTAAGCTGGTGACAGAAACACAAACCCTCTGATGGAGGTTGATGAGTTGGTTGGAAGGGAGATTGCAAATGGGAGAGAGAGAGGGAGCTCTCAGAAACTGGGCAGAGAGTGAAACTAGACTCAATAAAAACACTGCTGGCACTGGACAGGAAAGGACATACAAATAGGAGCAGTGTGATTCAATCCTTCCTCTTTTATTCATTAGACACACTACCAGCCCCAGTGCATGAGCGAAAGGGAAAACTTCACTGGATCCCCTCCTATAATCCTAATCAATTTCTAAACACTCTCTGTATCAATGATAGAATTGATCTGTCAAATGATAGTTATTGCTTTGCGGTGTACTTATTCTTGAAAATATAAACACGTTGATGTTATTTAAATCACTCTTCACGTTATATAACCAGTGTTATTTTGAGAAATATTTATACTGATAGATTTATTAATAAATAGTTTCAATTTATTTTATTTCTCTTTATTCTTAGTACTTAAACTTAAGTTAGTTGCAAAGTTGCAAAACATTTAACATTTTCTAGTATAAGTTTTTTTCTAAAAATTGTATTTTATTTCAGTTAATTTTTTAAATATATATTTACAATTTAGACTACTAGCTTAGCATAGCACTAACAGGTAATGAAAAGTTCTAGCTAGAACAAGCAAATACAAATTTAATAGAACTACATTTATGATCAGGCATTCAGGATCTGGAACAGGGGGATAAAAGCGGGGAAAAACATCTGTGTGCACTTACAGACATTCAAAGTCATTGGCAAAGCAATTTATATCTTTGCGAGCAACAAATAAATTACCAGTAAATATATAAATAGATATCAAATGCATGAAATGTATTTATTTTTCCAATGCTGCTGCCATTTGGAAATGCTATTGGATAGTTTTCTCCCAAATGTTTTTACCTAATTGGGCTCTGAAACAGGGAAAACAACACATGCTACGCAACTGTGCCATCATGAATAAAGTATGTGTTTTCTGGACATGTACAACCATGGCTAAGGTCTGTAATAATATGTTTTTAAAGTAACCCAGTGAAAGTCTATGTGGGGATATATTTCTCCACCTGTAGCAGCCTTGTTTTCACTCAGTGCTGGCCTTGTAAAGATCACCAGCCTGTAGTTGTGGTGCTAACTAATGAGTAGGCGGCCTACGATGATGGTTTGGTCTCTGCCCAGCAGGGCGGCGCCACAGGTGGCCTCCCTTAACCACAACGTACAAGAACTCTGTTGCCTTTCATTTGAACCCCATTGAGAGCAGCTGAGAAGCAATAATGGGGCATGTTATTGCTTGGGCAATTTGCCAGGATCATCTGCAGCTGTGGGCGGTCTCCCACAGAGAGTGTTTTCAAAAGGCCGGGTTCAATAAAAGTGGATGTGGTTCTGGGCTGTCGAGCTGTCTATTAATAGGAGGTTTATGCAGCCACACCTTTGCTGGGGTCTTCCACCACATCCACTACAAAGAACCAGAGGGGCCTTCCTGGACATGGCCTGTTAGTTATAGCCAAGTGAAATGCCAGAGCGCAAGTTTGGCAGGAAGATTAATTAAGATGCAGGTGGGGTTCCCCATTTCTGAGCTCCCACACGATCCCAAGTTGCAAGAAAAGTTGAAATATCACCAGCTTTTAATGTGATACCCCCTTCAAAATGAAAAAAAGAAAACAGGGTAATGGAGGAGGAATTTTAAATATTCTGAATGAAATCAGTCATCAAAGTCATTAGTTTTTGTTTATATATATATATATATATATATATATTGGGTGAGTCTTAAGAAGAAATTATATGCTTATAAAAAATGTACATAAAAATGAAACCGATGATTGGACATGCAGATGTCTATAGTTCTATAATGATTTGCATATTTTGTGTTAAAGTCAACTTGAAACTATTTTAAACCCATTTTACTTATGAAGTGTGACATTTTGAGCTAACTAGGAGATTTAAAGAGAAAAAAGTATGGCAACTTAATTACATCAACTAAAACTAATTGCCAGTAAGTTACGGTTAACTATCATCAATCGCTTATAAAAACTAGTACATACAAATAGTAGTAAAATACAAATTTGGCTATTGGTTTATTTTAATGCACCTAGCCTAGAAAAGGAAAGTCATTTTGGAGGCGGAACAAGTTGCATTTGAACATAATACCAGGAACATGTAAAAGTAAAAAGTGCAAAGTTATGATTTAATCAAAGTAGTGGCAGATATTTTCTTCCATATCATGATGTACAACTGAATTAAAAGGATTATCAAAATAAATGAAGGGTGGAATCTTGATTCAGTCTTTTGGTTGTTGATTGGACGAAGGCAGATCTGAATGCGAGCTTGCAGTCAATTGTAAGAAAGGGGCGAGGTTTAAGAGGACAACAAAGTCCTGCATAAGTGACAAATCTAAACATGCATTTAGAAAAATGTATGAGGTGAATTTTCATGTCATGTTGACTTTAAAGCAATACATGAACAACATAAAGTGATTAAAGTCTCTCACCAGTCTCTCCACTTCCTGTTCCCGCAATCTTTCGTCCCTCTGTCTCTGATGGTAGTCT
Organism: Carassius carassius; assembly: GCF_963082965.1. Classification (NCBI taxonomy): domain Eukaryota; kingdom Metazoa; phylum Chordata; class Actinopteri; order Cypriniformes; family Cyprinidae; genus Carassius; species Carassius carassius. The sequence continues at coordinate 19,310,832 of NC_081796.1, forward strand.
TGAAGCTCTTCCTTTCCGCTGAGAGAGCTGATGCTGCCCTTTCTCTCCCTGAAGCCACTCGGCGGACCCAGCCCTGCATTTCCGAATGATTGCCTCCTCTCCCCGAGACCAATCTCCAGAGTTGGCGAGGGACCACGCATGGCTTGCCTGTCCAGTTCTGAGTAGCTGTTGGTGGATGTCAAACTCACCTTCTTGGCTTGGCGGGGACTGGTGGCTTCTCCTGATGTCATAGTGACATCCGGAGGTGCTACGGTGTGTTTGGTAACTGGTCTGTTAGACAGCGAGATAGAGATTACCTCAGAATGACCATTCTGGTGGCTGGCACCAGTTGGACGAGAAAGCTGCCTTTCAGGAGACTGATAACTTGGCAGGAGGGTAAGCTGAGTGTCAGCAGGTCGACAGAGTCGTGGTAGTGAGTGACTGTGTGAGCTCATACTTGTAAGTGACCCAGCGGAGTACTTTCTTTGCCGTGGAGCAGGTTCGAGTCCTCCATTATGGCTTGCATCTGGGGTGTTGAATCTACGAGACAGACGGGGACTAGATGGCATGCTGGCTGCACCACTACCGCCCACTGGTGTTGAAGGGAGGGAATCAGTCGCAACAGTGGATGAGCCATTCCACATCGAGAGCGATGAGCCTGAGGTCCAGGCACGACGACTGCCCGTCGTATTGAGGAGCAGACTGTCCTGAGATTGGTTCTGGGTCATGGTTCGAGAATAAGGAAGTGATGTGTCGCGCTCTCGAGGTTCAGAACGGCGAGGAGATGGAGGCATGCCACTGGATGAATGTCCTGGCACTTTGGCCACAAGTGGTGGCCTTTCGGAGCTGTACAATCGGCGGGTTTGTTCTTGATAGGATATTGGGGAGGACGTGGTGGTGGGAGACATCAAATTGGGTGTGGTGGGCGGAGACTGTGCCATGCTGAAGTAGGAGGGGGTTGATTCCCCATTGGCTCGCAAGCTGTTCTCCAATGCCTGCTTCTTTTTTTGTAAAGTGTCCATCAAATCCCGCAGTTCGGAGACGGAGCGCATCCCTCTAGAGCCAGAGAGACCCAGCCAATGACTGAAGTCACTGCTGAACTTCAGATAATCTAAAAATAAACACAAGAAAGGTTCTTCAGAAGAATAAAGAAAGGTTTATTACAAGCAGCTTCTTTTTTGAAAAGGTCAGACTATTACAAGCATGAGAAAGTGGTTACGAGGAGTTATATAACTGTCTGCTTGGCCCTTGTTAACTCCTGGAATTGCTTTAATTCTTTGTAGGAGTATGGGGAGCTCAGACTGCTGTACCTGAGACTCATTTGACTGCAATGACCTGGATCCCAAAAGATCACCAGTTTTCCCTCAGGGACCAATACATACAGTCATTTACCTTGCTGTCCAAGTATTCAGTGTGGCATTACAGCTTGAACTAACACAAACCTAGTCAGTTAAGACATTTTGTAAAAGTCTAGAATGCTCAAGAAACAGAAACTGAAATTGAGCACGGAGTCTACAATAAACAAAATATTGCACAATGAGGTGACAAAACATTAACTTAATTTGTTTATCTTTTAAAATAACTGTATATGATCCAGAACAGGCTTGGAAGAGAGCGGACAAAAGACGTTCATGTTTAATTTGGCCTCTGTGTCTGCTCTTCTATCTCCCGCTTTCACAGACACACTTTTCTCATCTGCTTTCTGGGCGAGAGGTAAGCTTCGCTCCGCCACGTGCCAAGACAGCAAAGATCAAAGAAATCCCACTTCAGATGACTGACGTGAATGCTCATAAACACATAAACTTGCACATGCCAAGAAAAATCACTTTATCTCTTTAAAGGTGCATGTGTGCATGCATTAGGCTGAAGCAGAACTTAAATCATGAAAGAATCTCTCACGTGAAGGTAACAAAGGAAACAGAGCAGAAACTGAAAGATATATCACAAGGATGACAGGGTTAAAGGAAAGGCATGCAAGATCACACAAACTTTGACCATACATGGGGAGGTTCTGGCTAACCATTTAACGACAAACTTCACTTTATATGGCTACTGATGCATGCTGGTGTATATACCACACTGGTAAGGCCCTCACCCCATGAACTAGACAACAACGTAAGGGTTAAAATTTAATTTATACAAGTATACTGAGAACAGTGAGGCCCAGAGTGTGTGTATTTCCCAGGTTTGCTATGTACAATGAACTTTGAGTGAGTTGGTGCACATTTGTGTATGTGAAGATTTATTCCTGGAGTCTAGCAACACAGTGTGAGTGAGAGAAAGACTGAGAGGAGGTGGCAATGATTTATGTTACTCTATACACCTCACCCAAAATGTTCAGTCAATCAACAGGGAGATTCCAAACCACATCTGTTTACAGATCACCAGGCGCGCAGGTGGCACTAGGGACGGGGGGGACATGACCCCCCCAGATTCATAGTAACCAGATCCGTCCCCCTCAGTGTCTCAATGAAAGGCTCTATTGGTAAACAGAGGATTAATCTGAGTTTCCGCTATGTACATTAGTCTAAGTAGAAGCGACCCGACCCGCCGCTCCTTAAATGTGTAATAATCGATTTTTGAAAATAAACTTTTGACCGCAGTGTCTGAGCGAGTACCAAAACACACTTGTAGCCAATCAGCGGTAAGGGAGCGTGTCTTGTCCTGATAGCGAGAAGAGAGCACTCAATTTGAGTGCACACAGGACGCATATTACATTTAGCAGACGCTTTAATTCAAAATTAGCATATTAGCAGATCGACTACAGACTGAGAGCGATGGCAGATAAAAAAGAGGGTTTACAATCAGGCAAGAGGCAGGACCCACGTAAATATCGGGGCAGCTTTCCAGCGGTGGAGAGAAACTCAAGGATTGGGAAGGGCTCGAATCGGACGCTGAGGTTTCTTTGTTTCTTTTTGATAGGTGAGTAACGTTGATTTTGCGTTGTTTCACACAACTTATCCATGTTGGCTTTTGTTTGAATATGCTTGGGTGTCATCTTCGCTTGTTTCCGAGATCGTCCTTGCCATGGTTGCGTATGTACGTGTGGGGTGAAGATTTCAAAATAGGGGCGAAGCACGGTGGCCGAGAGAGCTCAACGCGCTGCAACTTCACAAAACGCGTTCAAATAGAAAAAGCACCAGCAAATTAAGAAAACATCTTCATCAGTTTGACAGCACTCATGCTGCAAATACTCACAACACAAACAAATATAGAAACGCTCTGCAAATGCTCAACACAAACAAATTTACCCCAACAAAAAGAAAATTTAAACAAGGTTTTTTTTTTTTTTTGTATTGATTACCATTTGTATAAGCATAGTTGTACAAATACCATGGTTAAACTATGGTTAGAGTAGTAAATTCATGGTTAATTTGTTAATGATTACAGTAACAATTTTTTTTGTTTGCTTTTTTTATATATTAAATGTATTTATTAATTCATTCATTTCAATAGTAAAACCATAGACTATGTTTAGTTTTTGTAAGGTAAGTTGTAAAAGTAAGTTAGCCAGCTTACATAACCTTTCACAGTTACAGTAATTGTGTATTTAGTCAGCTTATTTAGGCTAATAATATCAATTTTTCAAAAAAAAAAAAAAAAAAGCTAAGGAATCTATGACCAGGATTGTTATATAAACAAAGATATTTTCAGAGCAAACACTGATAAATAATGTCCCAGCCATGTTTGTCACTTTACGGTTCCCTTACATATTAAATTTCTTTATTTGTTTGTATTGTGAGTATTTGCAGCACGTGTTGTCAAACTGATGAAAATGTTTTCATAATTTGCAGGGATTTTTGTCATTTGCAGCACGTTTATCTCTCTCGGCCACCGTAGCAGGTCCTGCAGGGGTATGGGTGTGTTTGTTTTGGTGCTAAAGAATCGGGTCAGGGCAGATGCAGGCTGAAGCACAATAATAATCGAACCATTACTTTGTACCCACCTTCTCACTACACGCTGTTCTGTTGTCAAACACATGACAATGGTGCTGCCACTGATGTTTATGTTCTCTGTGTGTGTGTGCTATGAATCCTGACCCCGGGGTCCTATGAGGAGCTGGTAGCTGCCTCAATTGTGCCTGTAGCGGTAACCATAGTGATCTTGTACAGGTGCATCTCAAAAAATTTGAATGTCATGGAAAAGTTCTATATTTTTTGTAATTTAATTCAAAAAAGCAAACTTTCTTATATTCTAAATTCATTGCACACAGACTGAAATATTTCAGTTTTTTGTTTTAATTCTGATGGTGACTTCCAGATTAGAAAAATTAAAAGTAGGAAACTTTGAATGAAAAAGAAAAATTTAAATGCAAAGTAGGTTTAATTATGCACTCAATACTCAAATACAACCTGGCCTTCAGTGCGGCGTGGCATGAAGGCAATCAGCCTGTGGCACTGCTGAAGGGTTCCTGAAGCCCAGGTTGCTTTGATTTCGGCCTTCAGCTCCTCTGTATTGTTTGTCAGATGTAACTTATCTTCCTCTTCACAATACCCCATAGATTCTCTGTGAGCTTCAGGTCAGGTGAGCTGGCTGGCCAATCAATAAAAAAAGAAGACTGTAGACCACTGAGCAACAGTCCAGTTCTTTTACTCCTCACCCCAGGTGAAATGCTTCAGATGTTATTCTCTAGCTCAGGAGTGGCTTGGTTCTAGGAATGTGACAGCTGTAGCTCTTTTCCTGAAGACATCTGAGTGTGGTGACTCTTGATGCACTGACTCCGGCTTCAGTCCACTCCTTGTGATACTCTCCCAAGTTCTTGAATCGGCTTTTCCTGATAATCTTCCCCAAGGCGGTGGTCATCCCTGTTGCTTGTGCACCTTTTCCTACCACACCTTTTACTTCCTGACAACTTTCTATGAATATATTTTGATACAGCACCCTGTGAACAGCAGCCCTTTCAGCAATGACCTTCTGTGGCTGACACTCCTTGAGGAGGGTGTTGATGATTGTCTCTTGGACAAATGTGAAGTCAGTCTTTTCTATAATTGTGGTTGCATGTTCTAAACTATCCCAGTAGGTACCCTGTATTTATAATCAAAATTAATCAAACTAATCAAGCTCAAAATAGAATATTCAAATTTTTGAGATACTGAATTTTTAATTTTCTTAAGCTGTAAGTCAAAGCCATCAGAATTAAAACTATTGAAATATTTCAGTTTGTGTGCAATGAATCTAGAATATAAGAAAGTTTGCTTTTTTGAATTAAGTTACAAAAAAATATTCTATTCTAAAAAAATGTCTGAGCTGTCGATTTTTCTGGACTGAGAAAATTTGACTGCTGGACAGCTTGGTCCCCCCCAGTTAAAAAAATCCCATCTGCGCCCCTGCAGATCACACATGTCACAAAACTGGCTCCCTGAGTGTGTGTGGGTTTACTTAGATATACTCTATGTTAAATCGGGCAAAACTACACTTGCTGTTGTACTCAATGGTAAGTTGGTAATTTGTGTACTTTTTTTTACTTTATTATATAACAACTAATATTCTATCTATAAAATATATGTAATGCAAAAACTTTAAAGCTCAATATCTCAAAACCGCACAGAATGCAGATAGAACCACAAAATTCCAAGGTGACGAATTGCATTGAACTTAATTTATTTTATTTTTTTTCTAAAAGTTATTAATTAATGCTTAATTTGTGGCACTGAAGCAGCATATATATCATAAAAATTGGAATAAAATGAAAACAAACTTTGACATGTTTAATAATGTTCAATTTAAGAATATAGAAAAAGGAAACAAAAAAAATAGATTTTTACAGTTATTAAGTTATAAATAAAAATATATACAGTAAATGCACTCACAAGGTGTAAAGGCATTTGCAAAAAAAATAATATACATTACGTTGTGGGGAAAATAAAGTATTTAAAAAATTTTTTTTTATTAAAATCTGATACTAAGGACTGAGATTGGTCAGAGCTGCCTTATTTTTTACAACAGCTTTTAAGTGGCATTCCTGTACAGAAAGTGGAGCAGAGATTGCTCTGACCAGACTAGTAAAGCCGACATTTAACACTCTTAAAAGGATTCTGCTACATCAAAGGTTTAGAGGATCCTCTTTCAGACTGCAAAATAGTTGTGACAGATAACTGAAACCATGTATTACAGTTCTTTTCAGTCGCTTTGGTACATTTCTCGAATCATCCTTGAGATTTGCAAAACAGTAAGTGCATTTCTCAAAACAACTCGTACAAATAGCAAAACACAATGGATTACCTGCAAAAGCCAGTCCCTTGCTCAAAATCCTTAGTTCATCTCTCAAAAATAAATATCTGTGCCAATGAACATGTCAGTGCCATCAGAATGACAAGTCCTTGTGTCATAGTTGACGGATAAGATAAGAGATGTTCTGATGTAAACTATGGCAACATTTTGGATGACAGTTACTGTATTGAACAGTATGCCATATATCCATTTCAAAAGTACAAATTTACACATTACTGTATGTGGGATATTGACTGAAAGAGACTGGATAGAATTCCCAGTTACACTTTTACTAGTGGTCAGGCCAAAAAAAAAAAAAACATTACAATGTCATTGTGATATAAAAAAGGAAAAAGAAATATGGGCACAAAGATGAAAATAAGTCCATTGTCAGAATCTGTAACTCTTGTGTTGTCCTCTGTCTATACAGTATAAGCTTTCCAACTGAAGATTCATGAGATGAACCTTTGAGCTATTTCAGAGAAATGGTTTATCATTGGTTTATCATCTACATTCTCTTCATTAGTAAAGATTCACTTGTACAATTCATGCCAAATTGACAAAAAGTCATATAATAATGTGTAAAAAAAAAAAAAAAAAAAAAAAAAAAAAAAAGTGTGCTTGGCCGTTTATGGCAACTAGATTAACCATTTTGCATTTAATGACTTATATGATGAACTAAAGACTAGATGTTTTGAGGGGTAAGACTATTTGCACAGAAAAGTATATAATAAATTTTGAGCGACATGACATTAGCAACTGATAATGTAGGAAACTGCAGATAAATGTGCATAATCAATTGTATGAATGTACAAAAGCAATCGCAACTTGATCAAAAGAATGAGAAACATGGTTTTATGATGTGTATAAATGACTAGATGATGTGGAGGTTGTACAAGTAGTTTTGAGAATTTCATTTCTGATTTGAGAAATGCACCAAAGTGACTGAGAAAAACTGTAAGCGCGCACACACACACACACACACACACACACACAAGTCAGAGAAGATCCTCTATAGATGTTGAGCTGGCGAGTTGTGATATGGGATGCAGGCCGTGTGTGTGTACAAAAGGTCAGTGGTTTCAGTTTCTGAGGGGGTACGGGTCCATGAGATGGATAGTTAAAGAAGAAAGATGAAGAGCATGAACAGAAGATGTTAAGATAAGTTGGAAGACATGGAAGGAAGAAAGGTTACCTGTGCTGTACACCAGTGGAGAGACGGGGCTCTTCTGAGGCAGCATGCTTTTCATACGGTTGGCCTCCTCAGGATGGTTAAAGCGAAAGATATAAGATTTACCCAAACAGAGCGTGTAACCTGCCGAAAGAGGAAAATAAACACACACTTGGATCAATCTGAGAAAGACCAGATTAGTTTTAATGTCACTCAAGTTCATAGTCCACTGAAACACAGAGCACTAGTAGACACCAGGGAAGCTGAAATATGAAATAACACTGAAATCATCTTAACAGCACTGAACCCTAGATGATTCAATTTAAAGAATCTTTCAACCTCATAATTCAATTACTCCAGTTGTCAGTCAGCATGGCTGCCAGTTCTGAATAAGAAATGCTTGTTTCACCATAAAAGCTGATTTATACATCCGTTTTTCCTTATTGTCTCTTAGTTGACTGCTATATCCTTAGGGTCTGGGTCTGCTCTTTCCACTAATCTGAAATCAGAGACCACAGAATGGCAGATGGATGCAAGCCCGGAAAAAAAGTCATAGAAAGCTGAATAACAGCTCATGGAAAATATGTAGGACCTCTTTTTCCTCCTCAATGAAACCCCAAAATATTTTCCATAGTGGTCCTTTTGCTAGATGTAAAAAGCTATGAGTTAATGTGAGTGAAAACAATTCCATCAAATCAAGACTTTTGAATGGGAACTGCCTGTAAATCATCAGTGGATTCAATGCATGAGCAGCTTTACAGAAGCCTAATGAAATAAACTTCCAGCCCAGTTATGCAAAAATAATTTCTAAAAATGATATTTATATATGACTTTAACTCGTTCAAATTTTTCAACTTTTCAAACTTTTTTTTTAGTTAACCAAGACACAATAAAAAAAAAGAGCTGAAATGACTCAATGTATGTAATTCAAAATGTAACAACTTTTAAGTTAGATTTTATTACAGTGCATAAGTACTTTTTACTCAGTGATGGAACCACATGCTACAAAGATGAATTCCCTAAATGTCCAGTCATGTGTCATTAACATGCCAAATCCTTAACATTCAGTTTCCTAAATCTGTCCCGCACATTCCAGGGTTTGGTACACTGGCAGAACATTTCTTCAAAGTGTTCTTTGGACTTCCCTTTAATGCATCACAGAACAGACAAATACAACTTGAGCTGCGGGATATGCTGATTTCATAACAACACATGGACACAATGAGCAGGAAAATAAAATCCTTGAATCAGTAAACACACTTCCATAGGCATAACATGTCCAGAGAAACACTCGTGAAACAGAAACAGAAACAAGCACACGTGCACACTCATAAGTGTTTAGTCTACACAGCTGTGCTCCTAAGGCTAAATAAATATACTTTTAAAAGAACAAAGATGTACACATCTCAGCTTGTCACCCAAGGTGACTGTATTGCAATTCTGTTTAATGTACCTCAATACAGAAAACATTTGTTTAGGTTTATAAAAATGTTTCCAAGACTTTCATAAAAGAGTTTACACTTGTAGTTTACTGCAAGTCTTTTCCTGCCCTTCTGCCCCACAAATGAATCCACAAACACAGCTGTTTCATCTTATAAACTCTCTCTTCTAAAGTCAGGCTTGGATTAAAAATAAGATTCCTTTGATCCCATAATCAAATGTGCATGTTACTTTATAAACAATTCCCTGCTCAAATTATTGGATTAACCATTGTACCACAAGGAAACAATCTTCTGCTGCAATAAAACATTTAATATATCTGTGTAATGCTATCAGTTAGAGGGGAGAAATAGTTAAGATCATAGCATGGATATGTAATTTGATAAATAAGAAGAAAATCATATCTGGCCTTTTGCTCAGGAAAAGCATGATGATCACAGTTTGTGTGCTGATGTGCAAGCATTAAGAAAAAAACAAATAACATAATATAAAGAACCATATGATACTCTAAACAATTTGAGGAAAGCTAAGTTATAATATGCATACATCAAAACCACTAAACTTCTTTATTTTAAAATAATGCCTCCACATGTAGGCTATATAATTTTCATTACAATGAAATTGGGGTAGCATAAATATTTAAGGATTATTTAAAAATATTTAATTAGATTTAAAATTTGATGACCAGATCTAAATCATTCAAAAACATTTTCGATTAATGTTTCAACTCACCCTGACTCACAGTATAATAAGTTGCAACAACAGCAGGCTTTGTACTGTACTTGACAATAATTTACATTCAGAGATAAGCTGTGGAGTTCTAAACTACTTGTTATTTTATTTTTTATTTTTTTACAGAATATGTGAGAATATTATATAAAAGTTTAAAAAGTGCAAAAAGTGATCTTCCTCTATAGCACGTCATGCACGTCAATAAATGACCATGTTAAATATTTAGCCTACATTTAATTTTATAATAATGAAAAAAAAAGAATATAAAAAAGGTTTTACTAATTAAAAATAGTGACATTATAAAAAATAAAAAATAAAAAAAAAACTTTCTGTTATAATTATAAAGACACTGTGAGCAAGCATGTAAGCGCTAGAGTCCCGGACTTGCAGCGTGGATTCAATGTTATAGTCTAAACCACATATCTAATAAATTTGCTGAAGAAAATGATAAATAAGAAAAGAAAACAAACCTTTCGGGAAGTCCCATTGAGAGAGTACCTGAAAGCGCGTACGGAGTTCTGCAGTCAATTAGAGTTTGAAGACGAAAGCCAGTGCCAGTGCGCTTCAGTGTATGATAAACGCTCGACCGCTTCACTTTCCTCCTCTCCTGAGGTCAATAAAGCAAACGCTCCCAACCCAACCTAAAGGGGAGGTGCTCTTTACATACTCAAGGACAACATGGTAGAGGGAAGTCTGTTTCACTAGTGGTTCGCACATTTGAAAATAAGTCAAAGTTTTAATGAGCAGTTTCAGTGATGCATTACTTTTTTTAACATTGGGAATCTCAAACCTTATCCTGTTGTTAAAGCAAACACTTGAAAAGTAAGTGAAAGGTGCTAATTAACCCCACCTACTTTTTCTTTGTCTACCTATTCAGAGATAATGTTACCTGAGAGAACCCCCAAAGAATAATCTGAGAAGAAACAACCTAGGCAATAACATGCAGATTCTAGAATCAACCAAGTTTATGCACTTTTTCCAAGATATTTGTACAGCCCATTGCAGGATTTGCCTATTGAGCAATAATTTGTGCAACTCTGACTGAAACCAACTGAAATCTGTTTTTCCTCTTGCACAAGACTGAGCATAATCTGACCTCTCCACATCACCTTGTGGATGTCAGCACAGATTTCAGTATGACTCAAAAGTAATAGTAGACTATAAAAAAGATTTATAAAATTAAACCAGGTTTTAAATTGTATTAATTTTTTTATGACAAAGACCACCAAAATATGATAAAACGGAACTGGAAACATCTAATAATAGATAGAGTACTCTGACACCAGTCAAAGAATTTGCCAATCAAATAAAGTTTTGAAATTGCCTGACGTCGCTTGTTGCGTCACAATGAGAGGAGGAGGTGGAGCAGACCTCTAACTGAACTCTACTGATTATTACCAGCGCTGTAGCTCACGTGCTCTCAGTTTTAATCTAACTGACTCAAAGCACTTAGAGTCAGGGGAGGTTAGCCTCAAATATGCCTTTATTTCTTATTGACAGAACATTCTTTTATAACTAGCATGTGGCTTCTTTTTGCAAAACAGATGTATAAAACGAGTTCCGTCAAAACTGGTCACTCTGTAGTTTTCTAAAAGCATTCAAAAACAAAAATACATTTGTTTTAATTTGCATCACAGTCGTGCCTATTGGCAGCTCTTCCCAATGAAACAAAGACAAAAGCAGAGGGCACATTTCGCAATGCCGTCAATATTTGCACTTCATAACTAAAAAGTGTCAGAATAAATCTGGTAAATGTTTATCTGACTCGCTCTCACTGAGATGTGAAAGAAAATAAGCATAGAGAATGATGGATCGTTCGTTGAGGAACTCGGTGAGGCTAAAGAATGCAGGAATTATGGGAAAATACAACCTTGGGAAGCTCTGAGTCACAGCATCACATTAAGAAAAGATCCAAAAGCACTCCAGTTAAACTGTGTGTGATGTCCAAAACCATGACCCTGCTGCAAAGACATATTATGCATTTCCAATACAACATGAACTTCATAAACCTCTTCCCCTTTTCATTTACTCAGACACTGTGTTTTCCAAAGTAAACAAACAACACATGCATGCTGTAAATACATTTTCACTGACGCGCTATCATTCCTATCGTGGTTACCTTGCGTAAGTTGTGTGGGTCTGGTAACAGGAACTCCATCGAGTGAACACAGGTGTCCACATGGGTCAAGAGTGACGACCCCTCCTCTGTTCTCAATCCTGCAGTGTTCAGCTTCAATGCCGGGACCCTCAATAGTGATGTCCTGAGGTACAGGGGCATCATCACGGCCAATGTGTGTCACTCCTGTAATAAAAAGTAATTCACTTTGTAACTGTAAGTGCAAGCTTTTAGTGCCGCTGTGAGTTTGATTTAAATTAATGTTGGCGGTAAGAAATGCAACACTGTAAATACAGTATGTCTGCAATGTGGTTATATATATTTAATCAGTTCATCTATTAATCCAAATTGTGCTACAGTAAGTTCAGCTGACAGGTTTATTCAGTGCCAAAAAATTCTCACCAACTGTGAGGCTTTAAATTTTTACCTCATGTGGCCTATTAAATTGAATTTTAATGAAAGTGTACACTTGAAATAGGCTTTAAGAGTTGTCAGTGATTTGCAAGCAATGTTAAGTTAAACCGTGGCTAGGGCTGTAGACTAAACATTATTAGGGAAAAATATTCTAGGGGTTTATTTGGGCTATATTTAGTTATTTTGTTTGGATTAAAAAACGAAATAATAATTAAATAAATAATTCTTCATTATAATTTAAATAAAACTGTGTTGTAAATATATATTTTTAATTTACATGGTCATACAGTATTAACAACCAGTCAGTAAATAGAACTATGACAGTATTATTTTCGAATTGGACGTAACTGTAAAATGATTCATTAGTGAGTCATTTGTGAATTATTTGTTACTAGTGAAGTAATGGATTCTTAATGATTTTAACCAATCAGTTTGAAACCATTTTGTGTTGTGTTTTTATTATTTATGATTGATTATTTGTTCGTGAATTGAACTCTACGGCTCATGCTTTTTTTCATTTTTTTTCATTTGTGACAATTTTAGTCACAGTCTGGAGATTTGTTGCCGGCATGAAGATGTATTGTTCCAAGGAACTTTCTGTTTCTGTTTTACATTTCCCCTCTTCTCTGACCTCTGCTGGCTCACACACTCAACCAGTGATGCAAAGCACCCCCTTACAGCTTTACTTCAACACCTCACAATCTATTACTAAGGGATTTGGTCAAATATTTGCTCTTTTTATATCAAAACATAATTAGACTGCTTCGAAATAGCATTTTTAATTCAGTCTTTGTGTGTGTTCAGCACTATGGCGGTACTTTAATAGTGTTGTATAATACTGTAATACTGACTTTAATACTCCATCCCACTGGGAGGACATCAGCTTGACTCTTTGTAAAGTCTCTATTCCGATAGGTTGCGTTGCACACTTCATTTCCTGAACCTTTTTTAGATTGCATTCCAGCGTTTACCATGATGACCATGATAAGAGGGCTGAGGAATGACCCGGAGCTCAGACATGGTGTCATTAGGACAAGCCTTACACCTGTGTGTAATCAGAGACAGGTGGACCCTTTTTGTCATGTCTATAAGGTAAAGATTAAATAAGATACACCGGGTTCTGGCTTGACAGCAGAAAATCCCCATACATCCACCCTCTTCCTGATAACCTAAGTGCACTAACAATAAAAGCCACATGCATCCAGTGTTTCATGAAGGCACAAACAGATAGAGGGTCTTATTTTGAGATCTATTCTTTGCAGGCTATTGTTCATGGTTATTTGGGTATTGTGTGAAGGAGAGAGATCGTGAGATCTGAGGCAGAATCAAACAGAGAGAAAAAAAAGTCACATACCCTCCTTTAGAGGTAGTAGAGTAATGGCTACACTGAGCCTTCCGCTGCCCAGGCTGACTAGGTGAGGGGTCGCGGTTTGTACTTTCAGTCCTTTTCCTGTGTCAATCAGGTCCAGGGGCGGACTCTAAAACAGAGCATTACAGCTCATTAACAGTTTCTACATCTAAGAAGAAAAGAGCAAATGGCCCACTAACCTTAGGAGAACCAAGGCTCTGATCTGACTCCAGTTCGAGGACGCTTGCCAGGCTGTTTGGCTCTGTATCCTGTACCAACACAAGAAGAACAAAGACAGATATGTCTAAACGTATACATACTTGTACAATCATGAAAGGGCTTAACAGACTTAACTCCTCAAGAATATTACATGTACTTTAACCAAAATAGTTGACCTTTCACTTACACGACTAACAGTTTCTTAAGTAGAGCACAAATACAAATTTAGCTTTTATAATATTTTTGTCTCTTCTGCTCACCAAGGCTGCTTTTATTTGATCAAAATACAGTAAAAAGCTGTAATATTGTGAAATATTATTACCATTTAAATAACTGTTTTTTATTGTATTTTACTTATTTCTGTAATGGCAAATATGATATCTTTTAGCATCATTACTCCACAATTATTGTTCAAATCTGTGCAATGTTTTTTCAGGATTCTTTAATGAACAAAAATAATAAAAAACAGCATTTTTGTTTTGTTTTTTGTCTCTGTAAAAAACATCTTGCAACCCCCCCCCCCCCCCCCCCCCCAAAAAACCCCCTTCTACATTCCATGTGATAACCAATGAAGTAAATGTGAATATGATTTTATTGCTTAGATGGAGGGAAAGATCTGTCTGTGAATAATAACATAGATTTAGATTTGTGGATTCACAATAACTGCAATATAATGCATGAGCAACCTTTTACTTTTATTTGGAGAAGAGCAGCATGAACATAGAATTCCTTCTTTTGTGTTCCATAATGTATACTATATTTGTATGGAAAGGCATGTAAATGTAAATCAAAGACAAGAATGAAATTTTTGGATAACTCATTAAAATGTCCCTAACAAGTAATCCATTGTCCTTCCAATACGTCTGCATGACGTTTAGAAAACTATTAAATATTTACTCCAACATGATGGTTTAGATCATGTAAAGCCAACATTAGCAAACAATTGCTGATTATCCGTCAGTTCTAGTTTGAAAACCACTGAGTGGCTCCAGATACGAAAAAAGCTGTTATGTTTAATGGCACTCCAGTAACAAGATAGGTACTGCAAAGACACTCACAAACAGCTCCTGAGGGCCATAAACATCAGAGCAAACATACTCACACTCTCTAATCCAGCTGCCACACGTAACATAGGTTGGAATGTGTGTGAAAACGATCCCAAAGGAGCAAAAAACAGAGAGGGAGGAAAAGGCAGGAATGTTCCATGCCTATTATTTCCCACGAGTCACTGGGAGTGTTTGGCATGCCATGCCAAATGGAGATGTAGTGAGAAATGGCCCTTGCTTTGGTCCTGCCATCCCAGAGTTGCAGTAACCATAGAGAGGGGCCTATTTGCATTTCTGCTAACCCTGCTCACCCACACAGATACATATATATAGAGAGTGAGAGAGAGCAAGAGAAAACGTGAGAGACAGAGAGAGAGAGAGAGAGAGAGAGAGAGAGATGCTGCAAAAATTATTTGGACACTTAAGACACAGTTAAACTGTAATATTTTCACTGCATTAAAAACAAAATATCAAACCAAGTGGTTACAAATGCCAAATGCTTCTGGACTGCAGAACTGGTTCCCAAAATATTTTTGGGGAGGTCAGTTTGACTCAGTTTTCATAATCGAATCCCCTTGTTTTTGTAAAAGATTTTGTTTCAGAAGTGTACTTGTGCTAACTTTCTTTAAAATAAAAATATTTTGTTATATCTTGCAGTGACAGTCATGCATTTTAGGCGTTTCTCAAGTGTCCACATACTTTTTGGGTTCTCCAGACCTGAAAGCCTGAGAGGAACATCTGGCCTTATACCGCTGTTCTTATTTCCTCTGATACAGAACTGACTTCCCGACTGAGATCATTGCTGTTCAAGCACCCTCATTTCCAATTCATATGCCAAGGTCCAATCAGAGTGCACCTACAACTATGCTTCCATAATACTGTTTATCGTGTTAGTAACATTTTAGCAGTTATGCTTGTAAGTTTACACACTTCTTGCAGAATCTGTAAGATATATGATATTTAAAAATGATCATAGAAATAGCATTTTATTTAGCACTGCCTTAATATAACTATGTGATAAAACATTTAATAAACAAACAGACACAGGTAGGAAACATGTACAACTTAATAAAAGTAATAATTTCTTTAAAAAAATGATCTTGATTTAAAGTGAACAGAAATTAAAGAGTACTGCATTCACTAATTGAAACTTAAGTTAATTTACTTTTTATTTATTTATTTATTTTTTAAGAAGGATCAACTTTAATTTCAAAATTTTACAATTTTAAAGTCATTTAGGATATTTAAGACCCATGTCTGGCCACATCCCAAGAGGGCATTTGGCAATAGCAAGACCTACTTCACAATTAAACAAGAACTGCACATGAACCATAGGCCCCTTCCTCAACTTTATTTGCCCTCTTTCCTGACAGGTAGACAGGCATGTTCCTGCAGGAATGTCCCAGTGTTTTGCTTTTGAGAATGTCACCCCAGGATGAAAATACCAGCTACATTCCTCTCTACCACCTCACCGTCCAATCAGCTCTTGGGATTATAGATGTGGGCATCTGTGGGGCGATAAGGGCAGGTTTGCTGTTTACACACTGGCTGATCTTTGTTAGAAGGCCTCTTGATTCAGGTAGAAGCTGCTATGTTCAGGCATGTTCAGACATCAACAACAAACAAAGAAGCCAGACTTTTCATAAAGACTGTGGAAGGTTATTTACAGTACATGCAGGAAAGAAGTCAAAAGGGGGAAGGAAGAGGGGGTGAGTGTTAATTTGAAAACATTTCTTTTATGAGCCACAGAGACAAGCTGAAAGATAAGACTGTGGAGACAGACTCAGAGAAAAAGACAGAAGTGTTACATGAACATACAGACATTAGATCTATGATGAAAAACAAAAGAAGCAGGAAGGCCAGAATTTGACACAAAAGGCTTTTTGAGTCCTTGTGCTTAACACAAGACATGATGTGGGAGGACATTCCTGACGACTCAGCTGGAACACACATGGGATGATCAAAGAAGGATCACAAATTCAAATCTCACCCAGAGTTGCACGGGTGATTGTGATGGGTGGTGACAGCTACACACAAGGATAGCGTTTTGGCGGACAGATGGGAGATTTGAAAAGGGAAATGGTCTGTCAACCTTCCTCTGTTTTCATTCATTTCCCTCATCAGATCTAACAAGGACACGGGCAGAAACACCATCACTTTCAAGTCATTTCCAAATGAGTTCGGCGTAGGCTGTGATGGTTGCGTGTTCATCTTTCTGCCCAAAATATGGGCTGTGTTCAGAATGGAAAACTAGCTTACTATTAGCTTTACTGTCCCTCCTAAAAATAAAAGTTCTATGGCATCTACTGTATGGTTCAATGAAGAACCTTCAAAATCCATGGAACCTTTCCATTGTACCAAAGATTCCTTGTAGTGGAAAAAGTTAGATTATTAAATAGTTATTCTCCCTATGAAAAAGATCTGCAACAAACTCTAACATAGAATAAATAAATGGATATATATATAAGAAATGTCATGAATTCAGGCTTTGTAGGCTCTGAATTTATAGTGTCATGTTAAAGAGATACTCTGACATGTTTGCTTTTCATCAGGGGTCATCATCTTTTGATTAAAGGCCACACACTCGCCTCTTTAACAATATCAGCATAAAAAACCATCTGATCTCTCAAAGGTGGTGAGGCAGCACTCCTTATTTAGTCCAGTCTGTCATATGTGACAATGATCTCATTGTGCCTGGACCTTAGCTTATTATGGGATTCCCTTCATGGCATGCAGTTAATTTACGAAGGGTTCAAGCAGACCCCTTGCTTCCCCTGGACACACTCAACGATGCAAGATCTTTTAGGTAGACAAAACCCTCTCTGTTCTGAGTTTCTTCCCCTTCTAGTCTTTCAGGCCACTGAAAATCATTATGTGGCATAAGGAGGGTTGTATTAATGCTGTTATGTTTAAAAATAACAATAGTTAACTATAAAGACTATAAGTGTGGCAGCAATTTGGTAGATTTTGCAGCGTAAGGGCGAATGTGACTTGCAGATGTTTTATTTTCAGTTAAATGTGTGAGGAACTGAATAAATAATTGGCTTGCACCATGATAATGCAAGATTCAGAAAATTGTCTGAAAAAACATATTAAGACCTTTTACATCATTAACCACAAATTCCAAAGTTAAAAACAAATAAAAGAGTGTGGAATGTTGTTACAGCTGCATCAGCCTGCAGGAATAAGAACAGAAGGAAATTCACATTAGGCTGCAGAACCATACGTAATGTTATTCTGACTATTTTCCTTTAAAGCACAGATTTCTTTAACCTTACTATGTACAGCTTTTTACACATAAAGCCAATTTAAAAGATCAGTCTATTTGAAAACTTCAAACCTTCTATACTACAGTATATAAGTTTATGCAGTTTATTTTAACAAAAAGTTGCCATTACATTAACTAAAACCACTTGTTCATTATTAATGATATA
Source organism: Carassius carassius (assembly GCF_963082965.1). Lineage (NCBI taxonomy): Eukaryota > Metazoa > Chordata > Actinopteri > Cypriniformes > Cyprinidae > Carassius > Carassius carassius. The sequence continues at coordinate 19,328,941 of NC_081796.1, forward strand.
TAATTATATATATGTAGAATATATGTAATTTGTGTTCAAAAATGAAAGTAATGTACTATATTTTGTATCAACATTATTTTATTTTATATATTTGTTTAATATTATATATTATGTATTTTAATTATGCAGCATGTATTTAATTATATACCGTAATTCCTCAAATAAAAACCGGTAGTCAAATAAACGCTGGGCCTCTTATAGTGGCCGGGGGCGTGGTCAACACGTACAAATAAAGGCCGGTCATAAATAAAGGCCGGGGGAAATTTGTGCAGCAGAGCCAGATGACGAACATACACGCCCACTGTCGGAGCGTTTCTTGTTCTCGAGTCAAGAAACGGTTGCATCGGTTTTCGGATCATCAGTACACTGAACCGAGAACCGTTTCTGTCGGACGCGTCCGATTCGAGAACCGAGGAGCTGATGATACTGCGCATGTGTGATTCAGTGTGAAGCAGACCGACACACAGAGCATCTGAACCGAACTGATTCTTTTGGTGATTGATTCTGAACTGATTCTGTGCTAATGTTATGATCTCTGTCCATTGGAACGACATCGCTTTTAATTTAAAATGGGTTATTTAAAACAATGACTTATCAAACAGATGGAACTAGAAATAAAGGCCTGCCTCTAATAAAAGCCTGCTTCAAATAAAGCCTGTTACCTTCTGCAGTTCAGGTAAATAAAGGCCCCAGCTTTTATTTGAGGAATTACGGTATATATATATAAAATACTACAAATGTTAAGAAAATTATTTTACTTTTTAAAGACATTATTACTTTTATTAGGTTTTGCATTTGGATATATATTTAGACATTATCAAAGACTGCTTCACTGTAAGATAATTTAGTCTTTTCTTATCGTCCACTTTTTGTTCATATCCACCTTATTTTTCCCATAAGAGTGGGTGCATCAATTTGTAAAAAGTATGGGTTTGGCTTCCGGTGTCATCCGCTTCCAACTATTTTTAGCTCTTCAAAGCAGCTCGTTTTGCTGCTGGATATTGCAAATTGGTGTGTCTTGCCATATTATTTTAATGTGTCATCTTCATTATGAACACACTGGTTTGTATTGTGCAAAATGTTTTGCCATTCACTGCACGTTGTTATTCTTCTCCTATTCTCCTATTCCCTACAGTGGCTAATGAACAGGAAGTCTCGCACATTCACAGAAAACGGCTTACTTCCACATTGAAAAATAAGGTGGAAAGTTTCATACTATTCAGATGAAGTAAAAAAAAATAGGAACATAATATTTTCAGTCTAAAATGATTGAATGTCACCAGAGGGTTCACCAAATAAAGGTTAATGATTGACATCTACTGTATGGTTCCATGAAGAACCACTAAAATTCATGGTTTTAATTCCTCAGACCCCTGTTTTATGGCATCACTGTGAAAACCCCCTTTTGAAACCAATAGTGTATGTTTTGTCCATAGTAAATCACCTGACTCTGAGATGTTTTTGGATGCTAACAAACCTCATGCAGATGTTTCTTCTCACTGCAGGGAGTTATACTGTTTGCCAGAATCATCACTTAGCACAAGTGATTACTATCTTTGTAACATCTGCCCCATCCACAACCTGTCTGCCAATGAGAACTGTGTGAGTCAGCAAAATCACAGGTTAACACACCTGAGCCCAATTGTGTGTTGAGTGGCAGGTCCAACCATAGCATCTGCTTCACTTACAGCATCTAGCATCACTCTCTGTGTCTGTCTGCATGTTTATTTCTTTTCATCTCCTCACACTGACTCATGAAATAATTGCTGCTCTTATGCATGTAACTATAGCAATTGTGCTCTTAGTGTCATAGACTGTTTTTAAAACCATAACATCTGGTTTGAGTTGTTTGTGAACAGATGGGTCATTTAAGTCAAATAAAACAAAAACAATGCATAAAAAACACAACTATAAACCTCAAATTGTTTGCTTGGTTCAGTTTGATTATTCCTTGTTCAGTCAGGCAGCACTGTTTAGTAAAATCGCACCACATGGCACTGTTTGCTTTCAGATTGTCTTAAAGGGTTAGTTCACCCGAGAATGAAAATTTGTTCATCTTCTCTCACTCTCGAATCATCCTAGGTGTGTGTGACTTTTTTCTTTCAGAATAATCCCATCAAAGCTGTATTAAAAATTGTCCTTGCTCTTCCGAGCCTTTCAGTGGGAGTAAGCAAATGTTTGTTGTCAACAGTTCAGAAGTTGTGAAATAAAGTGCACAAATCTGTAATAAAACATCCCTTACACGGCTCAGGGTGAATAAAGGCCCCCTGTAGCGAATCCATGCCTTTTTTTTAAGATAAATATCCAGATTTCAAATGTAATAAACACTTTTTTTTCTCACTTCTGCTGACTGTTGGGAACCGGAAGACGTGCAGACGGAAGATGGAAGACATATGCATTGTGCATGGCTCTGGGAAATGCAGGAGCAAAGGAAACAAAGTTTCCTTACTTTAGCAAAGGAAAACCAGACTCCTCTTGGCTTATTTCGAAATCCTCAACATTTTTCTTTACAAATCCTCGTTTTGTGCTTCTTATTCGTGACCAACATTTTGTTTTGTTCTCTCTCCGCGCTCATCACTAACCACGCAGGGCTGAGGTACTATGACATCTGCCTGCACGTCTTCCAGTTTAAAAAAAAGAAGTGTTTATTACTTTTGAAATCTGGATATTTATCTTACAAAAATGCATGGATTCGCTACAGGGGGCCTTTATTCACCCCCTGGAGCTGTGTGAGGGACGTTTTATTACAGATCTGCACACTTTATTTCATGTCTTTTGAACTGTTGACAACAAACACCTGCTTACCCCCATTGAAAGGCTCGGAAGAGCAAGGGCAATTTTTAATACAGCTTCAATTAGATTATTCTGAAAGAAGAAAGTCAGACACAACTAGGATGCTTTGAGGGTGAGTAGAAGATGGATGAATTTTCATTCTTGGGTGAACTAACCCTTTAAAAGTGTCTCTGGTATTCGATGTTTACTGTATAATGCTTATCTCTCAGTTGATAGGTCATGATTCACTGCCCATGATGAATTCAACAGTCAAAACACGTTTAGACCCATGCCACGGCTTGTGCCAAGAGTTGATCATAGATTAAGTTAAATAAATACTGTGGCCAAAAAAAAACATTATCAAGCATATGTATCAGTATTTTACCTACTAAACATTAGACATAAGCAAACAGGAGTGATTCACCAATTAGGGACACTTTTAAAAAGCTAATTTTCAGTTAATTTGGTATTTACGTGAATCATTTGTTTAGTTTTTCTTTTCTTTTACACTGACTGAAAGCTTTTAGTCAGTCTAAAAGAAAAGAAAAACTAAACAAATGATTCACGTAAATACCAAATTAACTGAAAATGAGCTTTTTAAAAGTGTCCCTAATTGTTGAATCACTCCTAATTAAAAGAACAGCTTTCTATTAGGCCTAAATAAAGTTTTACTTTGAGGATTATTTGTGCAAAACATAAGTCTCACCATTGCCGAGACGACGTCTGTCATTTTGAATGGCAGCTCCAAAGGCACTTATACAGAAGGTGCGCAGCGCTCTTCCCAAATATCCTTAGCGGTTCCAAATGACAAAAAGAAAATGATCAAGCCAATTCAGTATTTTTCTTTATTTGTAAACTCCACCTCCCCGCCGAGCATTATTGATAAAGTTGAAAACAAGCACTCTGTTACAAATAATTATTTCCAAAGGAATTAAGCAAGTCCTGTGTCTCTTTGGTGACTTAAAGGCGCTGTCTGCGCTCTTGGCCATCGACGAGTCCGCTGTGCTCTATGGAATGCAACAGCTGGTTGTCCGCTGTTGTGCGCATGCGCACTGGAGACGGCGGCGCGTGCAATTCAGCCAGCACTGACAATAAACTGGTTCTTGAGACATGGAGCAAGATATTCTAACCAGCGATAATTGATATATATTCTTAAAACATATTTAGGGTATGTTTTCATGTTCATTTTTTATTTAATCAAAATGTTAACATTATATTAACATAGGCTACGTGTAGGCTATATATCTAGCTATACTTTAGGCTGTTTAAAACTTTAGGTTTATTTGTTATGTGCCATTCTTATGTCATATATTTTCTGCTTTGCTGATGTGCAAAGCATGCATTTATTTAGGCTATCACTCATTTATTTCTTCTAGTCTCTTCCCTACAGTTTCTTTCCTCACTTTCATCTTTTCCATGCATCAGGGCACTGTGACTATTATTGTTTAGTGTTTTGTATGTTATACATGTATAATGCAATATTTTATATGATGAGTGCAATCTTTTCTTACAAGTTTACTTTCATTTGCCAGTTCTTGAATTCTGATTTGAATACATCAAATACCAAAAAAAGATAAATAACAATGATAGAAATCAGCCAGCTTTTTACTCTCATAAATTTTAATTAAAATATCCACAGTAAAACTATTTGTTTATTTAACATACACAGTCTACAGCGTGTGTCATAAATCCACACCCACCGCCGTTCACACCCAACATGCAGTTTTTGATTAGAGGTCACGTTCAGCTCAAATCTTTTGGTAAACAGGATGCTCCAGTGCATGCTCATCCAGTTTTCTTTATCTCTGAAAAAAGATGAATGCCATTTACTAAATAACAAAATCATAAAAAGACACCAATTCTGCATTTCTAAAAAACTGCTTGACATCACCTGCTCTATGCACGTACAGTATTGTCTAAAATGCTTCATTACGTTTTATAGTTCCTAAATGAGCTGGACAAACATAAGGAATGGAGAGCTGGATGACAGATGGCCAGTGTTGTCCATACAGCCTCGCTTCACCCTGGAGTCTAGGAGAACCCAGCAGAACCCTCAAACAAAGAGGCAGAAGCTACGAGACAACATATATAACAGAAGCTAGACAACAGCTGCATGAAATTACACTGCAGTTAGTGTCCTTTTAGATAAGTTACTGTAGTGCTGACATGAAAAAAAAACCTGACATTCTTTCAGGATCTGGAATGAAATAAAGGGCAGCAGTGAACAGAAGGAGAGGCAAGAGTGTGAAAGAGAGGATGGAGAGAAGGAATATTGTTTGTCATGTGTAGACTCATAGAAAGAACAAAGAACCTAAAAAGTTTCAAAATGCAGCTGGCCAGGTCACTATGCCTTGAGCTTCTCAAAAATTTGGCAAGATGTTTTTTTTTTTTTAAGGCTTGGAATTACATGTCACTGATATAGATGGATCCAGAAGTCTGAGCACTAAAATTCAATTGCGATAATGGCGGCAGTGAACAAAAACTATGGTTTTAAAGCCAAAGAGAAATAGAGCAGCTGTGCTGATTAGATCTGTCTCTATTTTCTTTCTCTTTTCCTAAATACCTTCGTGCTTTGAGCACATAATTGTTTCTTCATTGGATTCAAATTTTCTGTGTGGACTCATTCACATGCTCCTGATCATTATCTGATAGCTTTCCCATCCCAGAGACCACAGAAAGGACATGGTTACAGGGAGCTGCAGGTGTGGAAGATCTTGCGCTCTGAAGGGCCCTTGATGTGCAGATGCTCACATTGTTTCTGTGAATACTAGTATGAACATTTTTTAAATACCGAAGAGCTATAAAACATTCTGAGATTTAGGGAAAACATACAGAAGATGAATACACTTGATTACATTTTTTTCTTTTCTTCAGCATTTAGCATTTAAAGGGATTAGGTAAATCTCTCAAAGCCTTACATGTTTGTTATATTGTTACTGTGTGTACTGTGTTGTTACCTAAAACTTTTCAAACCAGTTTTTGGTCATTTAAATAAAACTGAAATAAAATAAAATCTAAATATTAGATAAAAAAGAAAGAAAAAAAAGTCAAAATTAGAAATTGAACTTAAAAACTGAAATAAGATGATATTAAAACTAAAAATTGAATAAAAATAAAAATATAAAGTTATAAATAAAAAAACAAAATACTATAATAGTATATAAATAATAATAAAATAGCACTGCAAAATGAAAAAAATATATATTTATAATTTAATTTATAAATTAAATTATTTCTAGAATGTATTTACTAATCAAAAATAATTCTTATTACTTTAATGATAAAAAATGATGATATATTAATTAAATGAAAAAATATATATTATCCACTATGGTGGTATTTATTATACTGGCAAAATTCAGAGAAAATTGAGGCAACGGAAAATGTTTTATTGTTGTATCGCACTGGCTGTAAAAATAAGGTTCCTGCCATGAAACTTCCAAACACAAATAAAGACCACAAACTGCTGATCACATCAGGTGAGTCATTGCTAAATAACTTTAAAGTGCGAAGATATTATATAAAATATGGGAAATTTTCATGATGCAACAAAAAACTCAATGACCCCATTTGTTCTTATAGAATAAACAGTTAACATTTCTTAAAATGTTAAAAATTATAATTAATCATAAATAATGACATTAGTTTCTTTTCAATACATGAAGTGTAGGTGAAGAACAGCTGTTTAAAAGATTACTTCTGAGTTTCAGTGAAATTAGCAAAACATGGGTATCAGATTGATTGCATGTAAAGCTCTGTTGAATTATTAATTACCAATTTAGAGCTCATACAGCCATAGGTATCTATCACTTCTTGATAATCATGTTGTGACCCCCATGTCATTCCAGGTCTTCATGGTCAACACTCCTTCAGTCTTTGTGGCGGTCACTGAAAAGGTCATGTGCCTGGCCGATCTTGAATGAGGAGGTTATTTAATTTAATGACAGTGTTTGCGAAATCCACAAGTTCTACGAAGTCTGAAGTGATGATATTGACACCATCTACGCCTGGCTTTTGTGCTTCTACCCACGTCATTATGGTTGGAAGGTTCCTGTGAGAGAAACAACAGTAGCACATGTAAGAATAGACATGTAAGATGCATAATTCAAATAAATACTGTTCTTTTGAAATTTCTATTCAGCAAAAAATCCTGAAAAAAAATATAATGGTTTCCAGAAAAATATTAAAGCAGTACAACATGTTTCTTGAGCAGCAAATCTGCATATTACACAAATTTCGAAAGGATCATGTGACGTTAAAAATTGGAGTAATGGCTGCTGGAAATTCAGCTTAGATTTTAAACTATATTAAAATAGAAAACATGTCTTTTAAATTTAAATAATATAACTGATTTCACTGTATTTTTGATCAAATGCAGCCTTGATGCGCATAAGAGATACCAACCCCTTTTGAATGGTAGTGTATGAAATTTGCATAAACGCATAAATAATCAATACAAAAACCCTCACTTGTCTACAGGGAAGTGTTAAAATATAAGCAATTACTGTGTTAGTTCTATTTCAGATCAGCTGAGTCAGCTCCGGCTAGAAATAAACTTCCCAAGCTCGACAGTCATCTACAACAGCGGCCCGGACAAAACCAGGAAATGGGAAGCTCAGACTGCGTTTATCCTGGAATAATAAACAATCCAACTTCCACACTCGGGCAGAATTAAACTGCTTCCCCTGAGACAGTTGTCTGACTAGAATGTCTGCTAAGACCCAGCACAAGGCTCCATACTTCTGTGTGGGTCAGTATATGTACTACTCTGTCTAATTAATTCAGACAGCTTAAATTCATAGGATAAACTATGCCCAAAAGAGCAATTGTTTTTATACTATGTATTGCACAATATGCAAATGTTCTGTAGGAATAGATCAAAAGCCAGCACTGTATTTCAACAGGCCTGGGAATTGTTATGAGGGGCACCTTCAACTGGGCATCCCTGTGTCCTTAAAAAGGGTTTGTCCTCAAGAAAGGTTCCTCAGAGCCCACTCACCAAATTTGCAGTGTTGCTGGGGCTGCCACCTAGTGGATGATTTTAACATTTTTAACAACACAAGCTCTCTATTGAATTAGATTCTCTGCTTTTATGTTAATTGTAGTTTTTCTTATTTTTTTTATAATTTTATTGTTTTGTCATTTTTATTAGTTTTTGTTTTTATAATTTGATTTAATAGTTTTTATTCATTGTATTAATTCATTGTGGAAGAAGGAAGGAAGCACGCATGACCCCATCCACATTAACGGGATGGTTGTTGAACGTGTGTCCAGCTTCAAGTTCCTGAGAACCACCATCTCGGAGGACCTGTCCCGGACCACAAACACCTCCAGCCTGATCAAGAAGGCTCACCAGCGCCTCTTCTTCGTCGGGACACTGAAGAAGAACCAGCTGCCTTCAGCCATCCTTGTGAACTTTTAGCAGTGTGCGATCGATAGCACCCTGACCAGTTGCATCACAGTCTGGTATGGGAACTGCTCAGTTGCTGACCGCAAGGCAGTGCTGAAAACCACCCAGCGCATCACAGGGAGACTACTTCCTGCTATTGAGGACATCTAGATAAAACGCTTAGGTTAAGGTTCTTAAGGACTCCTCTCACCCTGACTATAGACTGTATAATCTCCTGCCCTCCGGGAGGCGCTTCAGGAGCCTCCGGACAAGGACCAGCAGATTCAGGAACAGGTTTTTCCCTACAGCTGTCTCCTTACCGAATTCTGTTCTCTGACACCCCAACCCCCCGGCCCCCAACACACCGAACTCACACACTTCTCATCCCTCTTAAACACTACATCTGGTTTATCAACAAACAAACAAACAAAACAGTTCACTTGTTATTACTTGCACTACTGTCTGTTCATCCAGAATACTGAATAAGAAGCAATTTGATAGTATTTAAAAATCTGTAAATAATGTCCATAGCCTTATATTTACTGTACATTTGTAACATATTGTAGACACTATATATTCTGTACTTACTGCTTATTGCACTTCTGATATGCTAACTGCATTTCATTGACTTGTACCTTTCATGTGCAATGACAATAAAGTTAAATCTAATCTAATTTCAGTTTTAGTTATTTAAGTGCATCAAATTAAAGTAAATTATATTATGAAATAAAATAAGCTTTTCAAAAACTTTTTTATATTTTATTTTATTTAGGTATATATATATATATATTATTTATATTATATTATATTATATATACATATATATTATTTATATTATTCATAAAAATAAATGTATAATACAAACATTTCTTGTAATGTACACAGTATATGTACAGTATGTATGTGTAGTTATGTATACATATAATTAAACACAGTAGCCTACACACACATATGTGACCCTGGACCACAAAACCAGTACAAGTTGCACGTGTATATTTGTTGCAATAGCCAACATTACATTGTATGGGTCAAAAAAATTATTTAATTTTTTATGCCAAAAATCATTAGGATTGTGACGAGTGGAGAGGTGCCGAGAGCCGTGGGAACAGAGCGAGGCCGTTGGAGTGATTTGGAAATGAGCGACACCTGCTCCACTCGTCACAAGGATATTAAGTAAAGATCATGTTTCATGAAGAACTAGAATTTTATATATATATGTATATATATATATATATATATATATATATATATATATATATATATTAGTGGTGGGCGTTAACGTGCTGCGTTAACGTGAGACTCTTATCGGGCGATAAAAAAAATATTGCCGTTAATCTATTCTCAAAGTTGGGTTGGGAGCTGGGTCTGTACTAAGCAAGCTATGATGACTTTCACCTTGATATTTTAGCGCCGATGTATACCTAGCCGAATCTGTAGGGGGCGAGAACGAGTCTTTAAACCTACTGTGAAATTACCACATCAAACGTGCGCATGCAAAGAGAGAGCCGCGTATCACGGACAGCGACACTGAACAGAGCTTTTTTCTGCGAAGTTCTCCTCGAAGTCCCTCCTGCACCTGAACGAACAAAAACAAATAGCTGTTTGAACAAACAAAAAGATGTAAAAGAGCCCAACTCAGCACCGCGGTGTTCTGGTGTTCAAGGCTCACGCAGAGAAAGGCTTCTCAAAACACTTGAACACCGAATCTGATTCTTTTTGCTCTTGTGCCGACAAATACATACAAAATATGTCAAAATACCCGCCTTAGAAAGTATGCTCGAAACTGTCAGTTATTTCTTAAGTGAAAGTAAACAGTTGAGGAAAAAAATGGGATGTGTATTATATTGGATGCGTTCATCGTCTCTTAAAGTGACCGCGCCTAATTAAGCTACTGGCTGCTGTAATGTTAATCCAAGAAAATTAAAGAAAATCACTCACAGCTCTTGACTGAATTACTTTGTAGTTTTAACAATAATTAATGCACAGTCAAACCAAAAATTATTCAGACACCAGATATATTTTTTATATATATTTGACTAGTAAATACAGGACACTTAAAAAAAAACCTTAAACATTGTGTAAATAGCACAAATAAATAAAAACGAACGAACGAACGTACAAATTTAAAAAATTTCAAACAGGGCCCTTTGGTACAACCTTCACTGGGGCCCCGCTGACCCCAGCTACGGCCCTGGGTGCAGAAGCAGCACGGACTCATACTCATTGTGCTTACACACAGGGCGCGTTTGCAATCCACTACTCGGTATGTAAACGATCGATCACCTGGAACGCACTGACGGACCGCAACCATGTGAACGCTGGAATCCGTTAAGATGTGTGCGTAAAAAAATACGAAATGCATACGCACTGCAGACGGATTATGTGTGAAACAGGTGTAAGGTTGTTTGCACCTTGTGCAATGTGGAATTCGTTTACAGCTTTCTCAAGCAGTTTGTGATGCATTTTGGAAACAGGAGATGAGCCCCTGGTCTAATGCACCACCTGTCTTGAGACTTAAGGGTCTTAAAGGTCCAAAGACTTAAAGGTCCCCTTCTTCGTGATCCCATTTTTTAAACTTTAGTTAGTGTGTAATAGTGTAATAATTGTTGTTAGAGTATAAATAATATCTGTAAAATTCTAAAGCTCAAAGTTCAATGCCAAGCGAGATATTTTATTTAACAGAAATCGCCTACAAAAAACGACCCATTTGGACTACATCCCTCTAGTTCCTGCAGTAATGACGTCACTAAAACAGTTTTTTGACTAACCTCCGTCCACATGAATTCACAAAAAGGGGGACGTGGTCTTGTTGCGCTCTGACGGAGAAGGAGGAAGAGCTGCGTTTTGTGTTTGTGGCCATATCGTTGAAACGTTGTTATTTTCATCGTGGAGTCTAATCACCTTTGTTTGGCCTTCCCAGGGACCCTGTACTTGGAGATGAATGGTTACAATTTATGTTTAACTCGGTTCCCGAAAATTATAATCCACATGTAAAACTATGTGCAGCACATTTTGCTGAGGACAGCTTGCTGAGGACAACTTCCTTAATCTCAATCAGTTTAATGCCGTATTCGCACAAAGATTGTTCCTGAAAGATGGAGCAGTTCCCTCTTTGTCTGGAGAAGGCGTTGTTTATGGACCACAACCGGTAAGGGTATTTTATTATTTAAATATGTGTGTTTAACAGTTTCTGTAACTTATTACACAAAGGGCAACGCTGTTTAGCTTTGTTAACTAGATGTTAGGGCTGTGCAAAAAAACAAATACGGTTTTCATGCGCATCTCGTCAGTAAAATCGCTCCTGTGATTATAAGTACATCTCCATCACATGCTCCTGCCCACTTGCTTCTCAAAACTAGTCCAATCGCGTCACCAGGAGGGCAGCCTGCTCTAAGCTTGTGTCGAATCCATAGACATGGACGTAGTGTCCGTAACGTCACCCGTAGACTCTTTAAGTGTGTTTTTGAAGCCAAGTCCGGCCCTGTCCCAAATGGCACACTCCGGACTTGTGGACTTCCTCAGAGTCCACACTTCGGTGACGTCATGTAGTGCAGACCTATAGGGCCCTTAGCGCGAGTCCGCGAGGGTGCATTGAGAGGTATTCTCTGTCCCAAATGGCACACTCCGGACTTGTGGACTTCCTCAGAGTCCACACTTCGGTGACGTCATGTAGTGCAGACCTATAGGGCCCTTAGCGCGAGTCCGCGAGGGTGCATTGAGAGGTATTTTGGGACAGACTCGATCGTCACGCCGGAAACAGGAAGAAGGTCTGGTTGACTTATCCCTCTCCATACGGAGCTGAATAAACTTAAAGGTCATCTCATCAGTCCCTTTATTAGAAAATATCACAAATATCATTAAACAAATTACAGTCTTTAGCATAGAGAACAGGATTAATTTTAATTTCCCAAATAATATGTCCATGTGAAATACACAGCCTGCTTTTACAGTTCTATAATTGTAAATGCCACCTGGGCATTAGAATAGATGTCATGGTTATTTAAATGATAAATACATTTGTACATAATAATACATAATGTTAAATTTTAACACAAAATTAAAATGAGTTTAAGAAAAATGTATAGGTTTCAATATTCATACTACGTTTATATGACTCATAAAGCCATGACATTCGGTTCTATTTATGTAATGAATCATAATGCGATCGTATTATTTAACGCGCTATTATTATGTTTGAGATATCAACTGGTCGATAATGTTTGTATAACTGTAAGTAACAACTGGTAAAATGTACGCCTATTTCATAAAAAACATTGATACTTTTACACTTAAATATTCTCTTCTCAGCCATGTTTACAGTCCGTGAGCGAAATATCCTCCCATCTGTTGTCTGATTGGTCTTTCGCAAGGATTCCTGGGTAGTTGAAGTGCGTGGAGCCTGCTTCTATGCGGGCTTCGCGGAAGACCGCTTCAAGGGTACAAAGGGGTCGCTGCTGAGCACACTTCGGAGCGTTAAAATGCTGAATGGGACGGCCTACGGACTCGTAGACTCGGCGAGCACGCGCATTTCAAGTCCACGAGACCGAGGGTGCTTCTCAATTCATATTTGTGCATCCTCGTTTCCTTTCCTCGCTTCCTTTCCTCGTGTCTTAGCTCCACCCTTTCAGGATGCGAGGGAAGGACGCAAGGAAAAGACGTGAGGATGGAGGACTTGAATCAAGTGAAATGATTTATCCTCGCTCCCTTCAGCGTTACTTCAAAGTGTCATCAGCTGTAATTAAAGGGATCTGCCCTTATGTTGTTAAAGTTTGTTAATTAAGACATTCATAATAAATATTAATAAAGCAAGATGCCCTGTTTGAAATATATGACATGCATGGTTTATTTGAAGTGAAAAGGTAAAATATAAATAAAAATTGTTACAACAGATGTGAAGGGGGAAGAGAATTTATACGTGCGTCACGTTAAGTCGATAAAATACTTCCGCATAGGATACACCTGTGTATCCTCGCTCATCTCTCCTCATGAAGCCTCCTCCCTCCTCGATCCTCGTCTCCTCGTGGTGCAATTAGAGAATTGAGATGTCCTTCAAGATGGCTGTGTTCGATCGGTTTCCGGGTCATAGGATGGAGGACGGAGGAGCGAGGAGACGAGTAGGGATATTGAGAAGCACCCCGAAAGTCCACATGAAGTGCGCGATTTGGGACAGGGATCGTCACGCCGGAAACAGGAAGAAGGTCTGGTTGACTTATCCCTCTCCATACGGAGCTGAATAAACTTAAAGGTCATCTCATCAGTCCCTTTATTAGAAAAATATCACAAATATCATTAAACAAATTACAGTCTTTAGCATAGAGAACAGGATTAATTTTAATTTCCCAAATAATATGTCCATGTGAAATACACAGCCTGCTTTTACAGTTCTATAATTGTAAATGCCACCTGGGCATTAGAATAGATGTCATGGTTATTTAAATGATAAATACATTTGTACATAATAATACATAATGTTAAATTTTAACACAAAATTAAAATGAGTTTAAGAAAAATGTATAGGTTTCAATATTCATACTACGTTTATATGACTCATAAAGCCATGCCATTCGGTTCTATTTATGTAATGAATCATAATGCGATCGTATTATTTAACGCGCTATTATTATGTTTGAGATATCAACTGGTCGATAATGTTTGTATAACTGTAAGTAACAACTGGTAAAATGTACGCCTATGTCATAAAAAACATTGATACTTTTACACTTAAATATTCTCTTCTCAGCCATGTTTACAGTCCGTGAGCGAAATATCCTCCCATCTGTTGTCTGATTGGTCTTTCGCAAGGATTCCTGGGTAGTTGAAGTGCGTGGAGCCTGCTTCTATGCGGGCTTCGCGGAAGACCGCTTCAAGGGTACAAAGGGGGCGCTGCTGAGCACACTTCGGAGCGTTAAAATGCTGAATGGGACAGCCTACGGACTCGTAGACTCGGCGAGCACGCGCATTTCAAGTCCACGAGACCGAAAGTCCACATGAAGTGCGCGATTTGGGACAGGGCCGAACGCCATCTTGGCAGTGCGTCACCGTGCGACTCTCCCGGATAATGAAAAATGGGCAAACAGGCAGGAGCTACTTGCTGAAGCCACACCCACCTAGCGGGACGGCAGTGTCAGCAGCAGCAAACCACCTGTCACTCAAGGGGCCACGCCCTTAATTATGCAGAAGTTTAAGTCTTAATATAATTTAAACGGATGAGTTATAAAAAAATTCACCCCCCTCACAGTTGTCATGAAGGGCAAAATTAGCTATTTAGACCAAAATCATTTTTTGCACCAGGCTGTAAACATGTTTTTTTCTGCTGTAAAGTTGGCCATTTTAACATGGGGAGTCTATGGGACTGACTCCCTTTTGCAGCCAGCCTCAAGCGGCCAGTCGATGAATTGCAGTTTTAGTCACTTCCTTATTGGCCTCACGAGACAGAGCGGAAGGTTGGCTCTCGGTCGAATCACAACACAGGAACCGCTGGCCCAATCAGAACTCGTTACGTATTTTTGAAGGAGGGACTTTATAGAACAAGGAAGTCATCAGCCCGTTTTAATGACAATGAAAACAGCGGTATACAGATTGGTGAGTTGTGTGAAAAATACTGTGTTTTTTTACACGCGAAACATGAACACATGTTATATTGCACACTGTAAACACAATCAAAGCTTCAAAAAAGCGCGAAAAACGTGACCTTTAACGTTACTTTTAGTCATTATTTTATTTGGGTAGCACACATATTCTGAATGTTTTCGGCAGAATTCAAATGAGCCATTTTAATCTAGATTAATCTAGATTAATTCCAAGATTACAGTGAGATTAATCTAGATTAAAAAATTAATCTATGCCCACCACTAATATATATATATATATATATATATATAAAGAGAGAGAGAGAGAGAGAGGGAGAGAGAGAGAGAGATTGAGGACAGAGGCCATTAAAAAAAAAAAGTACTCACTTCTCCACCAGGTAGTTTCTTAGCCCCCGTACCAGGCCCCTGGCGATGGTCTTGACACGTGGGGTTAAAATGGCTTGTGACACATGAAAGCTGCCATATTTGGCTCGTTCACCCAGAGTTGTTTCCAGGAACTGGATGAGCTTGGCGGCATCTGTGGTATTGGCCCAGGGGGCGGGAATTTTACTACCAGGCCAAATCACAGGACAGCTCTCAGAAAATGAATGGTGGTAGAACACTAGGACCTGTGAAATCAAACACAAATGCCAGAGACTGAACGAGTTATTATTCTAAAATGACATGATGAGCACTAATAATTATGATATTATCAGTGATGCCTCCAAAATACTTGCTATAGCTCATATTTAGGCTAAGATAACGAAGCGTATTGAAGAATTAAATTTAGATGCACATCTCATGCAGTCATGAAAAATAACTTGAATTATCCAAATTTTGATGGTCTCCTTTAGAGATACTGTTGAATATAAGTGACTTTGCCATCTGCTAATACTCTACTAACACCCTCTGATAAGAATTATTCTTCGACTTCCATTGCAGTAAATTATGACAGAGTTTTCAATTTTGCGATGAACTATGCCTGTTGGAAAGGTGTGGAGAGGTGTGCTATTGCTCTTATGACATGATCTTATGATGATAAAAATGAACCAAAAACAAATCTCACATACTGTCAGTGTCCAGTTTTTGCCATTTGTACACCTGTCTGTCTCCGGTCTCCAGTGGAGGTGAGACATTAATCCTATAGTGATTAGGGTCAGTACACAGCAGGAATATTTAGCTGACCTCTGGTGCAACACACCACAGGCACACAAAGAGTCATCAGCACTAATTCAGACACAACCAGGTTTATTATTCCTATTTTTCAGTCACAGACTCGGAGACCTGGCGGGCAGGACAAGAACTGCAACACAAGCCTGTCAATTTTCTATCTGTTCCAATTCAAAATTATTTAGATCACGTCTTAAAAGAATAAAAAAATGATGTTTGAACAACATGCAAGTGTTGGCCATTAGCAATCCATATAAAGTGTCCACTGTAATATTTAAATCACTAAAAACAGCGTGACATTCTAAAACGTTTAATTTGAAAACACATAAAGTGCCTTTGAAACAGTAATATTAAAAGATTCAGTACACACCTTATGTATCACTGAGTGATTTATAAAGGCAAGCAAATGAGCCTGGAATATGAATGCAATGCAATAAAATCCTGAAGTGTTTTCTTTATAATGGTTTTCTATGAAAAAATATTTAATATTAAACTTTGCACATTGCATTTATAAAAAAACTTCTAAAAATGTAAAAACAAACAAAAAAAAAAACAAAAAAAACAGAACAAAATTACTAAAAACTTAACAAAAATTTAAATAGAAAATATAATGTTTTTAAAATATAATGATTTAAAATATCAAGAAAAACTATGATAGAATCTAACAAATTTGTAACAAGTTGGTATTACAGTAAAAAGCAAACCCACACACAAAACAAATCCACTTATTTCCATATCTGATTGTTAGTGCTGATGCAAATATACTGTAGATACACACATTTCTCTGACAACAAACTAGCAATTATAAAAAATATACTTTCATTGATTTCAAACTCTTGAGCAATCAGAAACTCTAGCCGGAAATAGCTTTGCATGCATGAGTTTGTTTATTTCATGCTTTGAGACAGTAACTGGAAAAACATTGTTTTGCAGTTTTTGACAGCTGTTTTAGATAGTTTCAGTATGACTGTTCACCTAAAAAAGTCAACTTCTCATAATGAGTGTCTCTGTTTTTTCCTCTATCTAAAGGGCACTAACTTTTCTGTCAAGTTCTCACAAAGGTATTTTTATATAGTAGTTGTTTATTTAGATATCATGCAGATTAATCACTGATCTAAAAACTTTTATCCAACAACATTTTCCATCCATTTTTGATGCTTTTTCTTTTCATCAAATGCCATTTAAGATTTTTATCTTGATGTAAAGCCATTGCTATTATCATCAGATAGGCTGTGCCGTCCTGAGCTCACCTGGTACCTGTGCTCCCACAGATAGTTCAGAGTGATGTCCTCCACCACGTCAATCCTGCAGAGCTTGTGACCAAACACATCCTTCAGCATCTTGATTAGATAATGATGATGCTCTTCGCTCATTGCATAATGATGGTTAAAGTCTAAAAAAACAACCTCCTTCTTGTGTATGTTCAAAAAACTGTTAATGTCATTAAGGCCATCACGTACTCTGTGTCCAAACAGCCCATGGATAAAGTATATCTCGTGGCCTGGTTCTCCCGGTTTGGAGGAAACACGCAGGTCGAAGTAGCGTATTCCTCCCTCAAGCTGCTCCCTGAAGGTGAGGTTCTGGGTCATGGACCACTTCTTCATCACCTTCTTGGCCAGAAAGCGAAATATCGCAACCAGGTGCTTCACATATGCTTTCTGGTCTGGACCGACTGGAGCTTGCTCATCCACCCAGAAGCTGAAAGAATCATGAGAACCTATAGAAAGAGCATAAACGCAACATTAAGACAGTTCTGCAGTTCATTTAGCCATTATGTTCTGACTCTACAAGTTGGTTATTATATTATTAGCAATAACAATAATAAAAAAAAATTATGTGTTAAGAAAATAGCTTATTAACACATACAAGTCACTGTTTATACATTATCCTCTGTGCTGTATTTGCAATGTAACATATCATATAGCATTTGAATTAAATTGCTACAAAAGGAAAATAATACCTTGTTTTACTTTTACCTACATTTTAGTATCTAATTTAATTGTAGTTAAATGCCCCAAAGAAAAAGACACTCTCTCACCAGGAACTGCCAGATGCTTGAGAGGCATGGATGTGAGGGCAGGGCACAGGGAGCCCATCCAGTCGGCATTGGAGGTGTTTCCTGTCGGTCGCGTCTTCATTACCTCAAGTAAAGCGTTTCAGCTCTAACATTCACGATGCCAATTCAACACAGATCCAGGCCAAGCTAATCCAGCAATGCTCGTTATCCCCAGCAAAATCATTACTGTCAATCGGGTCATCAACGCATGATTTGAATCAAGATAATGATTTAGTCATTATAACATCACTCGATGTGTGAGGCAGACTGCAGATGGAGAGCGAGCCTTTCTACAAAGTTAATCTTCTTAAACCGACATTACAATCCTTATCCTCCTCCCTGCTTCCCTGCTGGAGTTTAAATGACTCGGTCAGTGCTGATTATCCCCGCCCTCTCCCTCTCCATTAGACAGGTAACAGATGGGACACTTCACCTTTAGTAGGCTACTGCAGGTGGATATTGTCATGTTTAAAGAGCAAGGCGGCCTACACATTCACTTATTGACCACACCAATGAGTGTGATCTGTGGATAATTTCAGAATTTGCAGCAGTCAGGGCAGGATTTAAGGAAACGGGGGCCCCTGGGCATGAGGTTATGTTTGAGCCCTATACACTACAAATGCCCTCAACTACTGTAGAACATCATTATAGAGTAACACAAAACACAAATGTATTTTATTATTCTAATGTTTCTGTTCGTGCAGGTATTATGAAAAATAGAACTCTTGTTTGTGTGATAGGATATAACTCCTATATTAAAGGCATATGGTATAAAAACAGAAACTCATTAAATGGCTATTGTTTTTTTATAAATTTGATGACATTTCTGTCCCACTATGTGTGATGGAGGTGAGATGAGAGAGAGTGCTCAGACATTAATATAATGTAGAATAATCTGTAAAGAAATGAGGTATGAGAATGTATCATTATCTTTTTAAATGTGCGCTCTTTGGGGCTTAATGGAGCTGTTTAAAGTATCCATATAGTGACAAATTAATCGGGGCAGACGCAATTCAATACATGTGTCCTTCAAAAATCATAAATAGTTTAGCAGTTTAAGCTGTTTGATATATGGCCTCGAATGTTTGTTAGCCCTGGCTGACCCAATTAGCCCTTGCGTGCGCAGTGGAGATGTGGCTTATTTCTGACTGGCATAACTGAACAAATCAAACAAATGTAAACAGGTAAAAGGTGGGGCCCATGGGCTGAAGCCCAGTCAAGCCCAATGGCAAGTCCGGACATGGCAGCAGTGAATAGTTAAAATAAGTACTACAAAGAAAATCTTTAATTAAATACTGTCTTCAGCATATTTTGGTTTTTCACACTGGTTAGCATGATTTCACCAAGTACAACATGTTCCTGGATCAACATCCTTGTTGATCCTAAAACAACATTCCAATCAACCAATCAGAATTTAGATATATCTTTTCAGGAAATATCTGTTTTAGGCTTACAATCAGGGTGCTTCTACACCCTTGTTAATCAACTATCATTTCCCACTGATTTTAGGAATAAAATATGGGTAGGGTTAGGTTTAGGGGTAGGGATTGGGTTAAGTCAATATTTTGGACAATAATGTTGATCCAGGATCATCAGAAGATGTTGATCCAGGAACATGTCTTACTTGGCAAAATCACGGCGACCGCTTGGCACTGTGACTGCAGTGTGCATCCAATGAAGTGCTTTTGATTCCCAGTGACTCAAATCTTTAAAATAATTTCACTAAAAAGATGTATTATGCCAGAAGGAGGCAAGAAGTGATTGCGTCATTGAATCATTCACTCCACCGATTCATCTCAGAGTCAACCGAAATCTACTGATCAGAGATGCCACAAAAAAGTAATTTTCAGTAGCCTAAATCCATTCAATTTACATGAAATAGTAAGTTCCTTGTGGCCTAAGCACAACATCCCAGCATAAATAAATATTTATTAAGTCATCAACATTCACAAACCACTGTTATTTTTAACAGAAAAGGCCTCTACTCCGAAGCGTGCTTAAAAGGTTTTCATCATTTTCAGCAAATCTATATTTTCCCATTCAGTTTTCGCTCATCCTTCAAATTGAACTGGAATTTATCAAGGTAGAGAAAGAAAGATTCAGAGAAAAACAATGTATAACCAATTTAGTTAGCCTACATGCTTCAGTGAACAACAACGATTTGTTCACTTAAAAGATAAGTTCAAAAACACAGACTCGTTCATCTATGGCGTCACAGAAGGCAGAACGTTCCTTAAATGAGCTACTTTTAGTGAATAAAGCGTGATTTGTAAATCAGCTGCTATTTAAAATAAAAGCTATATCATACGAATGATTACGTGACTGAAAACTTAATTGCAAAAGGTTATCAATCAAACCTTTCCTTTTGTAGATTAAATCGAATAATTTCAGTTTAGTTAAGTTAAAAGAGTATTTTACAGAGCTTCAGTCCTAAACTTATTGTTACTTGTAGATTTTGACGTTTACACTCCCTTTGACCACTAACCTACTAGTAAGCAAACGCACACACGCAAGCCAACTTCCTGTGTGACATTAGTAGGTTTGCGTATGCAGTAGGCTTATTTTTCTCAACGTCAGACGGAAAGATGCTTAGACTATCTCGCTGTGTATCATAATTTCTGAGTGTGGGCATGAAGGAAGATTCCCTCCACTAAGTTAATTGTGGATTTGCGGAAGAAGACGTGACGTATTAGTATCATTTGTGCTAACAACAGTGACTCGCGCTGACAGCACGCTCCTCACGCGTGCGATGTGAAACATGGAGCATCCAGCGTATCATGGTCCGATAAGCAAACAGAGATGCGAGGAGCTGCTCGGCAAGAAAGGACGGGACGGAACATACCTTATTCGGGAAAGCGAGACCATTCAAGGAGCTCTCTGCCTCTGTGTGTAGTAAGTATTTTGTTTTCTTATTCAAGAAACTAGTTGTTGATGACTTTATCAAGGAGTCATAAATGTGCTCTTTATTGTGTACTCTCTCGGTTGTTCTAATTTCCTTGCTCCCATCCGATACAAGATGGATAGATTGTTGTGATAGATGTTAAATCTAGTGTTCACTTAATTGAGTGAATGATTTGTTACGAAAGGATGGATCTAATAAATTTTCAGCTTTTTTTATTAGTTTAGTAGGCTAGCTACCACCTTC
Source organism: Carassius carassius (assembly GCF_963082965.1). NCBI lineage: Eukaryota > Metazoa > Chordata > Actinopteri > Cypriniformes > Cyprinidae > Carassius > Carassius carassius. The sequence continues at coordinate 19,350,042 of NC_081796.1, forward strand.
AGAAAAAGTACTGACAGCAAATGGTGTTGAAGAAATAACTATATTGTGCATTCACACCTGTATTAAATGCAGAAACTATTTGTCTTGCTTGCTACTTACTGTCAGGAACTTTTTAGAGATGTAAAGACATATATGTCCCACGGTCCCAGACATTTTATTTGTCATTTTTGGGAAAATATATGCATAATTACTTAGAATTATTAAAATAAAAAACAACAACACATACATTCCACAACTGTGAGACTTGTTTCATAGCTGATCAAAAATGGAAAGCAACGCTTTACAATGAAAGTCAATGTTGATATTGATTAGAAGGCCTATTTACATTTTTAAATATGTGACCGAGCCAGGAATTTTATAAAATCTCCAAAACAGATGTGTAGTTTAACAGTAGTCAGTGATAATATAATGTAAATTCATTTTTTTTCATATATATATATATATATATATATATATATATATATATATATATATATATATATAGTTCAGTTGAATTAAGAATATCATACTAATAATCAATAATTAAATTTGACATTTTGTTATTTACAAAACTAAGTTAATTCTGTATCTCAAAAATATAATAATAATAATTGGAATATTTATGGGAAATTAAGCAGTTAATGTTTAATTTGTAAACAAGAAATTGTAATTATTTCCTTAAAGTGCATTTTTCATCCTAGTATTATTTCTAAATTTGTCCCGTTTCTAGCCCTGATATTATGTCACGGTCTAATTTGACCCGTTTCAGTTTTTAAGTTGTTGGTAATATTTTGAAACCAATGATGTTGTCCTTGAAATTTTTTGCACTTTTTGTCATTTAGGGTCATGAAAATGCCTGCAAAGTGTGGACAGTCTGATGTGTTGTGGAGTGTGCATACAAAATTTAGATTTAGATTTTGATGTTTGTGGATCAGTTTGAACCACGTATAGGGCAGCTGCACAGACCCGAAAAAAAGTGCGTATGTAAAAAGTGTAAATCATTTTGTGATTTCTCAACTATCCTCTAAAAGTTATTAACATTTGACAGATGCTTTAATCCAAAGAAACTGATCAACATTGTGTTTCAGGGTGAAGCATTCAGCAAATGCATATTAATAAAAAAAAGGAAATGAGCAGCTTGTGTCAGTGGAAAAAGAGAACTGGTAGATGTGGTAGATAAGCTCATGCACTGTAGAGACAAAATGTGAAAAAATGACATGACAATGAAGTTCAACTTTGCTCAAATTTAGAGTACAAATATAAAACTTCAGAAAGAGTAGTTACTGCACATTTAAGGGTCATTGATGTTAAATTTGGAAACAATTCAAGGGGGCAGAGCAATATGCTGTATAGTCAAGAGTCACAGGATCCTAAATTCGTCCCTGGTCATTCACAAAAAAACATGTTCTTGCATTCTACCTGCTTCTTTTAATTGTTTAGGTAGGCTATGTTCAGTCATATGGACATCTTTGGCCATTGCATTATTTTCATTGTTTCATGTATTGAATGGCGCACTTTTAATATGCTGTTTACTTTAGTTAATAGTAGTTTCGAAGAACTTTGAAAAACATAGCTCAAGACTTTTGCCTTATGTTACTTTGTGTTAAGTTATTGTATATCAGTTTAATATTAGTGATCCAAGTGTTACAGTTTCTAATTTCAGTGTATTCTGTATGTTTTCGAAGAATATATGTGAAGACTGAAATTAACTCCAAATATAATAATAAAAAAGTAATTGAATAGTAAATAAATGTCGTATATAATGGAACTATAATATAACGCTATAATCTATATGTATTACCGTTATTATCATTGATGTTATAGTAGCCTCATTTGTTAATATTTCTTTTTGGCAACATCTTAACAGTCTTTGTCAAGAACGACTGTGTGCAGAATGCACTGTAGATAGATAGACAAAAACAAGATAACAAATAAAAAGGCTAAACTTTGAAAATCTGACAAAATAAAGCCTAATTTGTACTGACATAACAGCTAATAATAATTAAAAAAGAAACTCAATGAAGAGAGAACTAAAAGTTTATCAGTGAATCTAAGATTAAACCAAACATAGCATGATATTTCCTGAAGGTCTCTTAGATAAGAAAGTGTCTTCCAAGAGACAGATTAATATACAAAATGATACAGACGTCAAAGTTTACCATAACCATTTCATTTCATTTAAAAAGCTTTTTTTTCTGACCATGATGTATATTTTCAGTGTTTTCATGCAATCCAGGATTTTTAGATGTTTTATGCTTTTAAATGTTTAAGGCTTTTAAAAACCTTTCTAAAATGCAGTAATTATTTTTTTATTTTTTGGAAAATAAAACGTATCAGATCTGCTGTTTTTTTCTTTTCTTTTTTAACTTTGAAGCATTGCTAATACAATACTTAAATTTTCTTTAAAAGTAAAGAAAATTTAAGTATTGTATTAGCAATGCTTCAAAGTTAAAAAAGAAAAGAAAAAAACAGCAGATCTGATACGTTTTATTTTCCAAAAAATAAAAAAATAAAGAAAAAGAACTGAATAGCTCTGCTCACAACCACTAGAATATGGAAATAACTTTTACTATACATTCTGATTGCATTGCAAAAAAAAAAGTGATGTTTTAATTGGTATTCCTGTCTTGTTTTTCAGTGCAAATGTCTTAAGATTAAATGAACATGCGTAAATGGATTGGGCCAACGATGAAAGGGCCAACACGTTTTCATACCCCACTTTTAATCATAAACTCAATTAATGTTGTCCAGTTTCTCAGAAAACAAGATGTCAGTTTGGATCTCAAGTACATTTTATTGGAGAACAAAACCAAAATACTGAAGATATGATTTTTTTTTTTTTTTTTTTGCATCGCATGCAACATTTATTGCAATGACTTTGTGAATTTAAGACCTTTACTCCTTAATCTTTGGAAGGGCTAATTAAAACTTTTTAAGACCCACATACTGTATGCCATAACTATCAAACCCCAAAGGTCATAGTCTAACATAATTCAAGTTTTCAAGTTTATGATTTAATGTAAATGGACTATGTTCACTTATTTATTTATTCATTCATTAATTTTTTACAGCAAACAAAAAGTGGTCTATACTTACAGGATCCTCCAAACCCACACTGGATACTTCACTCTACAGGTAGGATACACTGAAATAAGTATTCTGTGCTGGATACCTTTGGCAACTTTGATTCACTGCCATAATCTTATCAGTTTGCCAAGAAATATGAATAAATAAATATAAATGAATGAAATTCAATATAATGTCACACAATTTGTTTCAGGCCAGCATAGGTGTAGAGGAGAAGTTTTTCAAGACGTTGAAGGATCTTATTCACCATTACAAGAAAAAGAATCAAGGACTTGCAACACGCTTATGCCGTTCACTGAAAAGAAAAACGGTGCAAGATCAGCCTTTGCCACACGCAGCAGCGATAGTGCCTAACGAGGAAAATGACTATGAAAGTGAGTGTCGACTGTTACCATGTAAGAGATTAGCAATCATGAGACATTACCAATGTCATTACAGTGACAAAACATTATCAGAATGTCAGATACTTCTCTTCTAAGGAGAATCAAAAATGCTTCTTTAACTAAATCAACTGTGAAAACTTTTTTTTTTTTTGTCTCTTACAGATGTGGATTGCTCGGGGGACTATGTTGTTGTTCTGCCGGACTGATATAGTCACAATGTGATGTTCTGACTGGATACCTGGATCAGACAATATGAACAATATAGATGTGCTATTAGTTTCCAAGACTTTCTGGGCATTTTCCTATCAAATATAGGAAATGCATGTGGAATCACATTACTCGAATCATATTTTAGCATAGTAGTTATGTTTCTGTGCATGGAAAATGCATAAATTGGGGATGTAAATTTAATGCTGTAATGGTGTGAATTTTATGGAAGCCTGTTTCTGCTACAAAATAAAACTTTTATCTTACAATTTGGATGTTGTTTCCCACAACGAGAGAAAAGAAAGTCAGAATTATAAGATATAAACACAAAATTGCAAGCTATAAACTAGATATAAAGGATTCCAAGTTTATATCTAACATTTTTGAGTTTATATCTTGCAATTCTGAGTTTATATAATGCAATTCTGAAATGAGAACTGGTGGGGAAAAAGTCATAACTGAGAGATGTAAACTCAGAATTTCAAGAAAAAAAGTTTAAAAAAAAGTTGCTATAAATTTTTTTTATTTTGTATTCTGTGGCAGAAATTGGCCTTCATAGGATTTTTTGTATAATCATTTCATTACTAATTATGTTATCATAATTATTTGAGTGAAATGTTGAATTGAAAGATTCAAAATTAGTATTTGGTATTGCTTTAATGACAAATGATTTAATGTACAGAGGATTTCACATGGTCAATGTCACATGTTTGTTTTAGTGTCCTAGAAATAGTCCAAAATATTAAGTATTGTTTATTTATTTTACAGCATTCTAAATATCCTAAAACTTGCTTTTAGATTTTTAATGTGGCCTCAGACTTATAAAATCAATTATTTGGCTGGAATTGTAATACTAATCTGGATCTGAGAGAAATATTAGGTTTATATTTTCTGCTCGATGTTAACTCGGGGACAAGAAGAGATTTTTAATTGTATATATGTTGTTGTTTTTTTGGTTACAAAAATGTATATCTGTATATTGTATGTACAGTTTATAAATATAATCTAATTTTGTGTCAAACAGAGTCTATAATAGCTTATGCTGTGTAAATGTTATGTTCCATGAATGTGCTGCCTTCAGTTGTAACATGTAAATATATAAAATGTTCTTGAAATAAAAACCTAAAATATATGGGCCCACAGTAGACAGTCAAACACGTTTTGTGACTCTGTTTCATGTGGTCAAAGATTGCAAATGATGTAGCCTGATGTTACTGTCTAATTTTAAGTTTGATTGGTTTAATAAATCAATTAGAAAAATAAAATGACTTGATTGGCATGTTTTTTTCCAAGTGCTTTGTGTCTAATTCTAAATTACCAAATGTTTTAATTTCTTTAAAAAGGCACATCCACTAGGTTAAACTGTGTCTTAAGAACTAGTCTGACCTACTAGCAGTTAACCAAGGGATAACCAGTCTTCCTATTAAAAATTTTATGTAACTGTAATGGAAAATTGTGTTATGGTTGAAAAAGTTTCTGCAACTGGCTACAGATACTAAATAAGTTACTACATTTATCATTTACAGTGACAGTACCTTCTATAGGGCATGATTACATTGGATCATTTTCGTGAAAACATGATTATA